>NC_140958.1:15884445-16484445 GCF_014529385.1 Adiantum capillus-veneris | reverse complement strand
GGCCTGTAGTTCTTATGAGGTTAAACTTGTGTGGGAAACACTGTGTCCGACATCTGGATATGTTTGGGTTCAGGTTCTAATTTTCGTTGAGTTTCTTCCACCAAACCCCTCAGTTGTTGGACTCGTTCAATTTCCACTGTTGGGTTTGGATAGGTTCCAATCTTTCTCTTGCAATCCTCATTTTTTTGTCTCTCGTGGCTTATTTTGGGGGTTCGCAACTAGGTGGTTTAACTTTAAATACTCTTTTGGTGTTCGTCGTAATTCCCTCTCGTGATCCTCCTCACTGGCTTTTTCCTTTGTAGTAACAGTTTTGGTCTCCGTGGTCTCTATCGAATCTGAGTCATCCTCAAGGTCATTCATATACACGGGATCCTCTCCTGTCCCTATGTTAGTCTTTGAACTAGGTTTTGAGCTAGAAGCATTAAGGGATTTCTTTCTTCGTGTTTTCTTCTTTCTCGCTCGGCCAATGGATGCAGCATCTCTCTCTTCGAGGATGTAATTTTGCTTTTGGAGCATCGACCCTGTGAGTGCATTCACTAGTGCTATGTTTATAGTTGGTGGTGTCCCATCAACAATCTCTATTAAGTTCAATGGTGTGATTTTCGGTGCGTTTGGATTGTTAGGACACTGTGCGATCAAATGATCTATGCCACAACGATTACAAATCAGTATTGGCATTGCCAATGCACTCCCTTGACTTGTTTGCATTAGTGCAACATTCTTTTGCATTCTAATGAGGCACTCAGCTACTCGATGATGTCCACCACATTCGTAGCACTGAAGAGGTGGTCTCCTGGCAAAACTATTAATGTTTTGGCCTCTTGCTGCTAGCGCAGTAGCTTGATATACCGGTTTGATTTGTCCCGAATGGTCTTCCATATAGTACATGGGACACTCCTCAAGCATGTCGACTCCATAGGTGATACTAGAGTCTATGTCCTCTTCGCAATCTACATAACTACTAGATGACTCGCAACCTATTTGGTTCATAGGTGTAACTCTTTGATGAGGGGGTTGCGGTCCTAGCACTGGAGGTGGCAACGGTGTGGTTTGGACCACATTTTGGGTTCTAGGGACCATGTTCTGTAATGGAGACTGTTGCTCCATGGGTGGGGTAGGCATCAATGCAGGAACTCGAGGTGAGTCTGCCCAAGCTATAGGCGGTCTATTTTCCATGATGCGTTTAAGCATTAGGCAATCCTTCGCTTGATGGCCATACCTACCACACGTGTTACAAGTCCCGTTAAACTTTACTCTGAAAGTAGGGCATTCACTCGTAGTATGTGGGCCCAAGCAAATTGAGCACCATTGTTGCTCCCTTCTTGGATACATATGAGTGTTTTGTGGAGCACGATTACCCCTAAGTCTTTCTGGATGGCCTTGGTGAGATCTGCCAAAGTCATCTCAGATATCGTTTTCTCTTTCACGATTGGCTTTATCTTCATTGGCTCATGCCCTAATGCTTGCGAGCTACTAGACTTCGGCTCAGCAGACACTCTTTCTCCTGCAATCATTAAATTATCCTCCAATTGCATTGCATTCATGGTGACTGCTTCCCAAGTAGTGATACCTCTAATGACTAGGCCATTATAGATACTTTCATGTCGTAGTCCCCTAATGAATCTATCGAGCAATTGGTTGTTGTTGAATCGCTCGTTTGGACTGCATCGAGAATTCAAATTCTTTAGGCAACTAATGAAGCCTCTCACGGATTCACCTTCTTCTTGTTGGGCTTTCTTGAGTTGAGAGTCTACACCCCAAAGTACTCCCTCTCGTATGTATTCTTTTAAGAACAATCTCCTAAGAGTAGAGTAGATCGTTTTCTCTTCTACTCTTAAGGTTCTATACCAATCTCCAGCCCTTCCGCTTAGGGTCAAACTCAAAGCCTTACACTTATGTAGCTCATTGTGCTCTTCCAAGGAATCGCACACATGTTCAAAGACTTCCATATGCTTTCTAGCATCTCCGTCTCCACTGAATTTCTGTGTGAGCTTAGCTACTTGAACTGCCTTGCTCCTAGGCTCTCTATCAGGTGCACTACGCATGTTTTCCGCAATAGAGCAACCGATAGTTTGAGCAAATGCTGCCAAATCTCCTATTTGAGCAGGTATAATGGGTGTATGTGCTCCTAGAACCACATGTGAGATGGGAGTTGGCCTTGGCCTTGGCATACGCGCGGCTCTTGGGTCCCATATTTTGTATGGTGGTGTACCAGACGGTGGTCCAAAGTTTACAGCTGTGGCCCTAGGCATAGGGGGTGCTTGATATGGCATGTTATTATTAAATGGCATGGCTCCACTTGTATAAGAGCTTGGATAATGCCATTGTGGATTGTAAGCTCTTGGAATAATCGGAGGTGTAGGAGCTACATGAGGCTGAGGTACGACAGGTGCACATGATTGATGCATACATGTAGGTATAGGTGGGGGCACTGTGCTACTAGGCATTGGCGCAGTGTTAACAAATGAACTCCATGGTGTACTTCTTGTCATGCTCACCACTGGGATATGCATGGTAGCCGTAGTGTCATTAAGAGAAAGATGAGCTAGATCTGGGAAGGTAAAGCTGCCACTTGTGGGTTCAGATTGTACTAAGGCTCCTGGCGAAACAACATATGGAGGATCAATGGGGCTCACTGAGGGAGTCTCCATTTGTGATAGGGTTGGTTGGTTGGCCTTTCCCGTATCCAAGAATCTCATTAGGCCTGTTGAAGGCATGTTGATCCCTGTGTTCTGTCTTTCTAACTCGGCAATCCTATGGAGGACATCACAGACTTTTTGTTGTTGCTCATCTATGCTAGTAGCACCCGATGTGGATTGTAGAACATCTAACCAACCCACATGATAGGTGTGTCCTGTGTACCGATCAGTTAAAGCTTCTGCTTGTGGGTCATACTCCCAATTTTCGTTTAGGAATATCCCATCTAGGCCTGGCATGCTGGAGGTTTCCCTCGAAGTGGAAGCATTATTGCTCCCCATCGCTTGCCCCTCCGTGACTGCTACCTTGGGAGTACTCGGTTGCTCGGCTGGCATGATTGTTGTCATAGGAGCCTTTGCTTTTAGGGCTCGACTTTGTTCCAGCCTTCGTAGGTTCTCAATTTCCCTCTCCCTTGTTGCTTGCATATAGCGTTCGATCTCTTGTACTTCGGCAAGACTCCTACCATCGGGTAGTAAAACCTCAGAGGGAGATAGTCCTAAAGGATCAGGAGGTGCAGTGGATGGAACATTCACATGCACACTCTCAAGAAGCATAGGGTCTATTTTAGGCATGAATGACGAATTTACTTCCCCACTCCCTTCATTTATTTCATTAACCGCATGTTCGGAGCGAGTAGCTCTACTAAGGGTCTCTTTTAAGCGGCTAAACACGCTGGACCCGGGCCGTGGGCCCATGGCATGCATGTCTTGACTTGAACTATCAGGGTTTGGTGTAGGATACCCCTCCATGACTTCGTAGTCAGAGGAAGAATCACTAGACGCGATATGAGGATCTTGGATCGCGCAACCTTGAGTCCCGGTCGAAGGTCCAGAACCTAGGGTGGAGGAATAATGTGTGCCCGCGTAAATGGAGGCACTACCAATATGCTCGTGCTCTAACACTCGTCCAGAGCGTAGGTTCATATGACTTGGATCCCCTAGGAGTGTCAGTGAGTGCCCGTGAAGGCTGCTCACCTAGTATTTTTGGGTGTTTTGCAACCCAAGTCTTTTCTTAAATTTTTTTTATTTTTTGATTTTTTGGTCCTTTTTTTCTGACCCAGCCATAGAATAGAACGTATGATAGCTCAAAACGAGCGTTTCGGTCAGAGGGACGTGCCGTGCTTTACAGCCCTCCGTTTGTGCCCTCGAAATCTCTAAAACCGTCAATTTCTAGTAGGGAACTAGGCCCAAATTAGAAAGTCTAAGGGTGCAAGTGGGAAGAGAAGGGAGGAGAGTGGAGGACTTGCCCCACATGCTCTCATTCCCTCTTGAGGGGGTAGGGTATATATATAAGAGTGAGTCTAGTGTATATCATAAGACTGAGGACTTGGGCTTGGGCTTGGGCTTGGGCAAATGATCCCAATCCAAATTTTAGTGTAGCCCCCCAGTCACTCACGCTTAAAATATTTTCGATATATTTTTTTTAAATTTTAAAGGCGACGATCGCGCACGGTTTAGGTGACCCTTTCTTGGCCACACACACTGTCAACACCTACCTAACCTCTCTGTCAACAGCTCACAGACAGCTCACTACCTTATCTACTTACTAACAGTGCTGCTAACCACTAACTAATCTACTAACTAATCTGATAACCACTCTGCTAACTGCTTAGTGACAGTGGGCTAACTGTCCACCTACTTCCTCTCTCACTACCTTACTGTGCCAAGACTGTGTGCAGGCAAACCTTGACAGAAAACTGTGTACAGACTGTGTGCAAACAAAAATTGCTAACTGCCTTCCTACTTATTCATTCACTGCGAACAAGCTAACGACTACTAATTGTGCAAAGACTGTGTGCAAACAGAAAACACAACATTATGCAGAAATCACAGAACTTGCAGACAATACAGAAATTAACAACTTGCAGAAAAATAACTCATTCCTCTTCCTCTTCCTCTTCTTTCCTACTACAAACAACTCATAGGAGAAGCACAAAGTGTCTCTTGGGCTTAGTGCAGGGCGATTCCCCGGCAGCGGTGCCAAAAATGTGTGCTCCTTGCCACACTGTCGAAGCAAGGGCCTTGCCTAACACTGTGTGCGAGCCACAGACGGCTCCAAGCACACAACTAGCTTAACTAGTAAGCTCAAAAGAGGGCAATGGTGTGTCACTCACCGCTCTATGCTCCTGCCGTGGAGGATTCCTCGCCGCGAAGAAGAAGGAGACGCCGCTACATCGCGCTCAACCGCTTCACCGCCGTCGTGCCACCGCAATGCTCGATCGCACTCTCTCTCTCTCTCTCTCACACACACACACACACACACACACACACATACACACACACACAAGGAGGTGAAGAAGAAGAAGATGGAGATGGAGATGGAGCAAGAGCACTCTTCTATTGCACAAATGAGAGAATGAATGAATTTTAGGTTTAGTTGGCTTTTATATGAGCTCACCCCATTCACACTTGGGCGCCCATGCTTAGCCAACTAATCCCTTGAATGTCCCAGTTAGAGTGCGCCTCTCATCGGCGATCACTCTTACCCTTTTCCTATTGGTCCGACAAGCCTCGTACCTGACTCTACCAAATACATAATACACGTCCGTCGTAGGTGATGGGGTGTCCGTGAGTCGTGAGGGTTAACAGCTAACAATTCTTGAAATAGACAATGGATACACTACACATAAAGAAAAAGATATCCTACACTACACATAAAGCATGCATTTGAAATTCAAAGCATGTTAACATTAAAGACATGCTAGCATAAAAATGCCAAGGGTTAGTTGTAGCTAACTTTTTGGAATATGAAAGAAAGACAACGTCTACAAACTGTCCCTTGGTCAAGGCTTCGGACCTAGAATGCCCATTGGTAACAAATTGAGAGGTAATCTTTGTATGAATCCCTAGAGTATCAAAAATTTGGTCAAATGTGGATATGCATGGCCACCTTGGTCCTTTGGTAGTCTCACACGTAGTACATAGCTTAATATGTCATCCATCTCGAACGAATAGTCCCTTGATGTTGTATACTTAGAAATGGAGGCATTCTAATTTCCACCCATGGACGAGTTAGTCCTATGCCAATACAAATGATCAAAGAGAAATAAAAGATAATAAATGCTACCAAGCATGTTTACAATTCGAGTACTAGTCTGAATGAATAGAATCTATGATCTCGTTAGCAAAGTGACCTTGAATAAAGCCATACGGTATGGGATGATGGTTTTATTTGCTATCACTTTGTATACGTTTTTGTGCTCAACTTCCGGCACATAGGTAAAAGGTTAAGTTGTTACACATAGCAAATCAAGTTATATTTAAGGACATATCCAAAGTCCTCAAGGGAGGAATAAAGTAAAAATAACTATAAGTTATCTTTAGGAAACAGATGTAGAAACTCATACTTTAAAAATGGCAACCAATTCAGAGCTCATTGTAATAATGGGGTGTCTCTCTACCCAATGACAAACTATGAGGTGAGAGACTTATAGGACCTATCTACCTATTGGTGAATGGTTGATTCCCAATTAAAAATTGTGTACACACATGTGGAAAAGAAAGATTCCTGGCTTGGAAACAAATTAATGGGTAGATATCCAATGAAGCCAAGTCAATAATAGTGAACGTCCTAAGCAAGCATTCTAAATCTTTGGAGCTCTCACTTGGCTAGTGATTTAAAGATCTCTAAAGATAGGTAGACGACAATTACCTAAGAGGGAACATTATATTATCCAACCAAGTAGTATGGTATGCTCGGTCTAAGGTTTGTAGCACAAAAGTGTAAGGTAATTGTAAATAAGAAAGATCCTAAAAATGGTGAAGGAAGGATTTAAAATGAGTTCACAACAATGGACTCACTAAAGAATTAAAGAGTTCTCAAAGAGAGAAGTCACTTGAGGAAAGGAATCTAAGGAGTTCAAAGGTTGAACTCAATCAAGGAGTGTTTATACCTTACGGTTTTCTCTCCTAGGGGTCCTAGGATGTTTATGAGGATGTGAAATTTGGTTCAAAGGGAGGCAATGTCACCTCCTCTACAACATGCGACCATAGAGAACATATAGCATGCACGAATAGGTGCATAGAGTATAATGTGTATGCAGAGTTCAGGGGGTGGCGTTCACATGGGGTTTGAGAAGGCCTATACGGCCACAGGGTGTGTAGCCCAACACACCACAAGTATGGATCATGTCCAACCAAGTGTGAATGACTAGGGACCAATCTTTATAAAGAGGACTCCCATGGTTGGGAGCACAGATGGTAGTGCTCCTAGGTCAAAGAGAGAGCTCTCATGCGAGCTCTTCCAAGAGGCCTATACCTCAAGGATTTTACTTTTATGGAAGCCTCTATTGTTGCAACTTTGTTATTGAGGGAGGTTGTAACTTTGCATAGGAGGAATATGCAGCTTGATTCTCTATTGTATACTATTGATGGGTGACAAAGCTACAAAGGTTGTTGTTGTTGCTATTGCTAGTAGCTAACTGGTAAGACTATTGAGTTATGTTGCACCTAGCTAGGCATCTCCGTAGCTCTGCATCCTAGGTGGCTCCCTTGAACCTCCTCTTCTCAATGGACAAGCAAATACTACTCATGAGGGTTGCAGCTTAGAGCCACAAGGTTGAGGTTTCATATGGTTAACATAATCATAATGAAGATTTTGCAGGTTGCCGCAATCAAAACCTGTGAATTATGCTCGGTTACTTGCGCAAGAGTAAGACTGGTAGCAGACAACGGGGGAGAAAGAGAGAGATCGGAGGCATGCAAGCCAACCGTAAGGAAAAGCGAAACGCCACTCTCTCCCTTACCCCTACCACGTCACCCTCATCCTTTCCCATCCTGTCCAGGAAGCCTCTGTAGATTCCCTTTGATAAGTCATTTTTCCAGGATCGGCCAGACAATATACTTGAGATTGATGGAGCATTTTAGCATCATATGTCTTCAACACAAACACAATTGTCCCAAAAAAGATGCCACTTGTGAGCTTGATATGGGGGAGTGCGAGTCATTTCCCTGTGAATGCATGTACGCGTGGGGATTTTCGGGCCGAACCAAGAGGAGGAGACGCAGGGCCGAGCATGGCGAGCAAGGAAGCCCGCACAGCTGTGGTAGTGGGTGCGGGGGCCATCGGCGCCTGCACTGCCTACTTTCTTGCAAAGAAGGGTCTCCAGGTCACGCTTGTGGAACAGACTGCTGTCGCCTGCGCTGCTTCTGGTAAAGCCGGCGGCTTCCTTGCTCTTGACTGGAGTGACAACAGCCCTTTGCAGGCCCTAGCACGGGCCAGCTTCTCTCTGCATCGACAACTTGCTGAGGAGCTGGATGGCCCTTCGGCGTATGGCTACCGCTCTGTCCACACCCTCAGCGTGTTGGTTCAAGAAACCTCAAGCATCGAATCAACATCGCGCATTTCTCCAACCTCATCTACATCCCTCCCGAGCTGGATAAATGGTCTAGGTGTTCGGACAGCATCCCCCATCGGCACACCGCACACTACAGCCCAGGTACACCCCCTTCTCTTCACACGCAAAATAGTTTCTGTTGCGGTGGAAAACTACAATGCCCGCATCTTGATTGGAAAACTTGGCGATGTAGTCATTGATAAAGCCAGTTCACATGTGTCAGCTGTTGCGGTGGATGGAACTCTAATACCTGCCGACATTGTTGTTCTTGCAATGGGGCCGTGGTCTGCACGCAATGCAATCATTGCAGCCCTCACATCTATATCAGGGCTTAAAGCGCATAGCATAGTGCTGCATCCAACAGATACAAATGCAATCACCCCACATGCACTCTTTCTCAAATATAGGACACGTGAGGGACGTGTGATGGATCCTGAAGTGTATCCTCGACCTTCAGGGGAGGTGTACGTATGTTGCATGTCGGAGGAAGTGGAAGTTCCAGATGATCCGAATCAGATATTACCACGCACAGAGTCAATAACAATGCTCAAAAGGGTTGCAGGTAATGTATCCTTGTACCTCCAAGAGGCAGAGGTCACTGCCGAACAAGCCTGCTTTCTTCCTTGTTCCGAGGATGGGTTACCCCTGATTGGCCAAATTCCAGAGGTGGAGGGTCTCTTTGTTGCCACCGGCCATAGCTGCTGGGGCATTCTAAATGCCCCTGCGACAGGTGCGTCACTTGCAGAACTTATTGTGGACGGCAAGTCTCAACTTGTTGATCTGAAAGCATTCAATCCTGCAAGGTTTGCAAGGGTATTGCGCAAGTAATTGTAATATGTTACTGCGTGGATCCTCACACGGCTTATCAATCCCTTTGTATATAAGCATTTTCTTAATGTGTAAGCTTGGTCTTTTGTTTAAGCAAAACGAAGAAGGATTGATTTTTCAAGCTCCTCTGAATTGAATGCTGTGAGAGGGCTTTACAAGAGGACTTTATTGCCCTGTTTTGGATAATCTGTGGCAGTGAAGGTTAGTCACCACAAAATGTGAAGCACTTTCTGGACGTGTCGCAAAATCGAGGCGAATTTAAAGTTTGCAGAATGTTATAATCCTTTAGTAGAGCTTTTAACTTGCTGGAATTGTAGGCGTTCATGCCCATCTTTTATGACAGAGCAGAAGGAAATAAAAAATCGAGAATGACAAGTACGCAGGATATTTCAATGGATTCAGGTAAGGGAATACAAAATTTCAAGATTTATGTTGTGCTGCCTTGCTGTTTTGTTAGCTTTCTTTGAGGGTAGGTGTCGATGATATTGATGCTAGAAGCTCATTTATGGGGTTTTGCCTTGAACTTAATGACTCATTGCTACTGTTAGCATGGTCTGTTGGTAGTAGGGCACCTGTTTTTTTCCATTTGTGCAGAGGACAAGAAGTCATGTGAGCATATAAGGTCAGTTTGGTCCATGGCTGTATTGAATGTGACAAAACTTTATGCAATCGAAGACCAACAATGGGATGTCTAATGATTTGAAAAACTACTCATTTAGGGATTTGTGATTGACAGTTGTGCACTATGGACCCTTGGTGTCACTTGGAGATCAAATTCATGTTGCAGGTTGATTGCATTATTTTGGGAGGGCTTTGTATGTTTTCGTTCAACGCACCACATTGTGTGCTGCTGCATGGTAAAAGTACCCTTTTTTGAGTACTAGTATACTAGTAGACTTGACTAGTACATGCAGAAAGTCATCCCCATTTTGGGGTTGAAAGACCCAAGATGAGAGAAACATAGAAGATGAAACAAGACGAGGCCTGTGTTTTTCACTATCTCAGATACCAAGATACAACCGAGGCATACTCTTTTTATCCGAGTGCGACTCGTGGGAAAATGTGGAAAGTGCCTCTGCTTCTTTTACACGATAAACTTTGTGTCTCTGTCTCTAGGGTGACTGTTCTTTAGTTACAAAGTAGCTCTCTTCTGCTGCAGCTCGTAGCCTATCGGTTCGATGGGCTTTTGTGGATGCGCCGGCAGGAGCTAAACTCCTGCGTGCAATCTTGTCCACTGCCCGATTTGCGTAGCAAATGATCTTATGCCAGCTGGCTTCCATGTTTGCACGCCCAAGTTTGGACGGACGGTGTCTAAGCAGCCTCAGCCAAATGAGTGAACCTACCTAGCAGTGTTCGACTATGCAGCTACATAAGCACCCTCTATTGGCTCCTTCTCTTCCTTTCCATCTGCTCCTCCTCTTGGAGAGAGCTGCTGTTTCATGAAATTGGTTTCCTTTCCTTGAATAATTGTCACAATTTAGTCAACATTTGATATGGTAAAGCCATGAGTACCGCCTCAACTATTAGCCGCAAGAGGCCTTCACGCCACCTCTTTGGATATTTTGGTCCTAAATCTAGCAAAAAAGTCTTGCTGCAATGACCCAATGATGGGTACCACAATTGGACATCTTGAGCATTACCTACTTGCTAAAAACAAGCTCTCTACAAGGGCATCCACTAAATACATAAAGGTGTATGGCCATCATCTTCCAGTGTATTACATAGCCAACAACAAATGATAATAATTAACAATAACTAGTGTACAAGTAGCTATAATCCGCCTACTTCATTAATATTTCGATGTTTATCATGGTTTTTGGGGAGGAAAGCAAACTAAAGTAGACATAATTGAGACCTTGATATTTCACTATATCCAGTACAAAGAGATTATTTCATAGTTTCTAGGGAGGAAAATAAATTGTTTGATAGTATATACGTCGTTATCAATACTACAAATTGTAATATTGCCCACACAATATATAGAAAAGAAATTGTTCTATAGTAAATACGTCGTTATTAATACAACATATCGTAATAGTGCCTACATAATATATTCAATTATCCATTTTTTTGAGAACGCTATTCTCCACATCAATCCCTCCGAGAATTGGTGCAGAATAGTTAAAACATGAGACAATTGAATCTTGCCAGCCATTGATGTTGTGAGATACTTGGCTATCCCATTGGCTTCTACTTTTCCATCTTTAAGATGCAAGCAATGCCTTTCAAGTTCCGCAACATCTCCTTCTACTCTGAGCCACCCATGAAAGCTATTCCAGGGCTAGGTTTTAAGTTAGATATCCTAAAATCAAACTTCAGATGACTTAGTACCAAACTTCAGACAGACATCTGCACTCAAACGAAAGACTTCAGATTACAAGACATGGAATGAGACAACTAAGATTGTGTATTCAAATTTAGACCAAGGTTCAAACCCAAAACTCTAAAATGATTGATTCAAAGATACAAATGATACAATGTGTGGCATTGAGTGCTCTAAGCTCTCTTAAGGTCTCAAGTACAAGATACAAGTAACCCCCTACTTGGGAACCTATTTATGGGGGCGGGGATACCCACATATCTATATGTACACAACCTTCATTGGCGTTTTTAGTCTGATGGTCAGTAGGGGGGACTGATCGCCCCCTCTTCCACACATACTAGCGTTTGTGTTGCTCTCTCTCTCTCTCTCTCTCTCTCTCTCTCTCTCTCTCTCTCTTCCACACGCGCACTCTCATATGTGATAGCTTCAGTGATGCTTTAAAAAGAGATCTTGCGTTTTTTAAAGGATAAGAAGATCGAGAGACATGTATGCCATTAGGAACTAACTTGGGAAAAGGGGATATGCAAAAGTTATAGGAAAATATGGCGACAAATCATGCCATATCTGCAGTGGAGGTTGCTACTTATGGGGTGAAGTTAGAGCTAATTCCAAAGAAAGGGTCAAAGTCTACTCAGGTCGATAGCTTGTGGCCGTATGTAGTGGCGTTGGCCAAAAAAGGAAAGGTAACTAAACAAGTATTACATCAAGTTGGTGATTGTATACACCATACAATAGCTTGGGATGATCTTGTAGACTCTTTATCAATGCATACCTATCTTGCAAAATTCCATAGAAATGAAGCAATTAGGGAAGAGAAGCAAGACGTGAGAATGGGGATGCACGGCCCTCTATTTTAAAGAGGGTTACAAAAGGTGGAGGAAGGAAAGATCCAAGGCCTTCTTATGGGGCTTCATGACAGGTGCCTCCTCCTCTTGATGTTTCTATAGAGAAGCATCTACTATAAGAAAGAAGAAAGAGCAAGGAAAAGAAAAAACCAAAGTCTCTACATGTAGACTACAATATGACATTGAAATTGTCACAAACTTAAAGCTCGTAATGGAGGAAAGGATTCTCAATAGTAAAGTTAAGTTTACCTTGGGTGAAGTTCTTGGCATAGCTAAGCCTATGAGTTTCATGAGGAAATTACATGAAAAGAAAGATGCAAACTCTCACTGAGTTGACTCCTCCACAATCTCAGGGTGAAGGAGAGTCACTGAAGACACAAGGTATACATGTAAAAGAGAGTGAATGTGTAGACAATGTGGTAGGATGCTACCAGACTTCCAAAAGAGATATGCATATTATATTTGTGAATGATGATGATGAAACCTCACATAAAAGCTACTAAACTAAAAGTCATTGGGCAAGAGCTACGACAAAAACTTTAGTCAAGGTGGGTAATCTTGAGGAGTCATATTATATTTTGGAAGTCTGGTAGGATGCTACCAGACTTCCAAAAGAGATATGCATATTATATTTGTGAATGATGATGATGAAACCTCACATAAAAGCTACTACACTAAAAGTCATTGGGCAAGAGCTACGACTAAAACTTAGTCAAGGTGGGTAATCTTGAGGAGTCATATGCTGCATTGATTGATCATGGCTCTAAAATTAATCTTATGTCCAAGAGTCTTTATATGAAGGGAAAGTGGCCGATAGACATAGACCATGGTTGGATGATTAGAGTTGCAAACAACTCATCATGAGATCTGTATGGGGCTTCCCCAAATGTGAAAGGGACCATTGATAATGTAAAAGATGAGCATAACTTCTTCGTGCAAAATATGTATGCCTATCCTCTTATCCTTGGGGGACGCGAGCATTTTTGGACGAGTGTTTTTTGAAATCTGGTGAGAAGATTCTCTCTCTCTCTCTCTCTCTCTCTCTCTCTCTCTCTCTCTCTCTCTCTTCTTAGATGTGTGTGTGTGTTGTGCTAGTGGGTGTGTGTGCTAAAAAAAAAGAGGAGAATGGTATAACCTTTCTATCACACAAGTGTGGTAAATTGGTTATGCCATCTCTCTCTTGACTATCTAACTAACCCAAATGATTTTCTCATATCATTTAATGTGGGAGAATAAACGGGAACCTACCTAGCAGTCTTCGACTATGTAGCTACATAAGCACCATCTATTGGCTCCTTCTCTTCCTTTCCATCTGCTCCTCCTCTTCGAGAGAGTTGCTGCTTCATGAAATTGGTTTCCTTTCCTTGAATAATTGTCACAATTTAGTCAACATTTGATATGGTAAAGTCATGAGTACCGCCTCAACTATTAGCCGCAAGAGGCCTTCACGCCACCTCTTTGGATATTTTGGTCCTAAACTTAGCAAAAAAGTATTGCTGCAATAACCCAAGGATGGGTACCACAATTGGACATCTTGAGCATTACCTACTTGCTAAAAACAAGCTCTCTACAAGGGCATCCACTAAATACATAAAGGTGTATGGCCATCATCTTCTAGTGTATTACATAGCCAAGAACAAATGGTAATAATTAACAATAACTAGTGTACAAGTAGCTATAATCCGGACTTGCCTACTTCATTAATATTTCGATTTTTATCACGGTTTTTGGGGAGGAAAGCAAACTAAAGTAGACATAATTGAGACCTTGATATTTCACTATATCCAGTACAAAGAGATTATTTTATAGTTTCTAGGGAGGAAAATAAATTGTTTGATAGTAAATACATCGTTATCAATACTACAAATCGTAATATTGCCCACACAATATATAGAAAAGAAAGTGTTCGATAGTAAATACGTCGTTATTAATACAACATATCATAATAGTGCTTACATAATATATTCAATTACCCATTTTTTTGAGAACGCTATTCTCCACATCAACCCCTCTCAGAATTGGTGCAGAATAGTTTAAAACATGAGACAATTGAATGCTGCCAGCCATTGATGTTGTGAGATACTTGGCTATCCCATTGGCTTCTACTTTTCCATCTTTAAGATGCAAGCAATGCCTTTCAAGTTCCACAACATCTCCTTGTACTATGAGCCACCCATGATAGCTATTCCAGGGCTAGGTTTAAAGTTAGATATCCTAAAATCAAACTTCAGATGACTTAGCACCAGACTTCAGACAGAAGTGTGCACTCAAATGAAGGACTTCAGATTACAAGACATGGAATGAGACAACTAAGATTGTGTATTCAAATTTAGACCAAGGTTCAAATACAAAGGATCAAACCCAAAACTCTAAAATGATTGATTCAAAGATACAAATGATACAATGTGTGGCATTGAGTGCTTCGAAGCTCTCTTAAGGTCTCAAGTACAAGTAACCCACTCCTTGGGAACCTATTTATGGGGCCGAGGGGGGTACCCACATATCTGTATGTACACAACCTTCATTGGCGTTTTTAGTCTGATGGTCAGTAGGGGGGACTGATCGCCCCCTCCTCCACACATACTAGCATTTGTGTTGATCTCTCTCTCTCTCTCTCTCTCTCTCTCTCTCTCTCTCTCTCTCTCTCTCTCTCTCTCTCTCTCTCTCTCTCTCGCTTCCGCACACGCGCACTCTCACGTGTGATAGCTTCAGTGATGCTTTGAAAAGAGATCTTGCATTTTTTAAGGATAAGAAGGTCGAGAGACATGTATGCCATTAGGAACTGACTTGGGAAAAGGGGATATGCAAAAGTTATAGGAAAATATGGCGACAAATCATGCCATATCTGCAGTGGAGGTTGCTACTTATGGGGTGAAGTTAGAGCTAATTGCAAAGAAAGGGCGAAGTCTACTCAGGTCGATAGCTTGTGGCCGTATGTAGTGGCGTTGACCAAAAAAGGAAAGGTAACTAAACAAGTATTACATCAAGTTGTCCCCAAAGAATTGGTCTAACGGTAAGGCTTTGGCCTCTCAACCTATGGGTTGTGGGTTCAAATCCCCCGTTGGGTCACACTCTAGAGGGACACCTTGTGCTCACCTGGTGTTCACGTTGCTAGGGCTCTTGCCCTTGGATACTCGAGTGCATCCTCCTCTTGGGGTGGGTCATCCGAGGAGGAGGTTCCTAGCTGGTTGCTACGAGTTCTCTCCGCCGTTCCCAGCATGTGGTGCATCAATTAGGTGGCCATGGTGATGCCTACCCGTGGCTCTTGCCCGATGGTACGCGGCCCTTGCCCGACCATGTAACATGGCTAATATTTGGAAGGGATAAGCACCTCCCCCTGTGGGCCCTATGGTGTGTCGAAAAAGAAAAGTATTACATCAAGTTTGTGATTGTATACACCATACAATAGCTTGGGATGATCTTGTAGACTCTTTACCAATGCATACCTATCTTGAAAAATTCCATAGCAATGAAGCAATTAGGGAAGAGAAGCAAAGACGTGAGAATGGGGATGCAGGGCCCTCTATTTCAAAGAGGGTTACAAGAGGTGGAGGAAGGAAAGATCCAAGGCCTTATTATGGGGCTTCATGACAGGTGCCTCCTCCTACTGATGTTTCTATAGAGAAGCATCTACTATAAGAAAGAAGAAAGAGCAAGGAAAAGAAAAAACCAAAGTCTCTACACATAGATTACAATCTGATATTGAGATTGTCACAAACTTAAAGCTCGTAATGGAGGAAAGAATTTTTAATGGTAAAGTTAAGTTTACCTTGGGTGAAGTTCTTGGCATAGCTAAGCGTGAGTTTCATGAGGAAATTATAGATATCATGAAAAGAAAGAGGCAAACTCTCACTGAGTTGATTCCTCCACAATCTCAGGGTGAAGGAGAGTCACTGAAGACACAAGATATACATGTAAAAGAGAGTGAATGTGATGACAATGTGGTAGGATGCTACCAGACTTCCAAAAGAGATATGCATATTATATTTGTGAATAATGATGATGAAACCTCACATAAAAGCTACTACACTAAAAGTCATTGGGCAAGAGCTACGACAAAGACTTTAGTCAAGGTGGGTAATCTTGAGGAGTCATATGTTGCATTGATAGATCATGGCTCTAAAATTAATCTTACGTCCAAGAGTCTTTATATGAAGGGAAAGTGGCCGATAGACATAGACCATGGTTGGATGATTAGAGTTGCAAACAACTCATCGTGAGATCTGTATGGGGCTTGCCCAAATGTGAAAGTGACCATTGATAATGTAAAAGATGAGCAGAACTTTTTCGTGCAAAATATGTATGCCTATCCTCTTATCCTTGGGGGACGCGAGCATTTTTGGACGAGAGTTTTTTTAAAATCTAGTGAGAATATTCCAAAAAGATTCTCTCTCTCCTCTCTCTCTGTCTCTCTCCCTCCCTCTCTTCTTAGATGTGTGTGTATTGTGCTAGTGGGTGTGTGTGCTAAAAAAAAAGAGGAAAATGGTATAACCTTTCTATCACCCAAGTGTGGTAAATTGGTTATGTCATCTCTCTCTTGACTAATCGGTGTCATAAAATCTAATATCTAACTAACCCAAATGATTTTCTCATATTAAACTAATCATTTAATGTGGGAGAATAAACAGGAACAAGAGTTAGAATATAGACATGTGCTTATGGATCTATCTCAACACGGGCCAAAGTCAATGGGTCCAAATGAGAGATGGTCTGTCATAGAGCAATGCTAGGTAATGGAGCTTAAACACCTTAGGGTTAGCTTCATTAAAGACCTCCAAAGGTTAGTGTTAAAAGTCCTTAGACCTAGAACCTTAGGCAAGTGTGCGCGTATGTCGCACTTGTCAATGCAAGGAACTTGCCGATACACTGTGTGCGAGCCACATATGGATCCAAGCACACAACAAGCCTAAACTAGTAAGCTCAAAGATGGCTATGGTGTGTCACTCACCGCTCTACGCTTGCTGTCGTGGAGGATTCCTCGCCGCGATGAAGAGGGAGACGCCGCTACGCCGCCCTCAACCGCCTCGCCGCAGTCGTGCCGCCGCAATGCTCGATCGCACACTCTCTCTCTCTCTCTCACGCATATACACACACACAAGGAGATGAAGAAGAAGAAGATGGAGATGGAGCAAGAGCACTCTTCAATTGCACAAATGAGAGAATGAGTGAATTTTAGGTTTAGTTGACTTTTATATGAGCTCGCCCCATTTACACTTGGGCACCCATTCTTAGCCAACTAATCCCTTGAACGTTCCAGTTAGAGTGCGCCTCTCATCAACGATCACTCTTAACCTTTTCCTATTGGACCGACAAGCCCGATACCTGACTCTACCAAGTAAATGAAGGGGATCGGGGAGCACCACAGACGGAGAGTGAGAGAGAGAGAAGGAGAGACACACACAATGTGGGTGGGGAGACTCAAAGAGTGAGCAGCCCCCTATACACTTATGCTATGTATAAGGTATACAAGTCAGTGGGCGCCCAGACTCTGGGCGGTCGGGCAAGGCACAGACGCCTATACCCCAACAACCTCCCACTTAAAGGAGACTGTGCCTTTAAGCAAGGGAACCTAGTCTAAAGACTACAAAAGGTGAGAGAAAACCGCTCTCAATCGATGCCCACTGGCTGGCTGTGATCGTGTGCATCTGGCTCTACTGATAGACAAACATCCCTCTGCGGAAGCCACACAGAGCTAGCTCCAAGCTTTGCAAATAGTCTATAAGAGCTCATGCACTCCTGCAAGTATCGGTCCAATACCTGCAAACCTCCCCTATGCTCTATGCCGAGATCAATCATCGAACGACTGATCAACCCTGCTGCAAATGCTCCCACTGCAGCTGCGATATCTGGTCTCAAGATCAACATCTCATACATGAGACCACCGAATTCCGATGCAATGCTAGCGGGCCCTGCTAGCTCTACGGAGCATGCATCAACATATATATCCCTGGCAATAGGCATCTCTGACTGACAAGGCATGTAAGCCACATGCATCTCCTGACTGTCCACAAAAGACGCATCAACCTGTCGTGCAACCTCATAGCAAACCAGCTGCTCTAGGTGTCTGCTGGAAGACATATCCTGCACAACTATATTCCCATGCTCACTGTCGAGCATAGAAAGGAATGATTGCATAATCGATGACATCTCAGTCTCCTCTGCAATCATCCACTGCAAACATGACCACTCAATCTGCTGTGACTCACTAGAGCTCTCATGCTCTAACTCGGTATGCATAGACTCTTGCACAACGTCCTCCTGTCGTGACTCACTAGAGCAAGACCGCTCTACCTGTCTATCCTGCATAGAAGTATCTCGCACAACTGACTCTCTGCTTTGCTCAGTCACTAGAAAAGCATGCATGTATGACTCTGTCACCTCTCTGTGTGACTGCTCAAGTCGTGCCCCAACTGTGTGCACAACGAGCTCACTACTCTGCACTCCATGCAAAGCATCATGCAACCCAAAAGCAAAAGAGACTCGCCTACTCTCTCGCTGTCTACCTGGTTGCATGATCACAGAGACAACACCGTCTCTCCCGTGATCCACATGCAATGGGTAACCTGTACCACTCCTGGCACCTCTCGCAATCACTAGCAAACCCAAATGCATCACAAAATCTCGCTCTCATAGCGAAATCTGACATCCACAATCTCTAAGCTGACCAATCGAGATCAAACTCACTGTCAAATCTGGTACATAGCGCACATGTCGTAACAAGTAAGATGCACCACTCGGTAATGACAGTCTCACATCTCCTGCACCTGCTATCGCATGCACCGATCCATTGGTCAAACGTACACTGCCAAGCATCCCGCTAGAATATCTACAAAACCATGCACGGTGCGGCGTGACATGAAACATAGCATCTGCGTCTAGCAACCACTGCGAAGGGAGTGCACTATCCACATGTATAGCATCTCGTGCATAGCTCGAGGTAAAAGTGACATCCCCGTCACTAGTATACTCCGACACTACATGTGCCTCAACTGTCAAAGCAACTGAGTCCATGGCATCACTACATACATCTCTGAGACTGCCATGTCTCCTACGATGTCGCATACGACGAAAACAACGCCGTCTAACGTGTCCAGAATGACCACAATACCAACATGTCACCTGTCGGCGTGCTCGTGAATGTACATGTCTCACACGAGTCCGTGATGACTCAGATCTATCATACATATCATGTAATCTGTGCCAAAGTGCTCTTGAAGTAGTCTCATACATAACAAGAACATATACAGATTCCTCAAGGTGCAAAGAGAGCGTAGATAGTGCCATCTTCTCTAGCTCCTGCCACTGATCGTCAGACATGTTTGAAGGTCTACCTGCATCACCACTCAATGGTCGATGCAACCCTCGCTGTGTCAATGCATCAAGCATACACTCTCTCTATGCCGCAAAGTCTGACCCATCAAACACGCGCATCTGTGAGAGGTCACAATCTGATCAATCACCTGTCTCTGCCATGAGCACAAGTAGCAAGCTAGATAGCAAAACCACCTCACCAACAGCACCTGGAAACTGTCTACAAATATGGCCAGAAACACAATGTAAAACCTGTGAGACACACTCCAAAATAGAGCTCCCGGAATGTCAATACAAGCCTTGCATGCTCTAGTATCACACTGCAATCTGTGAGCTAATCACCAAGCCCACACTGTGCGGTATCGATGCATACACACGCACAAATCTCCCACCTGCAGAGAACACCGCACGCAAATGCTGAGTGCAACCCGCAATCTCTACCTAGATCGCATAAATGATACGCATAAAACTCCTGGGAAAATTTTGCCAGAGTTTTGACGCACAATGGCTATCAACACAAAATAACCATTGTCCTGCAAGCTCAATACAATGAGCAATCAATGCACATCAAACTACACTCAATATACATGCATAAACTCTACAAAACTATGGCAAACAATGCTCGAGATCACAAGACTCTCCCACCTGAGAGCAAACCACTGTCTCAAGCAAAGAAAGATACACAACTCCTCACTCTTGTGAGAGTGGATACAAAACACAAAACTGTGTCCAAACTGACAAAACCTATCAAAGTGAGAGTAAACACTCGATCACAAAATATGGCGAGAATCTGGGAAAAATCCGACAGAATTTTCCCTGAAAACTGAGCAAAAAACTCAAGTACAATCTCTACCATAGACCATAACACTACTCAATGCCAATGAGTAGAAATGCCAAAATAGCTCCACATTTTCACATACAATGGCAATCCGCACTCAACGTACATCAATGGAGTGACCGCGCATAAGCAAGTGCCAAAAGATTTGCAATCCGAAAACTTATTCAATGCGAAAACAATGCTCTCAAGAGAGCTCACCAGCACTTGAAAGTGCTCGCCAAAATGCATGTATAATGGGCATCAACCATGCGCCATAACCATATGCAAACCATCCGCAAAGACCATGAATCCAAGCACAAAATCACTGCCAAAGTATTCTGTGAAAACCAGTGAAAGAAGATCCACCTGTGTGCTCCAAAAAACTTGCGTCTCTCAAGAGACCGCCTCGATGGTGTGTAAACGCCTCCGTACTTCGTTGCCCAAGTCTACCAAAAAACCCTCAAACCACAAGCTTAACACAAGCTGCAATTGCATCTTTAGCTCAGAATTTATGCACTCAACTTCAAGCATCTCCCGTGCTTCCAAAAGTGCATCAAACTCACACACAATGCGACAACAGAAAATCTGGAATTTCTGTATACAGTCAGTCTGAGCTGAATATCAGCAAAACGGTGAGGAATTTGCAAAAAGTTTCTTCTGCAAAGTTGTAGACCACGTCGAAACGGATGGGCACGGAATATAGAATTCTTAGATCTGCATTCTACAAGGAGAAAAATGAATCTGAAAACTGTGCTGCTGTGCACACAGTTTTAGGGCAACACCTTCACTTACACACAATCTTCCTCACTCCTTTCTGAGCTTCCACAAGAGCATACATCACTCTCAACTGAGCTCACAAGCTCCCATTGTATTCTCACAAAGCTTCCAAGCTTTCTTAATCTCTTTACCGTCGAGAGCGAGCGAGCTATCGCCTCGAAGCTCTCAAAGCCGTCGTGCTCTCCGCGGTCACCATAGCTCTGATACCAATTGAAGGGGATCGGGGAGCACCACAGACGGAGAGTGAGAGAGAGAGAAGGAGAGACACACACGATGTGGGTGGGGAGACTCAAAGAGTGAGCAGCCCCCTATACACTTATGCTATGTATAAGGTATACAAGTCAGTGGGCGCCCAGACTCTGGGCGGTCGGGCAAGGCACAGACGCCTATATACCCCAACAGTAAATAATACAATGTCCGTCGTAGGTGATAGGGTGTCTGTGAGCCGTGAGGGTTAACATGCCCCCCTTCTTGATGTAGATTCCGTCTTCGGAAGCTATTGAGTTAAGCTCGTTCGTCGAGGTGGAAGAGCATTTGAGATGAATGTCCTTAGCCTTCTTTAGTCACTACAAAATCAAACAACATTGGCACAGTAATTGCATTCTCATATACAATTAAAAAGCATATGCAGTTTTAGGCAGACAAATTGATTGGTAGCATAATTCTTAACCATTTGTCAGCAATAAACATTAAAGTGCAATATAATCAAACACATAAACAGTTGGGAAGGTAAAAAACTAAACAAGTTCGGGGTTGCTAATTCAACGGTCGAAAGGCACTAAAGATCGACTTTTAATACCATGGGTAAGCTTCTTAATTTTCTCAGGTCAATTAAGTTGCTTAATCGCAAGAGCCAAGTATTTCATGTTCGAGGGCTGACTAGAGGCTATACCTAGAAGACCTTGTAGTTAAGCTACGATAAAAGGAATTGCTCATGAAATCATCGCCTGGCTTATTTCCGTTTCTTTGACCCCCCAAAGTCTTTTCACATTGTTTCAATTTTGACGTGTGTGCTTATTTTGTATGCCTTGGGTTTTTTGCTTTTCAAGGAAAAGCGCCCACACTGGGAACCTCTAGGGCTCTAGTACCATAGGCGATACATGTGAGTGAAGTACCAAATCAAGCTGAGATTTCTCTTCCAGCTTAAGATTTTACATTGTGGCACTTTGATTTTTTTTGTTTGTTCGTTTTCAACATTTAAATTTTGTAACTTTGGGGGATCATATAACACAGTTACCCTCCCCAGGCTCATCACACTAGTAAAATCCCTTTATAATACTTAAGATAAAGGTCAATAGGGACTCAACCCACTAGAAAGCCCTAGTACATTTCACACAATGTTCCATAAATCGAATTAAGAACCTAAGTAACCATTAATTATTAGGAAGGCATTCCCCATGATGTTAAGAGAAGATCTCTAGCGTCTAGCTTGATCAAACTAGCTTAGTCGGACTGCTTGATTTTTAAACCTAGACAAGTGATTATGACAGAAATTACATTGAATTTAATGTTTGATACTAAACAAAGGCACTGAATATTATGCTACCAATCACAATTAAAGCAGAAAAGCATGGATGCAAAAAAGATAAGGAGCAATGCTAATGGACAAGAAACACCTGTTTGTGTTGATGGTCGTGCTTGATTTGAAGTGTGAACGAGAGAAAGATTCCATGAAGGTCCAAATCCTAACAACAACAACACATTCCTGTACACACTAGGAAACACAAAGAATACCTCTAGGAGGCATATCAATGGGAAAAGGTACCAACACTTATTGAACATAATTAAAAAAACATAAGGAAACCTAACCTAATTATTTGCACTCCCCCTAGAGAATCAAGAGAATAGGATATTGTAAAGATTGGGGGGAAACCCTAAGGCTAAACCCCTATCCTCGTCGTCGAGATAAACAAAGTAATCATCCATGAGACCATATGTGCCATCTGTGTAGTCATGTAAATCTTCTTCTTCATCATAGGTACCCATGTTTACTAAGAAGGTCACTAGACTCCTATAGTCATCTTGGTCAAAAGGGTAGGCTTGTGCAATGGGAGAAACGCTCTCTACTAAGTTTGGATCAGACGTGGTCAAGAGACGTATCAGCCACTCTAACTCCTCAAAATTACTCTCACATGCTAGCGTACCTACCAAATTCCATTCACATGCAAGCACAGGAATGACCATGTGAAACATTTGTGAAAAGTAATGAGGGTACCTCTCACCCAAGGCAGGAGTGGATGACTCTAGCGTACTAGCCATATCTGTACACGCAAATAGATGATGGTTAGAGTGCAAATATTACAAGGGTCGTGTTCTTGTGCATAATGTGTTTTTATGATTTTTTGTTATGGCTCTTGCTCTTTTACTTTTTTATCTTGTTTTTGTGAGTATAAGGCTTTATATATACATTCCCTAAGATTGCAGATTAAGAGGTCAGGGAGGAAGGTTGAGAGAGAAGCAAGTGAATGATGGATGTCAGCAAACACTCCCTCCTTCCTTGGGTAGATCATACCTTTTGGAATGATGTCGTCACCCTTTGAAACCAGTCCAAGTTGTTATAGGTGAAGGATTTAACCAATAGTTTTCGACCACCCTATGCGTTTCATCTAGTTGCAAGGGTGGTAAGGTACTCTCCCATAATTTTATTTGTAACATTGTTGTAGGTGGTGAACTTACAACGGGAGGTGCAAACTCTTTATTGCTTGTATGGATATGTACCATTAATGGTAGGTGGAGGTTGTGTTGAAGCTCTTATTTCCGTATAGGAACTACACGAAGAGCAAGAAGCTTCATTTGATTTCATTGTTCTTGACCTAGGTGGAACAATTCGTTCTTTCTTTGGTACCCAAACTAGCTCTGGAGCGAGTGTGTCGCATTCCGTGATCTTTTCCTTTCCGCGATCTTCAATTTGTTTTGGAGCCACAGGATTGAGCTCACATGGGCCCGGTGGCAAGCAAGAGCACAATTTACGTTTTGGCACCCAGATTTGATCATTTCCTTCATAGTAGCCTTGGGCTTCCAATAGTTTTTTAGGAATCCAGCGCAATGTTTCTTTACATATCTTGGGGCGAATGGCACGTCTCTTACCAGGCTCCTATCTTTTAGCACTAGCTATGGTCGCTAAAGAAGCTTTAGGGACCCACTTGTATGTTTTCTTTGTTATTTGGGATGGGTTTTGTGTGTCCCAAGCTTTATTTCAACTACATCAGTTGAAGATCTAGGGAGTTGGCTATGGGGATATATGGTTCAACCTCTTGGACATGCAATTTTTTGGGTTTTATTTCCTTAAGAGGCAATATCTCAGGGACTATGGCTTGAGTGGCAAGGCTAAGAGTTGGTTTCTGTGTTGTGACACCCCCCGTCCCCCAATCAATAGTACATTTGGTCGCTATCATCCACGTGTGTCCTAGGTTTATATTACTTTCCATAGTTCCAACAAGCATGACCAAAAAGTCTTGAGCTACAACCCCATTGTCATAACTGACAGAAGTGTGCCAGATTCCAAAAACCGAAGTTTTTCTCTTGTTGACACCCTTGACTTGGATAATACTCTCAGATAGTGTGCGCTCCTTGCCACACTGTCGAAGCAAGGGACTTGCCTAACACTGTGTGCGAGCCACAGACGGCTCCAAGCACACAACTAGCTTAACTAGTAAGCTCAAAAGAGGGCAATGGTGTGTCACTCACCGCTCTATGCTCCTGCCGTGGAGGATTCCTCGCCGTGAAGAAGAAGGAGACGCCGCTACATCGTGCTCAACCGCTTCACCGCCGTCGTGCCGCCGCAATGCTCGATTGCACTCTCTCTCTCTCTCTCTCACACACACACACACACACACACACACACACACACACACACACACACACACACACACACACACACACACACACACACACACACACACACACACAAGGAGGTGAAGAAGAAGAAGATGGAGCAAGAGCACTCTTCTATTGCACAAATGAGAGAATAAGTGAATTTTAGGTTTAGTTGGATTTTATATGAGCTCACCCCATTCACACTTGGGCGCCCATGCTTAGCAAACTAATCCCTTGAATGTCCCAGTTAGAGTGCGCCTCTCATCGGCGATCACTCTTACCCTTTTCCTATTGGACCGACAAGCCCGGTACCTGACTCTACCAAATAAATAATACAATGTCCACCGTAGGTTACAACGTCTGTCTCGTAGGTGATAGGGTGTCCGTGAGCCGTGACGGTTAACATGCCCCCCTTCCTGATGTAGATTCCGTCCTCGGAAGCTATTGAGTTGAAGCTCATTGGTCGAGGTGGAAGAGCATTTGAGATGAATGTCCTTAGCCTTCATTAGTCATTGCAAAATCAAACAACATTGCACAGTAATTACATTCTCATAAGTGATTAAAAAGCATATGCAATTTTAGGCAGACAATTGATTGGTAACAGAATTTTAAACAATTTGTCAGCAATAAGCATTAAATTGCAATGTAATCAAATGCATAAACAGATGTAAAGGTAAAAAATTAAACAAGTCTGGGGTGGCTAATTTAACGATCGAAAGGCACTAGAGATCAACTATTAATACCATGGGTAAGCTTCTTAATTTTCTCTGGTTAATTAAGTTGTTTAATCGCGAGAGCCAAGTATTTCATGTTCGAGGGTTGACTAGAGGCTATACCTAGAGGACCTTGTAGTTAAGCTACGATAAAAGGAATTTCTCATGAAATCATCGCCTGACTGATTACCTTTTCTTTGACCCCCCAAAGTCTTTTCACAGTGATTCAATTTGATGTGTGTGCTTATTTTGTATGCCTTGGGTTTTTTGCTTTTCAAGGAAAAGCGCCCACACTGGGAACCTCTAGGGCTCTAGTATCATAGGCAATACATGTGAGTGAAGTACCAAATCGAGCTGAGATTTCTCTTCCAGCTTAAGATTTTACATTGTGGCACTTTGATTTTTTGTTTGTTCATTTTCAGCATTTTAATTTTGTAACTTTGGGGGGTCATATAACACTGATACACCTCCCCAGGCTTATCACACTAGTAAACTCCCTTTATAATACTTAAGCTAAAGGTCAATAGTGTCAAGCCCACTAGAAAGCCCTAGTACATTTCACACAATGCTGCTTAAATCGGATTAAGAACCTAAGTAACCATTGATTATTAGAAAGGAATTCCCCATGGTATTAAGAGAAGATCTCTAACACCTAACTTGGTCAAACTAGACTAGTCGGACTGCCTGATTTTTAAACCTAGACAAGTGATTATGACAAAAAATTACATTGAATTAAATGTTTGATACTAAGCAAATGTGGTGAATATTAGGCTACCAATCACAATTAAAGCAGACAATCATAGATGCAAAAAAGATAAGGGGCAATGCTAATGGACAAGAAACACCTGTTTGTGTCGATGGTCGCTCTTGATTTGAACAGTGAGTCGAGATAAAGATTCCATGAAGGTCCAAATCCTATCAATAGCAACACGCTCCTGTACACACTAGGAAACAAAAGGAATACCTCCAGGAGGCACATTAGTGGGAAAAGGTACCAACACTTATTGAACACAACAAAAAACATAAGGAACCCTAACCTAATTATTTGCACTCTCCCTAGAGATTCAAGGGAATAGGATATTATAGAGGTTGTGGGGAAACCCTAAGGCTAAACCCCTATCCTTGTCGTCGAGATAAACAAAGTCATCATCCATGAGACCATATGTGCCATCCGTGTAGTCCTATAAACTTTCTTCATCATCATAGGTGCCCATGTTTACTAAGAAGGTCACTAGACGCCTATAGTCATCTTGGTCAAAAGGGTAGGCTTGTGCAATGGGAGAAACGCTCTCTACTAAGTATGGATCAGACGTGGTCAAGAGACGTACCAGCCATTCTAACTCCTCAAAATTCCTCTCACATGCTAGCATACCTATCAAATCCCATTTACATGCAAGCACTGGAAAGACCATGTGAAATATTTGTGAAAAGTAACGAGGGTACCTCTCACCCAAGGCAGGAGTGGATGACTCTAGCATACTAGCCATATCTGTATACGCAAATAGATGATGGTTAGAGTGCAAATATTACAAGGGTCGTGTTCTTGTGCATAATTTGTTTTTATGATTTTGTGTTATGGCTCTTGGTCTTTTACTTTTTTATCTTGTTTTTGTGAGTATAAGGATTTATATATACATTCCCTAAGATTAGAGATTAAGAGGTCAGGGAGAAAGGTTGAGAGGGAAGCAAGTGAATGATGACTGTCAGCAAACACTCCCCCCTTCCTTGGGTAGATCATACCATTTGAAATGAGCTCGTCACCCTTTGAAACCAATTGTTCCAGTTGGTAATAGGTGAGGATTTTTGCCAGTAGTTTTCTATTACCCTAGGTGCCTCGTCAAGTTGCAAGGGTGGTAAGGTACTCTCCCAGGATCAAACTTGAAGTGGTTCATCAGGTGATTCTTGAACACTAGGAGGTGTGGATTCTTTTGTAGCTTCATGGAGGTCCACTACTATAGATGGAGGCTGTGTAGAAGCTTTTACCTCTATGGATGTATTACATGAGGATCTAGAAGCTTCATGGAACTCCCCCCTTCCTGAGCTAGGTGGAATAAATTGGTTTTGCCTTGAAGCCCAAACTAGCTCTGGACTAGGTGTGTAGCATTCTGTGATCTTTCCCTTCCCACGGTCTGCCATTGGCTTTAGCGTTACACTGTTTGAATCATATGGGTTTGTTGTCGATAGGGAAGGACACATTTTACTTTTAGGTACCCAAATTTGATCATTTCCATCATAGTAGCCTTGGGCTTCTAATAGTCATTTTGGAATCCATCGTGATTTGGTCTTGACTCCCCTAGAGCGCGCTCTTAGTTCTCCAAGGAAATTTTTTCTTGAAATGGATGGGAGGGTTGAGGTAGTTGGAAGTAAGGCCTTGGGGACCCATTGATATGTACTCTTAGGTCGTGCAGGTTGAGTACTTGCAATATTACTGCTTGTTGCAACTACAAGTGTTGAAGTGCTAGGTTCATGGGTAGCCGACAAAGACGAGTTAACCACCTTGGCTTGTGAATGTTGGCTATCCTTCAACTTTGCTAGAGTTTGTAACGTAGGTGACTTTGCTTGAATGATAGGGGTAAGAGTCGGTGGTCACGTCGTGACACTACCAGTATCCCAATCAATAGTGCATTTGGTTGCCAAAATCCACGTGCGTCCCAGGTTTACGTTGCCTTCCATAGCTCCCGCGAGCATGACTAGAAACCTCTGCACTATGCTTCCATTGTCATAGACAACAGGGGTCTGAAGGACTCCAAGAATAGCAGTTTTCTTTTTATTAATGCCCTTGACTTGCATCGTACTTGGGGATAGGGTCGGTTTCCCTAATTGACACCAAACTCCATAGGACAACAAATTGTGTTTAGCTCCCGTATCTAATAAGGCATTGTATAGTACTTTCCCATAGGGGCTATTTAGCTCAATTGGTTATGGTAGGGGTGGCTCAGATTCTAATGAGTCGTCATCTGTGTCCTCGAAAAATGCTTGCGTGATTCCCAGATTAGCCTCTCGTTGGCGTCTAAGACGTTGTTGTCGTTCTCGAGCCTCAACTCTTGCTTGGAGTTTTTAAAGCTCTGCTTGTTCCTTGGCAGCCTTCTTTTGATGGATGGCTTGCAACTCTTCCTGGCTTAGAGGATCATAATATCTTTTGAATTTACTCCCATTAAGGAACCCAATGATTTCAACTCCATCTAGAGTCTCCACACGAATGGTCCCTTGTGGGGTAATTTCACACACTCGATATGGTCCCTTACCAGCGTATTTCAATTTCTTCTTTTCATTACGTACCCCGTACATAAGAAATTTATCACCAACCTTGATATCTTTATCCTTTAAATGTCTATCAAACCACTTCTTTCTCCTATCCTTCTCCACTAGAGCATTTCTCATAGCTAATTGCCTTTCTTCATCTAGCCTTTCTAGGATATATAATCGCTCCACTAAGGGGTTACCATCCCAACCTTCTTGAGAAGCTACTCGAAGACTAGGAATGACAAACTCCCATGGCATAACTGCTTCTTGGCCATACACCATCTTTAACGACGTGCAATTAATAGCAACTTTATACGTAGTACGATAAGCCCATAAAGCTGATGTAAGCTTTAGGTCCCAATCAGTGCGATGAGCCTCGACTGTCTTTGTCAAAATGGAGATGAGAGTTTTGTTGGTACTCTCAGCTTGGCCATTTGCTTGGGGATAATAGGGTGTAGACTTGTGGTGAGATATCATGAAGTTTGATATGAGTTCTTTTTTTACTTCATTTATAAAATGAGTTCCATTGTCACTCACAAGTTCAAAGGGGCATCCAAAACGTGTGATAATGTTCTCAAAGAGGAACTTAGCTGTTGTTTTTGCATCCACATTCCGTGTTGCTTTTGCTTCAGCCCATTTGGTTACATAGTCGGTATCCACAATGATATATCGTGATTGCGTGTTACGTGCAGCCGGACTAATCGGTCCTACAAAGTCTAAGCCCCACTTTTCAAATGGTTCGGTTACCTTGATGGGATGTAGAGGCATCCTATCACTTCTTTGTGGCTTCTTGAAGCGTTGGCATTCATCACATACCTTTGCAAAAAGTGATGCATCCTTAAACAGAGTGGGCCACCAATAGCCTGGCTGTAAGATCTTTCGGGCAGTCAACTTTCCTGAAAAGTGACCACCAGCTACGTCCATGTGTGCCTCTTGTAGAATATATAAATACTCATCCTTGCGGGCACAACGTCTAAGAACATCATCTTTTCCTCTCTTATAGAGAGTTCCCGCCAGTAAGAAATAGGGTTCGCATTCCTTGATTAATTTTCGAGCTATATCTTTTCGCAGCTCTTTGGGTGGAAAACCATTAACTAAGAAGTTAACAATCTTTTCACTCCATTCAGGCATTGTCTCAACAATGAACAAAGGAGTATCAGACAATTCATCATCAACCCCCGTAGGAGGTTCGCCATTAGGGATACGAGATAAATGATTCGCCATGACATGTTTTCTCCCAGGCCTCACAACAACGATGAAGTCAAACTCAAGAAGAATTAACGACCATCGTGTAATTCGACCTGTGGAACACGGCTTGTTTACCAAATATAGCAATGCTTGATGATCCACATAAAACACAAACTTGGTAGCAAGAAGGTAATAGCGAAATTTCTTTACTGCGTAAATCATAGCTACACCTTCGCGCTCTGTAGTAGTGTAGTTCATCTCGGCATCATTTAATTGGCGACTTGCAAAGCTAATAGGGTAGTCCGATATATGTTCTCCTGGTTGAGTTAGAACACACCCAATAGCAAACTTTGATGCATCAATATGCACATGAAAAGGTACATTCCAATCAGGTGCTCGTAGGATTGGAGCACTTGTTAGGGCCTTCTTTAATAACTCATAAGATTGATGACATTCTTCCGTCCAGTGAAACTCGATAAGAAGCTTGTACAATGGACGCGCTATCTCGGCAAAGTTTAAAATAAACCTTCGATAATAACCAACATGGCCCATAAATCTTTGAACTCTGTTATAGTTAGTAGGTGGTGGCAAATCGGCAATGGCTTTAATCTTACTCTCATCTGTGGATATCCCGTTCTTGGACACTATATTCCCTAGAATGACTCCATGCTTAACCCAAAATTGGCATTTGAAAGGGTTCAATGAGATGCGATAAAATCTGCACCTTTCAAATATTTTTCGTAGATATAACAAATGCTTCTCCCAAGAAGAATAAACACAAAGGTCGTCTAGGAAAGCTTCACAAAACTCCCTTAGAAATTCTTTAAACGCAGTGTTTATCAACCGTTGGAATGTAGCAGGGGCATTTGTTAAGCCAAAAGCCATAACACGAAATGCAAACACTCCAAACTCTGTGATGAAAGCAGTTTTAGCTTGGTCCTCTAATGCAATTGTGATTTGATTGTAACCAGAGTACCCATCTAAAAAGCTATAAGCTTCCTTGCCCGCAACTCTTTCAAGCACATGTTCTGAATATGGCAAGGGATAATGATCTCTCCTAGTAGCTGCGTTAACTTTCTTGAGGTCCATGCACACTCTTAGTTTCCCATTCTTTTTTGGCACAATGACTATTGGAGAAACCCATTCTGAGTGCTCAATAGGGTATATGAATCCACATTGGATAAGTTTTTCAATCTCCTCTTGTACAATTTTGGCGTACTTAGGATTCATTGGATAGGGTCGTTGCTGGACGAGTTTAGCAATGTTGATCATGGGAATTGTATGTTGCACCACAGAAGGTGGAACGCTCTTCATGTCATGATATGTCCAAGCAAAGATATCCTTGTATTCCTTGAGGAGCTCCTTAAGTACAACCTCTTCAGTTTCGATAAGGTCTTAAGCAATAAAGGCTGGTCTAGACTCCTCACCTGGAATCTCTTTAACTACCGCTGGACCATCATAGAGTCCACTGCTTCCATTGGTAGGTATTCGTTGGGCTTTGGCATACACAACCTTTCGCTCCCCCGTGGTATAAGATTTAAAATGTTATGGAGCCGTATGTAATTCAGCAGGCTCTTGTCCTGACGGAGACCTTTCTTTTAGTTCTGCCTCCTTTTGTTGTTGTGCTAACTCTCGGTTTTGACGTCTTCTTATAGTTTGACTCAATTTCGGCTCTGTAACCTCCAATTGAGAGAGGTCAATGGGTCGCGGGCTGCACCACATGACACTCTAGAGATGTTCACCCCAATTGTCTACTAGCTTTCGATGAGCATCACATGCCCCTAGATAGCTAAGCCATTCTACAGTAGATCTTTCCTTGTTTATCCTAGCTCTCACATTTGCTCGATATCGTCGCCTCTTATATGACCTTTGTTTTTTGTTAAGGTTTTGAGTTTGGTAAATGTTTGAACTCGACTCGCCTGATAGGTCTTCACTTGTATCTTCTTCACTCTCATATAAATTACCATAGATGGTCATACTAGGCCTTGAGTGTTCAGTTTCTATACTTGGCTCACTCGATGTTTCCTCAGGTTCTGAATCCATTTCTCCCTGAGATTCCGTTTTTGATGTGTATTGGGCTGAAGCCTTTGCGGAATCATCGGTTTCACTCTCAAATAGGTGTGCCTCTTTCTTATCATCGGATGTTACATGCGCTACACCTAACATGTTTATTGGTGCAATGTGTGGTATCTCTTCCCCATCTAGTGTTACCCAGGTTGTTCCTCTAGCTCCCCATGTATCTATAGTTGCCGCTAGGTGTACCCAATCGACATTGTCTGACTCAGTCATTCCGGGTAGGATATCCGTATAAGGAGAGTTCTCTCCAATATCTGTGTCTTCGTTACACGTGTAACGATACTGTAATGGAGCTAAGTGAATTGTTGTGTCTGATCGATTATCAATGATGAATTTATTTCCTAGAGGATGCGTTCGACCACTTAAAAGATCAACTCGAATGACAAAGAATTGGAACTGTAAGTAGACGTGGTTTTTGGACCAGTCATGCACCATTTTTGCTTCCCTCGTGAATGGACGCCCTAAGATCATCTCAAATGACATAGGATGCTTGGAAAAATCCATAACAATGAAATTCTGCCTTACCTTGTGTCCCAAGACCTTGATTCTGAGATCCTTTAGCATTCCAATAGGCGTAACAATAGATCCATTAGCCATTTTTACCACTACGCTTGTGGCTTCAAGGTGAGGTCTCCCCATAGACTCCCAACAACTCTTTGTCACCATGCTGACTCCCGCACCACCGTCAAGGACCCCCTTGACAGTTAATCCTTTAGTAGTGATTGGTAGAGTAGCATTAGATTCATCACCTTCAACGTATTGCCCCAACTTGTTAACGGGTATTTCAATTACAGATTCATGTCCCGCTAGGTCAGATGGTGGTGCTAAATGTTCCTCATCATTCATTACCGAGTCAGGTTTGTTCATATGTGCAAACTGTGGTAATCCGGCCTATAATTCTCCATTGAGGAAGGCTCGAAGAGCTGAGACTAGCTCGGGGTCTTTATATAGTTTCGACATGATGGTGGTTCTAACTTCTGAAGACATGAAATCCATCAATTTGGCAACATTTAATGGCATCTTGTGGGACGTAGGACCCTGACAAGAGAATGGTGAATATGGAATCTCCACTTCCTCAAGGGGGTCGGGCATTCCCTCACCAAACATTCTCTCTAGTAGGAAAGGTGTGTGTCCACTTTCAGATGTCCTACCCTCATTCTCTTCCCGAATGATACTGGGTATAGCTAACGGCCTGTAGTTCTTGTGAGGTTGAACTTGTGAGGGAAACACTGTGTCCGACATCTGGATATGTTTGGGTTCAGGTTCTAATGTTCGTTGAGTTTCTTTCACCAAACCCCTCAATTGTTGGACTCTCTTAATTTCCACTGTTGGGTTTGGATAGGTTCCAATCTTTCTCTTGCAATCCTCATTTTTTGTCTCTCGTTGCTTATCTTGGGGATTCGCAACTGGGTGGCTTAACTTTGAATACTCTTTTGGTGTTCGTCGTAATTCCCTCTCGTGATCCTCCTCACTGGCTTTTTCCTTTGTAGTAACAGTTTTGGTCTCCGTGGTCTCTATCGAATCTGAGTCATCCTCAAGGTCATTCATATACACGGGATCCTCTCCTGTCCCTATGTTAGTCTTTGAACTAGGTTTTGAGCTAGAAGCATTAAGGGATTTCTTTCTTCGTGTTTTCTTCTTTCTCGCTCGGCCAATGGATGCAGCATCTCTCTCTTCGAGGATGTAATTTTGCTTTTGGAGCATCGACCGTGTGAGTGCATTCCCTGGTGCTATGTTTATAGTTGGTGGTGTCCCATCAACAATCTCTATTAAGTTCAATGGTGTGATTTTCGGTGCGTTTGGATTGTTAGGACACTGTGCGATCAAATGATCTATGCCACAACGATTACAAGTGAGTATGGGCATTGCCAATGCACTCCCTTGACTTGTTTGCATTAGTGCAACATTCTTTTGCATTCTAAATGGGCACTCAGCTACTCGATGATGTCCACCACATTCGTAGCACTGAAGAGGTGGTCTCCTGGCAAAACTATTAATGTTTTGGCCTCTTGCTGCTAGCGCAGTAGCTTGATATACCGGTTTGATTTGTCCCGAATGGTCTTCCATATAGTACATGGGACACTCCTCAAGCATGTCGACTCCATAGGTGATACTAGAGTCTATGTCCTCTTCGCAATCTACATAACTACTAGATGACTCGCAACCTATTTGGTTCATAGGTGTAACTCTTTGATGAGGGGGTTGCGGTCCTAGCACTGGAGGTGGCAACGGTGTGGTTTGGACCACATTTTGGGTTCTAGGGACCATGTTCTGTAATGGAGACTGTTGCTCCATGGGTGGGGTAGGCATCAATGCAGGAACTCGAGGTGAGTCTGCCCAAGCTATAGGCGGTCTATTTTCCATGATGCGTTTAAGCATTAGGCAATCCTTCGCTTGATGGCCATACCTACCACACGCGTTACAAGTCCCGTTAAACTTTACTCTGAAAGTAGGGCATTCACTCGTAGTATGTGGGCCCAAGAAAATTGAGCACCATTGTTGCTCCCTTCTTGGATACATATGAGTGTTTTGTGGAGCACGATTACCCCTAAGGATTTCTTGGATGGCCTTGGTGAGATCTGCCAAAGTCATCTCAGATATCGTTTGCTCTTTCACGATTGGCTTTATCTTCATTGGCTCATGCCCTGACGCTTGCGAGCTACTAGACTTCGGCTCGGCAGACACTCTTTCTCCTGCAATCATTAAATTATCCTCCAATTGGATTGCATTCATGGTGGCTACTTCCCAAGTAGTAATACCTCTAATGACTAGGCCATTATAGATACTTTCATGTCGTAGTCCCCTAATGAATCTATCGAGCAATTGGTTGTTGTTGAATCACTCGTTTGGATTGCATCGAGAATTCAAATTCTTTAGGCGACTAATGAAGTCTCTCACGGATTCACCTTCTTCTCGTTGGGCTTTCTGGAGCTGAGAGGCTACACCCCAAAGTACTCCCTCTCGTATGTATTCTTTTAAGAACAGTCTCCTAAGAGTAGAGTAGATCGTTTTCTCTTCTACTCTTAAGGTTCTGTACCAATCTCCAGCCTTTCCGCTTAGGGTCAAACTCAAAGCCTTACACTTATGTAGCTCATTGTGCTCTTCCAAGGAATTGTACACATGTTCAAAGACTTACATATGCTTTCTAGCATCTCCATCTCCACTGAATTTCTGTGTGAGCTTAGCTACTTGAACTGCCTTGCTCCTAGGCTCTCTATCAGGTGCACTACGCATGTTTTCTGCAAAAGAGCGATTGATAGTTTGAGCAAATGCTGCCAAATCTCCTATTTGAGCAGGTATAATGGGTATATGTGCTCTTGGAACCACATGTGAGATGGGAGTTGGACTTGGCCTTGGCATACGCGCGGCTCTTGGGTCCCATATTTTGTATGGTGGTGTACCAGACGGTGGTCCAAAGTTTACAAGCGTGACCCTAGGCATAGGGGGTGCCTGATATGGCATGTTATTATTAAATGGCATGGCTCCACTTGTATAAGAGCTTGGATAATGCCATTGTGGATTGTAAGCTCTTGGAATAATCGGAGGTGTAGGAGCTACATGAGGCTGAGGTACGACAGGTGCACACGATTGATACATACATGTAGGTATAGTTGGGGGCACTGTGCTACTAGGCATCGGCGCAGTGTTAACAAATGAACTCCATGGTGTACTTCTTGTCATGCTCACCACTGGGATATGCATGGTAGCCGTAGTGTCATTAAGAGAAAGATGAGCTAGATCTGGGAAGGTAAAGCTGCCACTTGTGGGTTCAGATTGTACTGAGGCTCCTGGAGAAACAACATATGGAGGATCAATGGGGCTCACTGAGGGAGTCTCCATTTGTGATAGGGTTGGTTGGTTTGCCTTTCCCGTATCCAAGAATCTCATTAGGCCTATTGAAGGCATGTTGATCCCTGTGTTCTGTCTTTCTAACTCGACAATCCTATGGAGGACATCACAGACTTTCTGTTGTTGCTCATCTATGCTAGTGACACTCGATATGGATTGTAGAACATCTAACCAACCCACATGATAGGTGTGTCCTGTGTACCGATCAGTTAAAGCTTCTGCTTGTAGGTCATACTCCCAATTTTCGTTTAGGAATATCCCATCTAGGCCTGGCGTGTTGGAGGTTTCCCTCGAAGTGGAAGCATTATTGCTCCCCATCGCTTGCCCCTCCGTGACTGCTACCTTGGGAGCACTCGGTTGCTCGGCTGGCATGATTGTTGTCATACGAGCCTTTGCTTTCAAGGCTCGAATTTGTTATAGCCTTCGTAGGTTCTCAATTTCCCTCTCCCTTGTTGCTTGCATATAGCGTTCGATCTCTTGGACTTCGGCAAGACTCCTACCATCGGGTAGTAGAACCTCAGAGGGAGATAGTCCTAAAGGATCAGGAGGTGCAGTGGATGGAACATTCACATGCACACTCTCAAGAAGCATAGGGTCTATTTTAGGCATGAATGACGAATTTACTTCCCCACTCCCTTCATTTATTTCATTAACCGCATGTTCGGAGCGAGTAGCTCTACTAAGGGTCTCTTTTAAGCGGCTAAACACGCTGGACTTGGGCCGTGGGCCCATGGCATGCATGTCTTGACTTGAACTATTAGGGTTTGGTGTAGGATACCCCTCCATGACTTCATAGTCAGAGGAAGAATCACTAGAAGCGATATAAGGATCTTGGGTCGTGCTACCTTGAGTCCCGGCCGAAGGTCCAGAACCTAGGGTGGAGGAATAATGGGTGCCCACGTAAATGGAGGCACTACCAATATGCTCGTGCTCTAACACTCGTCCAGAGCGTAGGTTCATATGACTTAGATCCCTTAGAAGTGTCAGTGAGTGCCCGTGAAGGCTCCTCACCTAGTATTTTTGGGTGTTTTGCAACCCAAGTCTTTTCTTAAATTTTTTTTATTTTTTGATTTTTTGGTCCTTTTTTTCTGACCCAGCTATAGAGTAGAACGTATGAAAGCTCAAAACGAGCGTCTCGATCAGAGGGACGTGCCATGCTTTACAGCCCTTCGTTTGGTCACTTTATGCCCTCGGAATCCCTAAAACCGTCAATTTCTAGTAGGGAACTAGGCCCAAATTAGAAAGACTAAGGGTGCAAGTGGGAAGAGAAGGGAGGAGAGTGGAGGACTTGCCCCACATGCTCTCATTCCCTCTTGAGGGGGTAGGGTATATATATAAGAGTGAGTCTAGTATATATCATAAGACTGAGGCCTGAGGCTTGGGCTTGGGCTTGCACTTGGGCTTGGGGCTACAACCGCACGCGGTTTAGGTGACCCTTTCTTGGCCACACACATTGTCTACACCTACCTAACCTCTCTGTCAACAGCTCACAGACAGCTCACTACCTTATCTACTTACTAACAGTGCTGCTAACCACTAACTACTCTACTAACTAATCTGTTAACCACTCTGCTAACTGCTTAGTGACAGTGGGCTAACTGTCCACCTACTTTCTCTCTCACTACCTTATTGTGAAAAGACTATGTGCAGGCAAACCTTGACAGACTGTGTACAAACTCTCTCTCTCTCACACACACACACACATACACACACACACAAGGAGGTGAAGAAGAAGAAGATGGAGATGGAGATGGAGCAAGAGCACTCTTCTATTGCACAAATGAGAGAATAAGTGAATTTTAGGTTTAGTTGGCTTTTATATGAGCTCACCCCATTCACACTTGGGCACCCATGCTTAGCCAACTAATCCCTTGAATGTCCCAGTTAGAGTGCGCCTCTCATCGGTGATCACTCTTATCCTTTTCCTATTGGACCGACAAGCCCGGTACCTGACTCTACCAAATAAATAATACAATGTCCACCGTAGGTTACAACGTCCGTCTCGTAGGTGATAGGGTGTCCGTGAGCCGTGAGGGTTAACAGATAGAGTTGGTTTCCCTAACTGACACCACACCCCATATGATAGCAGATTATATTTAGCACCCGTGTCCAATAAGGCGTTATATAGAAATTTTCCATAGGTGCTGTTTAGCTCAATAGGGTATCGTAGAGGTGTGTCAGAGTCCAACCAATCCTCGTCGATTTCAACGTGGAATGCATGTGTGACTCCAAGGTTAGCCTCTCGTTTATGTCTTATGCGTTGTTGTCGCGTCTTAGCCTCAGCTTGAGCTTGTATCTTCTTCAATTCTATTTGTGCCTTGGCTGCCTTTTCTGTATGGATGGCACGTAGCTCCTCTTGGCTTAAAGGATCATAGTATCGTTTAAATGTGCTCCCATTGAGGAATCCAATGCTTTCAACTCCATCAAGAGTCTCCACATGAATGGTTCCTTGTGGGGTGATCTCACATACTCTATATGGTCCTTTTCCCGCATATTTCAACTTTTTCTTTTCGTTACGCACTCCATACATAAGGACTTTATCACCAACATTGATATCTTTGTTCTTTAGATGACGGTCAAACCATTTCTTCCTCCTATCTTTCTCCACAAGTACGTTTTGCACAGCTAATTGCCTCTCTTCATCTAGCCTTTCAAGGATATATAATTGCTCAACTAAGGGGTTACCATCCCAACCTTCTTGAGAAGCTACTCAAAGACTAGGAACGACAAACTCCCATGGCATAACCGCTTCTTGGCCATACACCATCTTGAATGGTGTGCAGTTAATGGCAACTTTGTACGCAATACGATAATCCCATAGAGTTGATGTAAGATTTAAATCCCAATCTGTGTGATGGGCTTCCACCGTTTTGGTTAAGATAGAGATTAAGGTCTTGTTGGTGCTCTCAGCTTGGCCATTTGCTTGTGGATAATAAGGTGTGGACTTATGGTGAGCTATCATAAAGTTGGTAGTGAGTTCTTTTATTACTCCATTTATAAAATGAGTACCATTGTCACTCACAATCTCAAAGGGACAACCAAATCTTGTAATAATGTTCTCAAAGATAAACTTGGCAGTTGACCTCGCATCAGCCTTACGTGTCGCCCTAGCTTCTACCCACTTTGTCACATAGTCAGTGGCAACGATTATATATCGAGATTGAGTGCTACAAGCTGCCGGACTAATTGGGCCTACAAAGTCCAAACCCCCTTTTTCAAATGGTTGAGTCACCTTAACAGGATGTAAGGGCATCCTATCCTTTCGTTGTGTGATCTTGTAACGTTGGCATTCATCACATCCTTTTGCAAAAAGTGATGCATCCTTAAATAAGGTTGGCCACCAGTAGCCTGATTGCAACACCTTTCTAGCTGTTAGTTCCCCTGAGAAATGTCCTCCGGCTATACCCATGTGGGCTTCTTGCAGTATGTATAAATACTCATCCTCACGGGCACAACGTCTAAGAATATCATCCTTCCCTAGCTTGTAGAGAGTTCCTACAATGAGAGAGTAAGGTTCACATTCTTTTAACAGTTTTTGAGCTATGTTTTTACGAAGCTCTTTGGGTGGAAAACCATTAACTAGAAAGTTCACAATCTTCTTACTCCATTCAAGTATGGTTTCAAATAGGAATAGAGAAGTATCGGGCAACTCATAATCGGCTCCAGTAGGGGCTTCACCATTGGGTATGTGAGACAAATGATCCGCCATGACATGTCTTTTACCAGGTCTCACCACAACGGTAAAATCAAACTCAAGGAGAATTAACAACCATCGTGTAATTCTTCCCGTGGAGCAAGGTTTATTTACTAGATACAACAAGGCTTGATGATCAACATAGAACAAAAACTTGTTGGCCAGAAGGTAGTAGCGAAATCTCTTCACTGCATAAATCATACCTAAACCTTCTCACTCTGTAGTGGTGTAGTTTCTCTCAGCATCATTCAATTGACGACTTGCAAAGCTAATGGGGTAGTCCAATTTATGTTCTCCAGGTTGAGCTAGAACACACCCAATAGCAAAGTTTGATGCATCAATATGCACATGGAAAATTACATTCCAATCGGGTACTTGTAGAATAGGAGCGCTAGTCAAGGTCTTTTTCAATGACTCATAAGCATGCTCACACTCCGCAGTCCATTGGAACTCAATAAGAAGCTTGCACAAAGGACGAGCTATCTCGGCAAAGTTTAAACTAAACCGTCAGTAATAACCAACATGGCCCATGAACCTTTGAACTCCTTTATAAATTATAGGTGGTAGAAATTAAGCAATGGCTTTAATTTTGCTCTCATTTGTGGAAATCCCATTTTTGGACACTATATGCCCTAAAATGACTCCATGTTTAACCCAAAATTGGCATTTGAAAGGGTTTAAGGAGATGCGATACAATCTACAGTTCTCAAATACTTTTCGTAAGCATGATAGATGTTCGAAGATGCGCGCTCGCTGCACCCTCCCCCCCCCCCCCCCCCCCCCCGGTGCTGCCTAATCCTCCCGCTGGCTGCCTCCCTCCCCTCCGCCTGCCCTCAGCCCCCGCTGCCCCCCCTTGCGCTGCCCCTGCCCCTGCCCCTGCCTGTCCGCCCGCCCTGAGCCCCCGCTGTCGCCCCCCGCTGCCCTCTCCCTTGCACCTATTTTGCTGCCCTGCCCGCTTGCCCCCCCCCCCCCCTCCTCGACCCGTTCGCCCGCTCGTTTGGTTCCTCCTCCTTGGAAACTCCCTGCAGTTCGGCACTTTCGGCACCTGTTTCAATTCCTTGGAGCAGTGTTTGGCGTGCCCTATTGCATCACCCTCCCGTCGTCCCCTTCTTACGCCACAACAGTAGACACAGATGGAGGCTCCAGCTTCGCCACAGAGGGACTCGCGAGAAGCCCCCTCGCCCGACCCCGCTGAGCCCACCATTTGACTTGCTCTCTTGGCGACAGAGTAAGCGAGCCTTGCCGTAGAGGTAGAGCGATTGCAGGCGAGCTCGGTCATCTGCAAGATTCGCGGCACCCGACCTAGCAGAGGAGAGCTGCGAGACCTTCTCCAGGCCCGCCTTCTCGTAGAGGTGGGCAAGATCTTGGATGTCCAGATTCTCGGACGGGGTTACTATCAGATCAAGTTTGAGTCCTCCGAGATGGCATCCAAGGTCATAGCTATGAGTCTACTGGTCATCCGAGCATCACGTGCCCACTTTTACAGTGGCGACATGGTTTTGACCCAGCTTTGGATGTTCTAGTAGAGGAGGCAGACATCCCCATCTCAGTCTGCTTTCCGGGTTTACGGAGGGAGTACTTACCACTTCTTTCTAGGATTGGTTCCGCCATTGGGACTGTCCTAGAGACACCTCGTACGACAGCATCAGTAGCTGCCAAGGTGGCTGGCATTTCCTTAGTTCGAGTTTTGGTTAGAGATACCCACACGCTCCCGAAGGTTATCCTTTTACCTCAGGTGAGTGGGGGTTGGTTTTGACAGAGTGTGGAGTACTCAGGCCTCCCGAACCAGTGCTTCATTTGCCGACGGATGGGCCATTTAACGAAGGCCTATCCACGGAGGAGGCCGGGATCTGCACCACAGCCTTAGCCCCAACCTGCTAGGGCTGGCCCACAGCCACAGTCAATAGCACAACTCATGCATGCAGAGCCACCCTCCAAGCCTGGGGCTCCAGCGGAGGAGGGGTGTTAGTAGGCCCATGGTCGAAGACGCCAGGGGCCATATCATTAGCATGGCACTCAGAGTGGCCCTCAGGTGCCTACTCAGTAGCAGTGGGTTCCCACGGGGAACCGCTTTGGTCCTCTTGAGCAGGAGGAGATCCCTCCGCCAGCCCCCACCTCCGCCTCACCCTCGGCAACCTCTTACCTCCCAGAGTTCCCCCCTTCTTCCTCATCCTTCCCCCCGCCTTCTGCTCCCGTTGCCTCTCCACCTCGCCCCTCTACCTCTGTCGCCCCATCCTGCCCCTCTTCTCCTTCGCACCCCCCAGCTCCTTCTCCCCCCCCTCCTGCTCTAGTTCCACAGTCGACTCAGGAGACTGGTCCTTCTCTGACAGCTAGGAGATCTCTTGGCAGTGCCTTTGCCACGAGTCGCCTAGCGAGAGAGGGTCAACCCTTCTTATGGCCCCCTTTGCAGATTCAAACATCTTCCCTTGCAGCTATCCCTCGGGGTTTGATGAGCATTGACATCTGACGCCGTTGGGACTTCTTTGACTACGGGTTCACTCGTTTTCTTGGTGATTCCGCAACAGACCATGAGGCAGCCTGCTTCAGGGTCTATGCTTTGTTCCTTGCCACTAGGGGGACAGAGGCCATGGACTCGGGAGTTGGTTTCTCCTTCCCCCTCTGTGGTAGAGCCGAGACAGAGTGGTCCCTTGACTCAGTGTTGGGATGGTTGCATACACAGGTGCTAGAGTTCTCTCATCACATGGGAGAACTTGGAGTTACAGATATGCTGCAGACTTTGTGGCCATTGGCCAAGTTTGCGGTGACACCCCCAGACTCAGTAGGATGTAGGCACATTGTGGTGTACTTCTTTGCTGATACGCATTGTTTGCCTTGCTATGTTTACATTCATGAGGAATCCTGGACTGAGGAGGCTGCTTTACGCACGGCTCGCTCTGCTTGGGCTTGGGCTAGGCACTCACTACAGTCACGCTTGTCTAGGGGACGCTTTGATGCAGATTACTCCCCATCCAAGCCAGCCTCAAAGATATCCCGTCTTGCTGTTGCGGTAGCATCTGTTCTCTCTCGCTCCCCATGAGGATCGTCTCATGGAACGTGCAGGGACTAGGTGGGCCCCAATTTCAGCGACAGCGGGGCCGATTGCGTCAGGAGCTTCAGCGTTGCCTTGTGGGAGGAGAGATTGATCTCCTTATGCTTTAGGAGCACCATTTGTGTGAGAGCCGCATTTGGCAATGTGGTCAGATTTTGCGTGGACGTTATGATACCTTTTGGTCAGCTGCTTTTGGACCTGGAGGCATCTAGGGTGGGGTATGTATGACTATTGCGGACTCATTGCAGCAGGCCATTGTGGGTAGAGGGATTATTGTGCCAGCCAGGGCTCAGTGGATTTCTATGCAGGTTCAGGGTGGCCTTGTGGGTTTCCTGAACATCTATGTGCCCAATGTGGCGAGTGCTCGTGCAGAGTTTTGGTCACAGATTGTTGAGTCTTTGCCGCAAGCCGATCATCTATGCACCCAATGTGGCGAGTGCTCGTGCAGAGTTTTGGTCACAGATTGTTGAGTCTTTACCGCATGCCGATCATTGGTGTATAGGAGGGGACTTCAACATGTTGGAGGGCCCTTCTGACAGGATTGGTGGCAGCCATGCTACTGTGCATGGAGTCGAGTTGGTAGCTTGGGAGAGGTTGTGTATGAATTTGAGGGTCTCAGAAACATGGCAACACTCTGGTTTTGTGAGGCCCCCAGACAGTCTTTCCTTCTCTAGATCGGACCGCAGAGTGGGAGGAGTATCATGGATAGATCGCTTCTACACTAGTGACCACTTCAGTGACTTGGGGGGATCAGTGGGCATCCTGGCAGGGACCTCCTTCTTGGACCATTCACCAATGATCCTCACAGTGGCAGACAGGCAGAGGAGTGGGAGCAAGATGCTTCACATCCGAGAGAGGGTCTTGTTGGACTCAGCACTCAGAGAGAGGGTAGAGGCTCTCTGGACAGAGGGTATGGACAGCCAGGATTCACCTACAGACAGTGTGGCCTTAGGCCTAGCTCAGCTTAGCCACTTTTTTCTTCAGGAGTCCCTGGAGACGAGGCATTGCTTCACTATAGAGGATATAGGAGCAACATCTAGATAGTGCATGGTTGGAGGAGCGGTTACAACAGGCTCGACAGGAGCTTGCTAGCACAGAGGAGAGGCGTCATGAGTTTGCCTTCCACCGATAGGCATCTCAGTGGACTCAAGTGGGTAATAGAGTGACTGGTGCCTTTTTTGAGACAGTGGGACCTCGACACTCGCATGCCAAGTCAGTCAGTTGAGGAGGCCCGATGGGTCAGTTACTTGTGAGCCCGAGGATATGCGTGCAGTTGATATTGACTTTTACCGTGAGTTACTGTCGGTTGAGTCCCAGTCAGAGCGGCAGGATGCATGCAGGGAGCAGGTTTGGGCACAGAGGCCACGTCTTGTGACTGAGGAGATGTGGTAGAGGCTAGAGATGCCACTCCAGCTAGAGGAACTGCACACGGCTCTTAGGGCCCTCCCCCGTGGTAGCTGTCCAGGTGAGGATGGATTGACTCCCAACTTTTTCTTAGAGTACTGTTAAGTATGGAGCCTGATTTACCCTTGTAATTTTCTGTGGTAAAAGCGCACATTTGTAAGGCCCCCATTATGAGGAGAAGCCATCGTGCGTGAAGGAAAATCACTCACCGGAAACCAAAATTTTCACGGACAAGAATCAAGGGCAACTTTAAAGGCCTCGGGGGCGGAGGCCCCCGAGACATTTTTTTTCGCCGGAATATTATGGCCGGACGGCAGTCGAAAAGTGGTCGGAAAACAACCGGTCGGTTGGCCGGTGGCCGGTAGTCAATGGCCAATGGCCGGTGGTCGGAAGTCAATGGCCGGTGGCCGGTGGCCGAATTCAATGGCCGGTGGCCGAATTCAAAAGCGGACTTGTCTTCTCAAGGGCGGCCACACATGGGCGGATTGGAGGGTCCGATTTGGACTTATTCGCACAAGGGCGGCTACACATGGCTGTCTCTCATAAGAGAGGGCAGCCCTTTTGGCCTATAAAAGGAGGCCATTTCTACACACATTTCATAGTGTGAAGTTGATGCAACAAGGTGAGTGTGAGGTGGTGAGAGTGAAGCAAGGCGGGAGCTCCATTAAGGGTATAATCCCTTTGTAAACTACTTCTTGTTTTGAAGTACCAAAGCCATTGAGTGGCTGCTTTCCCGTGGACGTAGCCCACATTGGGTGAACCACGTATATCGTGTGTACTCTCTCTCTCTCTCTCTACACTATAATCTCGTGTATATAAATTTGTCTCTCTCCATTAAGTAATCTACTCAATTATCTATTTAGCTACGTCTTATTTCCTAACAATTGGTATCAGAGCAAGGTTTGCTCGTAGCTAAATTATCTCAAGGAAAGGATTCCTTGAATTGAGTGGGAGTTATGGCGGAGGAGGGGAAGCTCAAGATTGAGAAGTTCAACGGCAAAAACTACCAACATTGGAAGATGCAGATTGAAGACTATCTCTACCAGAAGGACCTCTATTTGCCACTAGGCGGTCTTGCGAAGAAGCCCGCAACAATGGCAGATGAAGCATGGATTGTCCTTGATCGAAAGGCACTGGGAACAATCCGGTTAAGCTTGGCGTCAACGGTGGCCTTCAATGTTTCGGAGATGAAGACCACGGAGGACTTGATGAAGTCACTTGACGACTTCTACGAGAAACCATCGGCATCCAATAAGGTATTTCTTATGAAGCGCTTGTTCAATCTAAAGATGGCAGAGAATGGTTCAGTTGCAGAACACCTAAATGACTTTAACACAAACATAAGTCAACTTCGATCAGTGAAAATCAATTTCGATGACGAAGTGCGAGCTCTCCTTATACTATCATCTCTACCGGATAGTTGGGACAGCCTTGTGATGGCTGTAAGTAATTCTATCTCTGGCACAAATACTCTTAAGTTTGATGATGTTGTGGGTGTTCTTCTAAGCGAGGAAATGCGAAGGAGAAGCACAGGAGAATCATCAAGTGCTGCACTATCAGTGGAAACAAGAGGAAGGCCTAAGGAGAGGTTCAAAAACCAAAAGGGTCGTGATCGCTCAAGACGGAGCAAATCACGAACAAAGTCAGTTCTTGAATGTTGGAACTGCGGCAAGAAGGGCCACGTCAAGAAGGATTGCTGGTCCAAGAAGAAGAAGGAGACAGAGTCTCAAGACAACAAGCCAACATTGGAGGCCAATGTGGCAGGTAAAGTAGAGCAAGATGCTCTAATTCTCTCATTAGACAATGTGTCTAATTCCTGGATAGTAGATTCCGGGGCTTCATTCCATGCGACACCACACAAGCAACATTTCCAAGACTACACCAAAGGTAATTTTGGGTATGTATACTTGGGAGATGATGAAGCTTGTGAGATTGTCGGCAAAGGTACAGTTTCTATCAAAACTGCTAACGGAAATGAATGGAAGCTTAAAGATGTTAGGCATGTTCCTTCTCTTCGCAAAAATTTGATCTCTACAGGACAATTGGACGATGAAGGTCACAACATTGCATTCGGAAACAAACGGTGGAAGATCTCAAAGGGATCTTTGGTGGTTGCCAAGGGTGAAAAAGTCAGTACACTTTACTTATGTGCTGTTAGCACGCAACCTTCAGCTTGTGCAGCAACTACAGAAGTTGACAGTGCGGTGTGGCACTACCGACTTGGGCATATGAGTGCCAAAGGAATGCAAATCCTTCAAACAAAGAAGCTTCTACCAGGTTTGAAAGAAGTGGACTTAGAGTTCTGTGAAGATTGTGTTTATGGTAAACAAAAGAGGGTAAAATTTCAAAAATCAGGAAATGAAAGAAAAAATAAAAAACTTGAGTTGGTTCATTCTGATGTTTGGGGTCCTGCAAGTACACCATCACTTGGTGGCTCATTGTACTATGTAACATTCATAGACGATGCGACTAGAAAAACATGGGTTTATGTCATGAAGAATAAATCCGATGTATTTTCCATATTTCAAAGGTGGAAAGCCTTTGTGGAGAATGAAACAGGTACCAAGGTTAAATGCCTCAAATCCGACAATGGAGGTGAATATTGCAGCCAAGCTTTTGAAAGCTTTTGTGCTAGCAATGGAATTCGGAGGCAAAGGACAACCCCAAGGACACCTCAACAAAATGGGATTTCGGAAAGGATGAACAGGACAATTATGGAACGAGCACGAAGCATGCGGCTACATGCAGGCCTACCGCTTGAACTTTGGGCGGAAGCTGTAAGTACGTCTGTGTACTTAATCAATCGGTCACCCTCAACGGCATTGGATGGGGGAGTTCCAGAAGAGGCATGGACAGGTAAACCGGTGAATTATGCATTTCTCAAAGTGTTTGGGTGTGAGGCTTTCATGCACATAGATAGAAGCCTAAGATCAAAGTTAGATGCAAAGTCCAAAAAGTGTTTCTTCATTGGCTATGGAGAAGGAGACTTTGGGTATCGCCTATGGAATCCTGAAGATGGTAAAATCTTAAGGAGTAGGGATGTAATTTTTAATGAACAAAATATGTACAAAGATTACTTGGAAAGAAAACAAACAAAAGAAACAGGTGATGAGTACATGGAGCTTGAGGACGGTGAAGACTCAAGGACTGCAAACGGTGACAATGTGCAACAACATCAACCAAATGAGGAGCCTCAACCTATTCCCCGAAGATCTACAAGAGCAAGTAGACCTCCAGAAAGGTTTGTTCCTTCCTTCAACCATCTCTTGATCTCAGATTCTGGAGAGCCGGAATCATATGAAGAAGCTATGCAACATGAATCCAAAGAAGAATGGACGAAGAGCATGCAAGTGGAGATGAACTCACTACATCAGAACCAAACATGGGAGTTGGTTGAGTTGCCTAAAGGTAAGCGGGCACTTCAAAACAAATGGGTGTACAAGATAAAGGAAGAAGAAGGTGGGAAGAAAAGGTACAAATCTAGGCTTGTGGTAAAAGGTTTTTCTCAAAAGAAAGGTATTGACTTCAATGAAATATTTTCTCCTGTTGTAAAAATGAACTCAATTAGGCTTGTCTTAAGCCTTGTGGCTGCTCATGATCTAAATCTCGAGCAAATGGATGTAAATACGGCATTCCCTCACGGTGACTTAGAGGAGGAAATCTACATGCTTCAACCAAAGGGGTATGAAGTAAAAGTTAAGGAGAAAATGGTTTGTAGATTAAAGAAGAGCTTGTATGGTTTAAAGCAAGCATCAAGACAATGGTACTTGAAGTTTGATCGATGGATGTTGGATCATGGATTCACAAGATGCAACTCGGATCACTGCGTCTACACGAAGAATTTGGGAGATGGGAAATTCATCATCCTAATGTTGTATGTTGATGACATGTTGATTGCAAGTGCTAACATGCAGGACATCAAAGACTTAAAAGAGGAGCTGTCCAAATCTTTTTCAATGAAAGATTTAGGTGCTGCAAAGAGGATACTTGGTATGAAAATATCAAGGGACAGGACGAAGAAGACAATAAAGCTATCTCAAGAAGATTACATCAAGAAGGTACTAGAAAGGTTTGCAATGCAAAATGCAAAACCAGTTTCTACACCTTTGGCTGGTCATTTTAAACTAACGAAGGATATGTGTCCAAAGACACAAGAGGAGATAGCCTATATGTCTAAAGTTCCATATGCTGCAGCGGTAGGTTCTCTAATGTATGCTATGGTCTGGACAAGGCCAGACATTGCACATGCAGTGGGAGTTGTGAGTAGGTTCATGGACAACCCAGGTAAAGAGCATTGGCAAGCTGTGAAGTGGATACTTAGGTATCTAAAAGGGACAACAACAAATGCTTTGTATTTTGGAGGAACTGATATTTTTCTAGAAGGGTATGCTGATGCAGATATGGCAGGTGACAAAGATACTCGAAGGAGCACTACTGGCTATGTGTTCACGGTTGGAGGCATAGCAGTAAGCTGGGCTTCAAAGCTGCAGAAAGTGGTTTCACTTTCTACCACGGAAGCAGAGTATGTAGCAATGACGGAGGCAAGCAAAGAAATTCTGTGGCTTCACAGATTCTTAGAAGAGCTTGGATTCAAACAAGACAATTGTGTCTTGTACAGTGATAGCCAAAGCGCTATCCATCTTGCGAAGAACTCAGCCTTTCATTCAAGGACAAAGCACATTGAGGTGAGATATCACTTCATACGCACTCTTTTGGAAGAGGGACAACTAAAGCTAGGAAAGGTGCATACAAGTGAAAATCCTACAGACATGTTTACAAAGGTGGTCAACAAGGAGAAGTTGAGCTTTTGCTCATCTTCAATCGGCATTCAAGGATAAAAAGCCAGAATGGAAAGCAGTCACAGGTTTGGTTTGGAGATCAGTCTCCAAGTGGGAGATTGTTAAGTATGGAGCCTGATTTACCCTTGTAATTTTCTGTGGTAAAAGCGCACATTTGTAAGGCCCCCATTATGAGGAGAAGCCATCGTGCGTGAAGGAAAATCACTCACCGGAAACCAAAATTTTCACGGACAAGAATCAGGGGCTATTATGGAATATTCCTTTTCGCCGGAATATTATGGCCGGACGGCAGTCGGAAAGTGGTCGGAAAACAACCGGTCGGTTGGCCGATGGCCGGTAGTCAATGGCCAATGGCCGGTGGTCGGAAGTCAATGGCCGGTGGCCGGTGGTCGGAAGTCAATGGCCGGTGGCTGGTGGCCGAATTCAAAAGCGGACTTGTCTTCTCAAGGGCGGCCACACATGGGCGGATTGGAGGGTCCGATTTGGACTTATTCGCACAAGGGCGGCTACACATGGCTGTCTCTCATAAGAGAGGGCAGCCCTTTTGGCCTATAAAAGGAGGCCATTTCTACACACATTTCATAGTGTGAAGTTGATGCAACAAGGTGAGTGTGAGGTGGTGAGAGTGAAGCAAGGCGGGAGCTCCATTAAGGGTATAATCCCTTTGTAAACTACTTCTTGTTTTGAAGTACCAAAGCCATTGAGTGGCTACTTTCCCGTGGACGTAGCCCACATTGGGTGAACCACGTATATCGTGTGTACTCTCTCTCTCTCTCTCTACACTATAATCTCGTGTATATAAATTTGTCTCTCTCCATTAAGTAATCTACTCAATTATCTATTTAGCTACGTCTTATTTCCTAACAAGTACTGGGACCTGCTTGGCCCAGATCTCTATCATGCTTTCCAGTACATTTTACACACAGGAGTGATGCCTGACAGCATGAGTGAGGGCCTCATCTACCTCATTCCCAAGGAAGGTGGCTCCTTGGATGAGATTTGAGAGTGGCGCCCCATCACCATCCTCAACTCAGCCTACAAAATTCTTGCCAAGACTCTAAGTTTGAGGATTCAGCCACTTTAGAGAGCCTTATACATGGGACTCAGACAGGTTTTGTCAAGGAACGCAGTATCCTTGACAACATCTTTACTTTCTAGGAGGCTTCGGCCCTAGCACGACTCCGTGGTGAGGACCTTGTGATTATTCTTCTCAATTTTGAGAAGGCATACGAAAGAGTTGATTAAGAATTTCTAGAGGGCACTCTACGCAGGATGGGCTTCTCAGATGCTTGGATCAGAGGGGTGTCAGCTTTGTACACACAGGCTCAGAGTCAGGTGCTCTTGGCAGGAGGTAGAGATGAGCGCTTCATGCTTACACACTCGGTCAGATAGGGTTGTCCTCTCGCCCCCTTTCTCTTTCTGTTCTATGCGGAGGCGATGAGCAGATTTTTGGTGTCACAGCAAGTTGGTCTACGGGGCTTAGCACTCCCTATTCGGGGAGATGAGCTACTCGACACTGAGTTTTCCGATGACTCAGCATTGTACTTGGATGGCCAGGTGGACAATCTTCACAGTTGTCAGCAGGCTTTGGAGACTTTTTGTTGTGCAGCGGGAGCACTGATCAACTGGAGAAAGACAGTGGCTTTCTCTGTTGGTAGTGCTCCTATGCCAGATTGGATGCGAGGAGAGGGTTTCAGGTGGATTCCCCCAGGGACTGCAGTTCGGTACTTGGGTTGTCAAGTTGGTCTGGACTTGTCTCCCGAGCAGCAGATTGCTCCTCTTCTCCTGTCTGTCAGGAGAAAGCTGTTACATTGGAGCTCAGCACGACTTTCTCTGGCTGGTAGAGTAGTAGTTTCCAACCAGGTGTTGTTGGCGACTATGTGGTACATCACTTCCTGCTGGATTTTCTCGAGTTCTTGTATCAACCAGGTAGAGAGGCTGATCAAGAACTTCCTTTTGTCAGGACGTGACACTCAGATAGCCCGAGCCAAGGTGGCTTGGTCGGTCATCATGCTTCCTTGTTCTCAGGGAGGGCTTGGGATCATTGATCCAGCACCGCAGAGCAGAGCCCTTCTTGGGAAGTTCATAGTCAGAGGACTTCTTCCAGGTGAGGAGCCCTAGAAGGAGTTCTTGCTGCAGAGGCTTCGTGCCAAGGTGCCTCAGTCAGGAGGCCCTTGACAACCTTCGACCAGATGGATCTTTACAGAGATGTGCCGAGTTGGTTTGAGCAGGAGATTGGAGGACCGCTTCGTTGTGAGTTTGCTTCGATCTTGGGAGATCTTACAGCATGGCCTGGAGAAGAGACAGCCGACATGCACGGAGGAGCGCCTATGGAAGCCCCTCATCTAGAACCCCATGGTTAGCACTCACAGAGTCCACTTGGTTGGTAGTCGGCCTCATGTTTCCTTGGGTCCCATGGTAGCAGGTCCAATGCTCTCTCTAGGTGACTGGCTAGAGTTTGCAGGTTTGTCAGAGGAGGTGCAGGGTCTCCAGCTCTACAAGGCATGATAGGGGTGCAGAGCATGTGTCAGGACATCTCAGAGTCAGTTCCAGCTGAGTGGCTCACGTCTCTTGAGCCAGTAGCACCCCGGTGGATGGGAGACTTCACATGACTGGAGGTTCTCATTTCAGTCAGGGCCTGCTCAGAGAGTGTCCCAGCCCTTTTCTTTGAGCTTCAGGGTGGGGGAGGACTCCAACGAGGAGTTGCAGTAGAGGGCCCACAGGTAGCAGAGTGTTGTTTCCAGAGGATCCGAGTTGTGGACATCTGTGGGAGGACTTGCGTCATAGACCCTGACCCAATAGCTCTTGAGACTGGACATTGGAGGCTATGGGCTTGGGAGTGTTGTCCACTGGCATGAGCACAATGGGATCCTGGTGAGTGGCTTTGGAGGGACCCCTTCTCTTCTGTAGACCACCCAGGAGTCCCCTTCTTTCAGTACACTGTTCGGCTTGGACGTCATATACTTGCAGCACAAAGAGAGGCCCGCCCCACTGCAGCACGTCATTGGCAAGAAGAGGGCCTCATAGTCGAGTTCTTGACAGCCTTTTGGGAGAGTCTTTGGGATTCCCGACAGCTGAGGCGCGTCACCTTGTTTCAGTGGTTGGTTGCACACAGAGCTACAGCAGTAGGAAGCTGGCTTGTGCATAGTGGTCTTTCGGCCCCATGTGCAGCCTATGACTGTTGGTGGAGAGTCAGCGTCACTGTCTTTGGGACTGTCCCTCGGCCCAGCAGGTGTGGCTACGAGTTCTTCAGTTTGAGCTATCTTCCACCAGCAGGATGATAGTGCTACAGGGGGGGTGACCTACACTCCAGCCCGCTACAAAGCTTACTCCACAAGAGTGGTGCAGTGAGAGAGAGGAGTGTTGGGAGCTCATTAGTGGCTTGACACTTTGGTTCATCTGGCGGGCCCGCTGTTTTTGCATTTTTGAGGCTCGCTCTGTGCCACCAGTAGAGACTGTTTGTGACTTTTGGCTAGAGCTTGGCTAGAGCTGATCCATACTCTTAGAGGATAGCTTGAGTGACTACAGAGCAGCTTCGACTGCATGCAAGAGCGCCGCGAGGCTTTCCTTCGACTTTGGCGCCTTGGGCCTTTCTACACCATTGTCCAGGGTGTGCTCAGATGGCACTACCATCCACCTGTGTGGCTCTTTCCTCCTCCCATCTCTTGATTTAGCCTCACTGTATATATGTTGTTCTTTCATTGGGAGAGTCTCCCCATCATGTTTGTTGTAGCCCTCTCTTGCAGAGGTGGTTGTAGCCCTATGGGCAGTTTTCATTAACTAATAGAAGGATCTTGTTCTCGGAAAAAAAAAGAATGATAGATGTTCTTTCCAAGAGGAATAAACACAAAGGTCATCTAAGAAAGCTTCACAAAACTCCCTCAAATATTCTCGAAAAGAAGTGTTTATTAATCTTTGAAAGGTAGCAGGGGCATTGGTTAGGCCAAAAGCCATAACACGAAATGCGAACACTCCAAATTCGATTATAAAGGTTGTTTTAGCTTGGTCCTCTAGCTCAATTGTGATTTGATTGTAGCCAGAGTACCCATCTGAAAATCTATAAGCTTCCTTCCCTGCAACTCTTTCAAGCACATGTTCTGAATATGGCAAGGGGTAATGGTCCCTCCTAGTGGCGGCATTGATCTTCTTGAGATCCACGCACACTCTGAGTTTCCCATTCTTTTTTGGCACAATCACTATTGGAGACACCCATTCTGAGTGCTCAATAGGGTATATGAATCTGCATTCCACAAGCTTTTCAATCTCTTCTTGAACGATTTTTGCATATTTAGGATTCATTGGGTAGGGTCGTTGCTGAACTGGTTTAGCCATGCTATTCATGGGTATTGTGTGTTGCACCACGGAAGGTGGAACACCTTTCATATCATGATATGTCCAGGCAAATATATTCGTGTATTCCTTGAGAAGTTCTTTAAGTACACACTCCTCAGTCTCTGTCAGATCTTGGGCAATGAAAACAGGTTTGGAATCTTCTCCTCGTTCTGCTAACTCTATTTCCTTAACTATCATTGGACTGTCATAGACTCCATTGCTCCCATTGATAGGTTTTCTTTGAGCTTTTGTATATACAACCTTACGTTCCTCTGTGGTATAAATTTGAAATGTTCAGGTGCAGGGTGTAAGTCTGTGGGGTCATGTTGTTCTGTGGACTGTGATTTCACTTCCGATTCATTTTGTTGTTGATCTAACTCTCGATTTTGTCGTCTCCTTACGGTCGGCTCAACTTTGGCTTCTCTATAGCCTCTAATTGTGTCAATGGGTTGTGGGCTACACCACATAACACTTTGAAGGTATTCACCCCAGTTATCTACCAACTTTTCGTGAGCATCACATGCCCCTCTATAATTAAGCCATTCTACGGTAGATTTCTTTTCATTTATTCTAGCACGCACATTTGCTCGATATCGTCGCCTCTTATATCTCTTACTCTTCTTGTATTTTCGATTACAACAGATCTCTAGTGAAGAGTCACTAGATGAATCACTTCTTGTGTCTTCTACTCACTTGGATAGATTGTCATCTAGGGTACCACTGGACCCTGAATGGTTTGTCCCCACATTTGCACTAAGATTTAACTCAGATTCTTCGTCCTCATATTCAATTTCAATTGATGATTCTGACCCCAAATCGTGTGGGCTATAGTCTTGTGAGGCGCTACTGGTTCAAATGCCAGTCAAACCTTCATCTTGTAGGTTATCAGAAGCTATATGCATTGCTTCTAGCATATTTAAGGGTACGAGTGGTGGCATTTCATCCCCCTCAGGTGTTACCCAGGTAGTCCCCCTATTTCCCCAAGTGTCTATGGTTGCTGCTAGGTGGACCCAATCCACATTGTTCGACTCAGCCATCCCAGGTAGTATATCCATATAAGGAGAATCTTCCCCAACATCAGTGTTCGCTTTACACGTGTAACAATACTGCAATGGGGCCGAGTGAACTATGGTGTCAGATCTATGATCAATTATAAACCTATTTCCTAGGGGATGTGCTCGACCAATCATAAGAGCCACTCGAATGACAGAATCTTGGAACTGCAAGTAGACATGGTTTTTAGACCAGTCATGTACCATTTTTGCTTCCCTCATGAAATGACGTCCTAAGATCATCTCCGATCCCATACTGTGTTTGGAGAAATCCATAACAATAAAGGTAATCCTTATTTTATGTCCAAATACCTTGACCTTGAGATCTTCTAGTATCCCAATAGGTTTCACAATAGACCCATTGGCCATCTTCACTACTATGGTTGTGGTCGCAAGGTGAGGTCTTCCCATAGTTTCCCAGCAATTTTTAATCACAATGCTAACCCCAGTGCCACCATCAAGGATTCCATTCACAGTTAATCCCTTAGTAGTGATTGGTATGGTCGCATTGGATTCATCACCCTCAAAGTATTGTCCCAACTTGTTAACAGGTATTTCTATAACAAGGTTCTCATCTAGGTTGGGTTGTGGATTTAAGTGTTCCTCCTCTATTGGCATCTCCCTAGCTCCATCCATCTGTGCAAATTGTGGTAGCCCAAACTTCAGTTCTCCATTGAGGAATGCTCGAAGAGCTGAGACTAGCTCAGGGTCTTTATATAGTTTGGACATGATGGTGGTTCTAACTTCTGAAGACATGAAATCCATCAATTTGGCAATGTTTAACGGCACCTTTTGCACTTGAGTCCCTTGGCGTGGGGAAGATAGGATCTCCATATCTTTGATAGGTTCAGGTAGTCCCTCTGTAAACATTCTTTCCATCAAGAAGTGAGTACGCCCACTTTCCCATGACTTTAAGTCACTTTCTTCTTGGATGACACTAGGTATGGCCAAGGGTCTATGGACTTGGTGAGGTTTTTGTTACGTAGGGAACACAGTGCCTGTAATCTGGATTTGCCTAGGTGCTGGTTCTAGATCCCTTTGGGTATCTTCTACCAAAATCCTTAATTGCTTGAATCGCTCGATCTCCTCTATAGGGTTTGGATAAGTTCCTATCTTCTTCTTGGGTCCCTACCATTGTGGCTCATGAAGATCTTCCTTGTTGGTTTCTATCTTAGTGATCGTTTTGGTCTCCATGGTTTCACCTGAATTAGAATCCTCTTCAGCGTCGTTCATATATACGGGGTCATCACCAGTCCCTATGTTGGTCTTTGAATTGGGGTTTGCCTTCGTTGCTTTTTGCGATCTCTTCCTTCGTGTTTTCTTCTTTTTCTAAGATTGGGAAATTGATGTCATGTCTCTTTCCTCAAGGATATTATTTTGTTATTGGAGCATTGATCGTGTGAGTACGTTTACTGGTACCACAAGTGTACTTTGTGATGGCTCCTCGATAACTTCAATCAAGTTTAATGGCGTGATCTTCGATGCATTTGGATTATTTGGACATTGGACAATCAAATGATCTATGCCACATCGATTGCACATGAGTATTGGCATTGTAGACGTGCTCGCTTGATTGGTTTTCATTAGTGTGGCATTCTTTTGTAGCCTAATAGGACACTCAGCTACACAATGTGGAACTCCACACTCATAGCATTGAAGAGGTGGTCTCTTGGCAATTTAATTGATATTTTGGCCTATTACCGCAAGAGCAGCTACTTGATAGACAGGTTTGACTTGTCCCCAATAGTCCTCCATGTAGTATTGTGGGCTTTCTTCAAGCGCACATCCATCCCATAGGCAATATTAGGATCTATATCTTCCTCACAGCCTTCCAAACAAGCAATAGATGACTCACAACCCACTTGATTCACAGAAGTAATTCTTGGATGTGGTGGTTGCGGTCCTAGCACTGGAGGTGGTAAGGGTGTTGTTTGAACAACATTTTGGGCCCTAGGGACCATGTGTTGTGATGTTTGTTCAAGAGGTGGGGCCGGCATCAATGCAGGCACTCGAGGTGTGTCTGTCCATGCTAAGGTTGGTCTATACGCCATCGCGTGCTTAAATACTATACAATCCGTAGCTTGATGACCATACCTTCCACAGGCATTGCAATTCTCATTGAATTTTACTCTAAAAGTAGGGCATTCACTGGTACTATGCGGTCCATAGCATACTGAGAACCATTGTTGCTCCCTTCTTGGATACATATGATTGTTTTGCGGAGCACGATTGTCTCTAAGACTCTCTTGAATAGCCTTGGTGAGACCTGTTAAAGTCATCTCAGATATCTTTGGCTCCTTAGAAATAGGCTTTAGGGTCATTGGCTGATGCCCTGATGCTTGCGAGCTAATAGATTTAGGCTCAATAGACACTCTTTCTCCTTGAATCATTAAATTATCCTCCAACTGGATCGCATTGGTGGCGACTTCTTCCCAAGTGGTGATACCTCTAATGACTAGGCCATTGTAGATATACTCATGTCGTAATCCCCTAATGAATCTATCAAGCAATTGATTATTATTGAAGCGCTCATTTGGATTACAACGAGAATTCAAATGCTTCAAGCGACTAATAAAGTCTCTCATCGACTCTCCTTCCTCTCGTTGGGCTTTCTGGAGCTGAGAGGCTACACCCCAAAGCACTCCCGATCGTATGTATTCTTTTAAGAACAGTCTCCTAAGAGTACGGTAAATCATTTTTTCTTCCACACTTAGGGTTCTATACCAATCCCCTGCCTTCCCACTTAAGGTTAGGCTTAAAGCATTACTCTTATGCAGGTCATTGTGTTCTCCTAGAGAATCGCATATTTGTTCAAACACTTCGATAAGCTTTCTCACATCCTCATCTCCGCTAAATTTTTGTGTGAGCTTGGCTATTTGTATTGCATTACTTCTAGTCTCTCTATCAGGTGTGTTACGCATATTCTTAGCAATAGCTTGAGCAAATGTTGCCAAGTCACCTAAGTGAGCAGGCACCATGGGTGAAGGTGCTTCAGAGACTACATGTGGATTAGGTATTGGCATTGGGCTTGGCGCATAGAAAGCCCTTGGGTTCCATGTTGGGTACGATGTTGTGCCATGTAATGGCCCAAAGTTCATATGTGTGGCCCTAGGCATAGCAGACGTCGGATGTGACATGCTAATGCTAGCCTGTATAGTCCCATGGAAATAAGAACTTGGGTGTTGTGGTTGTGGAGCATAGGTTGTTGAAACAATGGGAGGAGTAGGAACTACATGAGTACGATGACCCATAGGTGTATACGATTGGTACACACTTGTAGGTACTGTTGCAGGCATTGAGCTACCATGTAGTCACTGCTTTACTAACAAATGAGGTCCATGGCGTGTTTCTCGGGATGCCCATCATTGGGGTAGGCATGGTAGCCATGGTGTCATCAAGGGAAAGATGAGCTAGACTTGGAAAGGTAAATCTATCACTTGTGGGCTCAGATTGCACTGAGACCCCTGGCAAAACAACATATGAAGGATCCATCGGACTTACCGAGGGAGTCTCCATTTGCGATAAGGTTGGTTGTTTAGCCTTTCCTGTATCCAAGAATATCATAAGACCTGTTGAAGGCATCATGATCCCCTTGTTCTGTCTCTCTAACTCAATGACCCTATGGATGACCTCACAAACTCTTAGTTGTTGATCCTCCACACTAGTAGCACCCTTTGTGGATTGTAGGATATCTAACCAACCCACGTGATAGGTGTGACATGTGTATAGGTCGGTTAGAGTTTCCGTTTGTAGTTCGTACTCCCAGTTCTCATTTAAGAACACTCCATCTAGGATTGAGGTGCTAGGGGTGTCCTTTGAGCTAGATGCAATGCTGCTTTCTAGGGGTTGGCCCTTAGCGGTTGCTAAGTCAAGAGCACTTGATTGCCCTCTTAGCAAGGATATTGACATAGGGGCTTTCGCTTTTAACTCTCTTCGTTGCTCTGCCTTGTGTAAGCTCTCGACTTCCTTTTCCCTAGATGCAATGATATATCGCTCAACCTCTTGCACTTCGGCAAGGCTTCTACCATCGGGTAATATGACCTCGGAGGGAAATAACTCTGAAGAGTCGGAGGTGCAGTGAATGAAGTATTCACGTGCACATTCTCTAAGGGTATATGGTCTACGTTGGTTATGAATGGAGAATTTACTTCCCTACCCCCCTCATTTACATCATTAGCTCCATGTTCGGAGCGAGTGGCTCTACTAAAGGTTTCCTTCAGGCGGCTGAGCACGCTCGACCCAGACCGTGGACCCATGGCATGCATGTCTTGGTTTGATCTATCGGGATTAGGCATTGGGAAACCCTCCATGACGTCGTAGTCAGAGGAAGAGTCACTAGCCGCTATGTTCGGGTCTTGGTTTGTACTACCTTGGGTCCTCGTCGAGGGCCCGGAACCTAAGGTAGATGGATATTGAGAATTTGCGTAAGTCAAAATTCTCTCTAGTTGCTCCGTCTCTAGCACACGACCAGAGCGCAGATTCATGTGCCTTTGGTACCCTAAAGCATCCACGAATAACCTCGAAGGTTAACCGCTTACTTTTTTAGGCGTTTGTTTTTTAATGATTTGTTTTTTTATTAAAGTGTGTGATAGCTCAAAACAAGAGTATCACTTAGAGGGTCGTGGTGTGCTTTACAGCACAGCGTTCAGTCACCTGAAGCTCTGTTGGTCCTCAAAAAAGCCGATTTTTAGCTACATGTGAAGCTAAAATAATAATTTTAAAGGGCAACTAATGCCTGAGACTGAGCGTGAGCTTGGGTTTGGGTCTGGGAGATATTCCTAATCCTGGTACTACCTTTATTTTATTTTATTTTTTAATAGGATAAGGTCGCCCGGCCTGCGCACGAGCACACATACACTCTACCTACCTACTTACAAGTAATACACGTACTGTTACACACTAACACACTTCATTAGCTCTCACAGATCTACTTCCTACTTACTATACTTTATATTACATAGAACTAATAACTTTAATACTAACACCTTACATAGAGAAAAAAACACACTACCTTTGAAAACTCCATTAACAAAGAAATACACAGTAGAAACACAAAATACTTCTTCTCAACACACACACCCTCCTTCAAAAGAAGCACAGAGTGCCATTCAACCTTAGTGTATGGCATTCGCCGGCAACAGCGCCAAAAATGTGCGTGTATGTCGCACTTGTCAATGTAAGGAACTTGCCGATACACTGTGTGCCAGCCACATATGGCTCCAAGCACACAACAAGCCTAAACTAGTAAGCTCAAAGATGGATAAGGTGTGTCACTCACCGCTCTACGCTTGCTGTCGTGGAGGATTCCTCGCCATGAAGAATAGGGAGACGCTGCTACGCCGCGCTCAACCGTCTCGCCGCCGTCGTGCCACCGCAATGCTCGATCGCACACACTCTCTCTCTTTGTCTCTCTCTCTCTCTCACGCATACACACACACACACACACAAGGAGATGAAGAAGAAGAAGATGGAGATGGAGGAAGAGCACTCTTCAATTGCACAAATGAGAGAATGAGTGAATTTTAGGTTTAGTTGACTTTTATATGAGCTCGCCCCATTCACACTTGGGCGCCCATGCTTAGCCAACTAATCCCTTGAATGTTTCAGTTAGAGTGCACCTCTCATCGGCGATCACTCTTACCCTTTTCCTATTGGACCGACAAGACCGGTACCTGACTCTTCCAAGTAAATAATACAGCATCCATCGTAGGTGATAGGGTGTCCGTGATCCGTGAGGGTTAACAACAAGCTAGGGTTGTACTTGAGGTGGGAACCTGGCCAAGCTTGAGGTGCTTGTTGTGCTGACTGACTAAGGTGCTTGAGGTGCTTCATGACTGAGGTGCTTTAGGGGCTTAAGATGTTCCAAAAGTCAACAAGGACCCTTGTATATGGGGGGGGGGGGGGGGGCTAGTCCTACTTGTAGGAGCAGGAGAGAAAACACAGACACCCTCACTCAAGGCAAGCCTAGTCAAAGAGGCAACAAGGACACATGTCAATTTCTTCTCTATGTTGCCATCATAAGGTGCCTAGAGCCTATTGGTTGGCCTCTATAGGAGTCCAATAATCTTTTAGCTAATTAAATTAATTGTTTAAGCATTTATCAAGTCCTCTCTCTCAAAGGGGAAAGGAGGACACAATTCCAAAGGCTACTTCTATTGCTAGTTGTGACCAAGGCTTGTGATTGGCTAGGCTTGAGAGAGCCAATGAGCCACAAGCATGAGATAGAAGAGGGGGTCCGACCATGCAAGCAGAGGACCTGTTTGAGGGGTATACTCTCTCTCTCACACACACACACACTCTCTCATTGTGTGAAGTGCCTAGTCCAAGAGCTTCATCTCCTTCTCCAAGCTTGTTGATAAGTTGAGAGCCTTTACCAACACTCTTGGCTATGGAATGCAAATCCAACCAAGAGCCATGCTTCAATGCTAAAGCTTGCCATCTTCTCCATCTTCATTACTATGATAATGCTAAGCACAAGAGTGATGTAAGTGAGGAACTATTTCTTTCTTGTAAGAATGTTTCTTCTTCCTCTTCCCTACCCTCATTCCCTACTAGCTCTCTCTACCTTTGAAGGTGTTTGAGGTCTTGGGATTGAGGTCGGGGCACAAGTTAATTCTTTTCTTTAGCTAAGTTACAGGCATAATTGTGGTGCATAAAGCAGTCTCTATCTTCATTGCACCAATAAGGTCTTAAGGAACAAAAAGCTTGTATTGTATAAAGTCTCTCTTTATGGGAGAAATTATAATACAAAAGCCTTTTGGAGGGGAGACCAGCTCCACATAAATCCGTTCCTCAACTGTTGTCAAGTTCTCTAATTCTCTCTCTTACAAAGTATTGTTAATGCCAACTTAATTAAATATAATGGTTATTTTGCTACCGCGAATTAAGTTCACTCTCTATCTTCTCAAAGTAGTCTCATAAAAATGCTCACTACAGTTCTCTCTCCAATAAGAAAAGAGGAGCAATCCAATGAACAAGGAAGAAGTTAATCCCCGAATTCCTCTGAAGATGTGGCTCCACGAAGACGGTAGTCTCAATGATCCCCAACACTTCCCAAGATGAAAAAATCATCCTATAGTTATTCTCCTCGAGTAGCGAAAATTAAAGAAGATACTTTTGTGAAATTACTTTGTGAGCATAGAGGGTGAACTTAATTGATGGTAGCAACATAAAACAGAACATTTAGTTAAATTGGCATGAACAATACTTTTGCAAGGGAGAGAGTTTAGAGAACATGACAACAGTTGAGGACCAGATTTATGTGGAGCCGGTCCCCCCTCCAATAGGCATCTGTATTGTAGTTTCACCCATCAAGAGAGACTTGGTACAATAAAATATTTGTGTTCCTTGTGACCTAGGTAATGCAATGAATATGGAAAGCTTCATGCATCACAAGAATAACATAAACTTTGTGGAAAGAATTAACTATCCCAAGCCTTAGTCCCAAGACCTCAGACACCTTCGAAGGTGGAGAGAGCTAGCAGGGAATGAGGGTAGGGAAGATGAAGAAGAAACATTTCATAGGAGAAAGAATTAGTTCCTCACATATCATCACTCTTCTTGCTATCATACATAATAGCATAGTAATGAAGATGGAGAAGATGGAAAGCTCAAGCATGGATCTTGGTTGGATTTGCATTCCATAGCCAAGAGTGTTGGTGTAGGCTCTCGACTTCTCTACTTGCTTGGAGAAGGAGATGGATCTCTTGCACTTTGCACTACACACAATAAGTGTGTATCAGAGAATATACCCCTCAAGAAACCTCCTAGATTTCTTTGGTCGACCCCCCCTTGTAGCTCATGCTTGAATATCATTGGACCTCTCCAGGCCTAGCCAATCACATGCAAGGGCATATAAGGTAGCCTTGGGACAAGTGTCCCCCTTTCCCCTTTGAGAGAGAGGAATTGATAAATGCTAAAAAGTTTAATTAAATCTACTTAATTATCATTGGACCCTTGGAAGGCCAACCAATAGGCTTTGGACACTCCTTGAGGCTAACCTCGCTAGGGACTTGACATGTGTCCCTCTTGCCTCTTGACCAAGGGGTGCCCTTTGGGAGAGAGAGTGGTCAAGCAACCACCCCCCCTACTTGCATGGCTCGCCCCCTCTTTGTAGGGATAAGATTTGACTTTTGTGACACCGCAAGCCCCTCAACCTTGGGCCCAATTCTCATCACAAGCTTGGGCTGAGTTCCCACCTCAAGTACAACTTTAGAATCTCAAGCATGACAAGCACCTCAAGCATCTCAATCATCAAGCACTTCAAGTATCTCAAGCATCTCAGTCATCAGCAGGTACGACAAGCACCTCAAGCTTGGGTTGGGTTCCCATGTCAAGCCCACGGGCCTAGCTTACCTAAGGTGAAAGGACTTTTTCCATTGTGAGTGTTGATCTACTTAGGTAACATAAGTCTTTAGTAGATCAAGTATCATAAGATTGACTATCTCACTTTGGCCATCCATGTAATGGGAATGGCCTATGAACTTTGAGGATAGCGGAATTAAGAGAATTAGAGTGAGTATTTTTGTGAGATTACTTTGAGATAGGGGGTGAACTTAATTGATGCTAGCAACATAAAAATAGTACTTGATTAACTTGACATGAACAATAATTTTGCGAGAGAGAGAGAGAGAGAGAGAGAGAGAGAGAGAGTTTTCGAGAACATGGCAATAGTTGAGGACTGGATTTACTTAGAGCCGGTCCCCCCTCCAAAATACGTTTGTATTATAGATTCTCCCATCAAGAGAGACTTGGTACAATACAATCTTTGTGTTCGTTGCGACCTTGTTGATGCTATGAAGATGAAAAACTTCATGCATCACGAGCATAACATAAAATTTGCAAAAACATTATCCCAAGCCTCAGTCCCAAGGCCTTAAACACCTTCGAAGGTGGAGAGAGCTAGTGGGGGATGACGGTAGGGAATAGGAATCATTCATAGGAGAAAAAAATAGTTCCTCACTTATCATCACTCTTCTTGCTTATCATAGCATAATAGCATAGTAATGAAGATGAATAAGATAGCAAGCTTAAGCATTGAAGCATGGCTCTTGGTTGGATTTGCATTCCATAGCCAAGAGTGTTGGTGTAGGCTCTCCACTTCTCTACAAGCTTTCAGAAGGAGATGGAGCTCTTGCACTTTGCACTCCACACAATGAGAGAATGTGTGTGTATGTGTGGGAGAGTATATCCCCTCTCATGCTTGGTCCACCTCTCTCTCTCTCTCTCTCTCTCTCTAGTTTTAATTATATCATTTGGGACATGTGTCCTCTTTTTCCTCTTTGAGATAAAGAACTTAATTATTTATTTTTATGCATCTAAATTCTCACTGGACTCCTTTAAAGCCTATCCAATAGGATTCAAGCACATCATGAGGGTCACATGTGGAGAATTTTTTGAACATGTGTCTTTTATGCTTCTTAAGTCAGTTGGTTTGATTTGAATACTTCAAGAACTTAGTCAATCAAGCATGTTCCTTTTATGCTTCTTAAGTCATTTGATTTGGATTGAATAATTCAAGCCTTAGTCAATCAAATATGGAAACGTCCATACCTCTTGAGAAATCTTTGAATTTAACATTTAAAAAACCTTAGTCATTTAAGCATAAAAATCACCTCAAGCTTTGGACAAGGTTCCCACAACCACTTGAAGCACACTAACTTTTGGAGGTCTTTAATGAAGCTAACCCTAAGGTCTTTTAAGCTCCATTAGATGCACGTTGCCCTTTGATAGATTACCTCCTTTTGGACCCCTATTGAGATGTAACCATCTCTCCTCTTGGTTCCTTGCTGAGGTAAATCTAGAAGCACTTATTGCACATTGCTCTTTGGTAGACCGTCTCCTTTTGGACCCCTATTGAGATGCAACCATTTCTCCTTTTGGTCCCCTATTGAGGTAGGTCTAGAAGCACGTATCTATATCCTAACTCTTGTTCCCCTTTTATCTTCCCATATTAATGATCAGTTTAATATGAAAAAATCATTTGATAAAGTTAGATATTATATTTTATGACATTACCTCTCTTTTGAAATCATAGTCGTCCTCGACTATGAGGTAGACAAGATAAAGCCTAGTCATTATTCCATGTTTCTTAGCGGGTAGAGGATCCCTTTTTACCCTACGACATCATTCCAGAATGGATGACTAATCCATTTGGTGCTCGGGAGACTTAGCTGTTGCAAGCATGTCTGCTCTTTAGTCCATAACATACTTCCAAAGTAGAGCGACAAGTTCTACTTGGTGTTTGGGAAACGTTCTCACCACAAACATGATCCTAAGCATGCATACTTCTTAAATTTTGTGCACAATAAAAGAAAAATAATGAGTCTTATAAGACAAAAACATTGTTCATTTAAAATGCATTTTAATTTGCTTACTCTAGTGTAGCATTGTAGGCATTGACAAGGTTCATATTATCCTTAAGCTAGGTTCCTTGCATTCATGTAGCATCTTTAAAAGGATAATTCTTAAACTTAACAAGATATCATTGGATAACGTTACTGTTTCTTCGTACCTTGTCTTCATGTTGAAGAATCGATTCGGACTGCTGCAATACCTCTTCTTGATCTTCGATCTCTGGTGGGTTCTCAGTTATTGGTTCTTTTTGTGTCTCTCCTTTGTAAGGCTTGTGTAGGCTCACATGGTTAATATTGTGAATGAGCCAATGGTTGGGCAACTTTAGTTGATAAGCCATCTCATTGATTGGCTTAAGAATTTTAAAAGAAAGGACCATAGTATCTTTTTGCTAGTTTAGCATAATACTCTTGGTGGATGGTAGGATTCTTGCCTGTAGTATGCCTTGAGAAACTTTAGCAAGACCCAATCATTTTTCTTAAAGGCTAAGGCTTTTCTGTGCTTATTAGCAATAGCCATTTTTGCCTTTGCTGTGAGATGGATACAACCTTTTTAATCTTTGGAAAAGATTCTTGTAAGTCTCGGCTATATTCACAGCAATGAAGATCTTCCCATATACTTTAAGTAGTAAGGGACTTTTGGATCTTCCCTCTTTAACCTCGAAAGATGCTTTCCCCATAGAAGTATGTACAATGTCATTGTACGCATACTCTATAAGAGGTAGGTACTTCTCTCATTGAGAACGTTGATCTACTTCCATGACATAGGCTTTTAGTAGATTCAAGAATCGTTAGATTAGTTATTTCACTTTGGTCATCCGTTTGTGGATGATAGGCTGAAAGAGAAATTCAATCTACTTCCTAGATTCTCAACAAGACCCTTCTAGAAATTACTCGTCATTTTAGGATCTTTTTCCGACACTATGGATGTTGGCAAGCCATGATACTTGAAAATTTGAGATCTAAAGAGGGTTGCCATTTGATGTGCATTAATAGTCTTTTTGACAGGCATAGAGCGTGTCTTCTTGCTAAGACTGTCGCCTGAAAAAAATCAAGTTTCTTCCCTCGATCAAATTTCAATTTTTGGTATACCACAAATTTTGAAACATACTCTTGTATGTTTACTTTTCATGGTAGACCAATAGAAATACATTTCTACTCCTGGAAGAGTAGATTAAGGAATCCCTCTTTGCCCCACATAAGGAGAAGCATGGGATTCATACATGACTTTCTTATTGTATTGGTGAGTAACACATAACCTAGTTCCGCTTGGAATATAATCATCCTTCAAGGTGAATGGTTCTTTTTTTCTCCCCTAATGCAAAGGCTGTAGCTACCTACTTAACACTAGAATGGTAACCTAAAAGGACATAAAAGTGTCCTTTCAGGGTTTTGGGAAAAAAATCCAAAACCATAGTAGATCCACTCATTTTGAAAATTCCTTTCATGAGCTTATAGTTCAATAACTACTACATATGGAAAAAATGAGAAACTTGTAATTTTTCTCATCCCTTGGTCACTACAAGCCTCCAAAGTTGATGGACCAGTGCATTTTGCCCAAAACAACAATTTCTTACGGTTGATTGCATATAAATAAGAGTAGAGATTTTTGTAGGACATGAGATAAAATGCCCCGTTAACTTCAATGGGTTGGTGACCAAAACATATGGTTTCTTTTACCTCACTAATTTTTTTTTGGGCAAAAACAATAGGTACAAAAAAGTTGCATTTTTTTCATTCTGCGGACCTATCATCAAAGTTTCTATAGTCACGCTCAATACAGATACTATATACATGTTTTCTTAGTTCCCTTTGGGCCTCTAGATTCAAAAGGAGCCATGGAGCATGTCAAAAGGATGATGGATTTCTTACAATTGGAACCTTGGGTGCAATGATAAAGTGCTAAATACAGCAAACATGAAAAAACTGGGTTTAGCATTATGACCTCTAGAAACCCATAGAAACTACTCAATATCTAGCCAAGTTTATAGTCTATGATTAGATATAGTCACTACCTACAAAATACACACAATTGGCCTAAGAAACTAGCAATATTGAGAAAGTTATACTTGCTACTCTAAAATGTATCGATTTCTTCAGCAATCAAAAAACTCAACCATCATCATATACTATGCTATATAGCATATTAGGTCCCCCAAAACTCAAGGAAGAATAGCTTTATGTTATACATTACACTTACACAATCAAAATTGAATTTGGATATCAAGAAAGCCACCAAAAAAATCATAAAAGTGCTAATTTTGGCCAAAAAACAAGATTATGCAATTCTTGTAAATTGGTCATAACTTTCAATTTTAACACTTAGCTCACCCTACAAGCATCAAAACATGTTGAGAACTATGAAGGCCTAACCTCTAGCCATCTAAACCTCACAAACGTGAAGTTTAGAGTGGTATAGTTGCCAAAAATTGAAAAAAAAACCAAAAATAGGACCTGTTTTTTCACACAGTTTAGGTTCAAAAATGTTGTGCAAGAGTAAGGTTAATGGTGAGATCGATATTCAAAAAAAAATGCTAAGTTTTTTTCAGCTCATAAGGCAACTTTGTGGATATATAGCACCTAGAAATTCATTTTCATACTCTTCAATTAATTCAAGCAAAATGGTCACTTAACAGGACACAAAAGTGTCCAAGGACATAAAAGTGTCCTGTTACCATTCTAGTGTTAAAGTCTTGGTCAGTAGCATACTCATCTATCATAAAAGATGAGTTTCTATAGACACCACATTTACCCTTGGCCGTTGTGAAAGTGCATCAACCACTTGATTGTGCTTGCCAACAATGTGAGCAATATGAAATTTAAATTACAAAAGAAAATTTACCCATCTCATTTTTTTGTCGAAGAGCTTGGTTTGCATCATGAAGTTCTTGAGGCTTTGTAATCCATTCGTAGGATGAATGGAGCCCCTAAGAGATAGTGCTTCCATGTGTCTAGGACATGTAGAAAAACTAAAAGCTCTTTTTTGTATATGCCCAAGACTCGTTCATCAACATTGAGTCTTCGGCTCTCATATGCTATGGCATGCCCTTCTTGACGCAAAATTGCTCCAAGGCAATCACCACAAGCACCACATTGGACCTCAAATGGCTTTGAGAGATTCGGAAGCATGAGGACTGGTTGAGAGGTAAGATTCTCTTTGAGCTTGTCAAAATCATTTTGTTCTTTAGCAGTCCATGAGTACTTAACATTATTCCTTGTTACGTCATGCAATGGTCCTACTATTTGAGAGAATTTTGCGAAGCGTCTATAGTATGCACACATATCAATAAAGCTTCTTAGCTCATGTAGATTCCTTGGATTGGGCCATGCTTTTAATACCTCCAAATTTGATGGATTCATACATATACCATCTTGAGAGATAATCTGACATAAATATTGAATCTCTTGTAGGAAAAATTCACCTTTCTTTTGATTAACGAGAAGCTTATTCTCTCTCAAAACTTGAAAGATTACCTGGAGATGTCACTTGTACTCCTCAAGAGAATTTTGAATGGCCTGAAGATTTTTCTCCATCGCGAGTTTGAATGCGGCTGGAGCATCTGCTAGGCCAAAACTTGTAACTTATCAAATAGATCTTCTATCCGCGGCACGGGAAATATTTTTTTTAATAGTGATTGTTACCATATACATGTTGTAGTGATGTGTGTGAACACACTAGGACTGCCGGGGCATTTTTTCCCTCTTTAGGAGGTTTTTCCCCCCGAGCATTGTATATACGCCCATCACTCTAGGGCTATCTATCTTTCCATTGCATACTAAGTAACACACACTCTATTGTGTCCCTTGAGCTTCCTTCATCTTCTCCAAGCTGTGTGCGTTTCTCTGCAACCCTAATTCCAACAATTGGTATCAGAGCAGGTTGCATCCTCTCGGGCTCAGTCGGCCAGCTGCTCCAGCACACGCCTGCTCACTTTCTTTGATTTCAGTGAGCTTTGGCGAGCATTCGCAAGTCTGCTCTGATTTCTGATTCGGGCTCATTTCGGCCTCCGTTTCCACTACAGGTAGTACTGCACAAGCTATTTTGTCATTTTGTGCAGAATTTTTGTCAGTGTCGTTTTCTGCATAACAGGTTTTCTGCATAACAGGTGCCGTATAGTCTTCTACGGTTTGTGCTATATAGCACGTGTTGTTCCCGCTCTGTTTATCCTATTTTCGGGCAGTTTTCACATCAGGCGCAACATTTACCATGGCTGACAACAAGAACACAGATGTGTTCAAGATGTTTGCTGCTGAGGACAGGTTGGATGGGGATAATTACCCTATGTGGGCTTATATGATGAAACACGTTCTTGTGTCAAAGGGCGTCTGGAATATTGTGCAGGGCATTGATGTACGTCCTGGTTCTGAGGATGTAGGCGATGTTGAGGATGTTGCAGGTCTTGCTGCAAGGATTGCTGCTGCTAGAGTTGTTTTGCCTACGGCAGAATAAGGTCATTGGGATATTAAGGATGAACAGGCTCATGCATTGATTGCGTTGTCTGTGAAGCGCACCATTGTTCCTCACATCCGTTCAGCAAAATTTGCAAAACAGGCTTGGGATATTCTAGCAGGTCTTTATGCAAGCCGCAATGAGGCTAAAATTGCTTTGCTACGTAAAGAACTGGAGTCGAAGATTATGCATGAGGAAGATGATATGGACACTTTCCTTGCTAGTGTCAAGGATATCAATGAGCAACTTATTTCTGCAGGTGAAGTCATTTCAGACAGTTCCCTTGTGTAGACTGTTCTTGATGCCTTACCAGATTCTTACCAGACTTTTGCTAGTACTTGGAGACTTATGACCCAAGGAAATCCAGAAGTTGTCAAGTTTGATGCATTATGCACATTGTTGTTGCAAGAGTCACTTTCCAGAAAAAACAGGACTAGAGAGTGTGTAGTTGAACATGCTTTTATTGCTTCTCAAAGAAAGGGTGGTAACAGAAATGCATCCACTTCTTATGATTTTGCTGCGAGTGGCAAAACTTCTGTTCCTAATGCTTCTACTGGCAGCACTCGTCTAGCAATTCTGGTGATAAGGGCAAAAAGAAGATGCATTGCCATTATTGTAAAGCTAATGATCACTTGATCAAGTCGTGTCCTAAGTTAAAGGCCAAAGAGGCTAAGAAGAAAGAGGGTGGTTCCACTGCAAATTTTGGTTCCACTACAAATGCAGCCATTGTTGAGTCTTTTCTGTGAAAGGAGACTGTGATGTTGATGTTCATGCAGAATGGGCTTTTAGTGCGGAGTGAACTTACAATCCTGCTGTCCATGATGCATGCTTTTCAGTTGCTGCAGATTCATATGTGTGGTATTTCGACAGTGGTGCTACAAAGCACATTAGCTCACATCGTGAATTGTTCACCTCTCTCGAGTTTGTCCCTCATGGGAATTCAGTCACTTGTGCCAACAATGCCTCTTATCCGGTTCAGGGAGTTGGAAAGATTATGCTTACTGCTGCAAATGGCAGTTCCTTCACACTTGTTGATGCACTTTATGTACCTGGGATCAAGAAGAATCTCTTGTCTGTATCCGCACTTGCTAGACTTGGACTTGTAGTCAAATTTGTGGATGACAGATGTACAGTTCATGATCTCAGTTTTGGTGATGAAATTGTTGCATCTGGCCCTTTGTGTTGTGGGCTATATAAGCTCACTTTGTATAACAAGTGTGGACAAAATTTTGCAAATGCTGGTGCAGATTCAAGGGCTATTTCAGATGCAAAACTTTGGCATGCATGTTTTGGTTATCTGAATTTTGCTAGTTTGCTACATTTGCACAAATCTAATATGGTTGCTTCTTTGCTGCCTCTTGAAGCACCTGTCAAACATGTTTGTGAAGGCTGTATTTTAGGTAAGATGCATCGTTCTAAGTTTCCAAAGGATGGTTCAGTTCGGGCCACATGCAGGTTCCAGCTTGTGCATAGTGATGTTTGTGGGCCCATGCAAACTTTGTCATTGGGCAATTACCTGTACTTCGTGACTTTCATTGATAATTACTCCAGTCATGCATGGGTATTTCTGCTTAAAGTGAAGTCCGAAGTTTTTATGTGCTTCAAACAATTTTTGGCTATGGCTGAAAATGTCTCGAAATGTACTATGGGAACCCTCTGTTTTGATCGAGGGGGGGAGTATATGTCTTCATGAATTTAATGCATTTCTGGCTAGTCGTGGGATAAAACACCAATGTACAGTGCCTTATACACCTCAGAAAAATGGTGTTGCTGAGAGGAAAAATAGGTCACTGACAGAAATGGCACGATGTATGGTCAAAAGTCAAGCTTTGCCGCATTCTTGTTGGCTTGAGGCCATCATGTGTGCCACTTATGTACTTAACAGGTGTCCTACGAAAGCTTTGCAGTCTATTACTCCATATGAAGCATGGCATGATAGAAAGCCTTCCTTTGAGCACATGCGTGTTTTTGGATGTTTGTCATATGCTTTGGTGCCACAAACACAACGCAAAAAACTGTATGATAAGGCTGTCAAATGTATTTTTTTTGGTTATAGTGCTGAAAGCACAGGTTACGGGTTATATCATCCGCAAACAAAGCATATTCTGGTTTCTCAGGATGTAGTGTTAGTGGAAGATTCTGTTCATCCCTTGCTATCATGTACTAGAGACAGTAACGTAAGCTCACAGGACATTTATGACACTTTGTTGCCTCTTTTCGGTGGTGGAAATACGAATGTAAGTTCCAATGAGGCAAATGTACAGCCTATGGGGGTTTTTGAAAATGTTACAGATCAGCCTATTACTGATGCAGATGTACATGATGTACTTGATGAGGAAAGAGATGTAAATGAGTAGGCTAGAGGTATGCCAAAATGGCTGGTGCACACTTTGCGTGATAGTAGATTGGATGCACTTTTGTCTAGTCGTACTCGTTCAGGCTCTCGCCATGCATCTTATGCATCAGATTGTTATGTTTTGGCTGTGTCTAGTTTACATGATGTTGAGGAGCCTCTGTCGTTTGATGAAGCACAGAATTCATAAAATTGGATGGTTGCCTTGCAATCAGAATATGATGCACTTATAGAAAATGACACATGGACTTTATGTGATTTGCCTCCTGGCAAAAAGGCCATTGGTACAAGGTGGGTTTACAAGTTGAAACGCAAGCCGGATGGTGAGATCGATCGCCATAAGGCTTGACTTGTTGCAAAGGGTTATGCACAACAAAAAGGCATAGATTATGAAGAGACTTTTGCTCCCACTTGTCGTATGACTACTGTGCGTTGTCTGTGTGCATTGGCAGCTCATTTTGGTTGGGATGTACATCAATTAGACATTGTTACTACTTTCTTGAATGGTGACATATTTGAGGAAGTTTATGTAACGCAGCTTCGCGGTTTTGTCATAAAAGAACAAGAGGACAAAGTGTGCAAATGTAAGAAGGCTTTGTATGGGTTGGAGGAATCTCCTTGTGCTTGGTATGAGAAAGCTGACATTGGTCAAACGAGGCTTTCGTAATAGTCCAACAGAAAGCACATTGTATGTAAAGCGTGAGGGTGATGTACTTCTCATTGTGGTTCTTTATGTCGATGATTTGTTGATCACTGGACTAAATGAGAGACATATTGTTGAATTTAAGGATGATTTGAATGCTACTTTCAAAATGAAAGATTTGGGGCTGTTGCATCATTACTTGGGTATACAGTTTAAGCAGTGTAATGGTGGTATTGCCTTGTGTCAAAAAAGTTACATAGAGACATTGCTATGTAAGTTTGTACTTGAGGATTGCAAACCTATTGTCACTCCCATGGAAACAGGTTTGAAGTTGAGTCTATATGATGCTGGAAATCCTACTGCTGTCACTCTTTACCAAACTGCTATTGGCTGCCTCATTTATGTATGCAACACAAGGCCGGATATTCAGTTTGCAGTCTCACAGGTCAACAGATTTATGCATAGCCCAGGGTCTAAGCATTGGCAGGCTGTCAAGAGGATTTTCCGCTACCTTAGTGGCACTTTACATTTTGGCTTGTTTTATCCCAAGGGGGGATCATTGCCACCAGACTTACATGCTTTTTCGAACTCAGATTGGGCTTGTTGTTTTGACACACGAGTGTCCACAAGTGGTTTTTGTTTCATGCTCGGCAGTTCATGTATATCATGGTTGAGAAAGAAGCAACCTATTGTGGCCACTTTGAGTTGTGAGGCTGAGTACAGGGCAGTCTTCACAGCTACAGTTGAGTGTGTGTGGCTCAGACGCCTTATGGATGATTTGGGTGTTGGATAGGACACTGCCAACACTATCTACAGTGACATTCAGAGTGCATTGGCAGATCCGAGGAACCCAGTTTTTCATGCTCTCACAAATCACACTGAGGTGCATTACCACTATGTCAGGGAGAGTCTCTCAGCAGGAGAGATTAGCTTGTCTTATGTGTCAACATAGGACAACCTTGCAGATATTTTCACAAAGGCATTTTCTCGTGAGAAGCTCGAAGCTTTTTGCAAATCTTTGGGCTTGCTCCCCTTTGTGGACCGATCATGTCCTCAAGGCGTGGCGCTTCCCTTTACTCATGTGCCAGCTCTCGTTCACCGCATCACTCTAGGGGGGATTTGTTACCATATACAAGTGGTAGTTATGTGTGTGAACACACTAGGACCGCCGGGGCATTTTTTCCCTCTTTAGGAGGTTTTTCCCCCCGAGCATTGTATATACGACCATCACTCTAGGGCTATCTATCTTTCCATTGCATACTAAGTAACACACCCTCTATTGTGTGCCTTGAGCTTCCTTCGTCTTCTCCAAGCTGTGTGCGTTTCTCTGCAACCCTAATTCCAACAGTGCTCTATAGTTGACACACAAGTGATATGTGTTATCTTTCTTTTGCACTAAAAGTACTTGTGAATAGAATGGAGAGGAGCTAGGCGTCACCATCCCTTTTTTCACCAATTCATGTACTTGCCTCATGATCTCCTCTTTTTGAGCTTGTGAAACTCAATAAGGAGGTTTATTAGGCGGTGAGCTTCCTAGTAGAAGTTCTATTGCATGGTCATCATCCCCTCATTTTGAAGGTATTTCACTAGGGATGTCATCAGTGAAAACATCTTGAAATCCATTTAGGCAATTAGAAAACTCTATTCCTCTTAATTCCCTTTATTGCTACTTGTGAAACATTAGAATCATTTACAGATTCTCTAACAAAAATCATATACGCAAAAATAGAGTTTTTCATTGACTTATCAAAAGCAAGCATACTTACCAGGGATATGGTATTGCCCGACTCGTTAGCATCTATGTACATGCTCTTTTTCCTATAGGTGAAGTAGATTCTCCTTTCATGGGACTTCATGTTGGTAGCCATGCGGTTGAACCATGGTGCCCCTAGGATAACATCCTCATGTTGGAGAGGAGATTAAAAAGTCTTCTTTGTCGACATAGCTTTGGACATGAAGCCTCAACTTCCCAATCAAGGGAGTAACGAAGGCTTGTTGTCCCTTCAAGATCCATCGGCAGTTCTGTATCTCCAATCTCAAAAGCTTGAATACCCAACTTAGTGGCCAACTCTATTGATATAAAGTTATGAGTAGAGCTAGGGTCAAACAAGATGAAGGCATCATGTTCCCTTACCTTACCCCAAGCATAGGAGAGGAATGAGCCATTGCAATGAGTATCCTCTTTTGGAGCTTCAACCATGGAAGCTCTAGGAGTGTCATTGCGTACATTTCTTTTGGGGCAAGAACGATAACCATGTCTTTGCTCCCCACACTTAAAGCATTTATGGTCTTTATGAAAGGCCTCTAATTATTTGGGAGAGAGATTATTTTTACCTTTGTAAGCTCCTTTCTCCATGGCCTTGTTGTTGTTGTTGTTATTGGTGTTTCCTTAGGAAGAGTTTTGAGCATTGCTCTTCCCTTTAGATTCATTTTGATCCTTGTTTTCCATGGGTTTGAAAATTCTTCTCGCCCCTTGTTAAAAATTGATCCTTGAAGAAACATTAGTGTGGTGGGTGACTTCGGTGATAGTGTTAGGTGTGAGTTGACATACTTGGCCATTTCTTCAGGTAATACCACACAAAATTGTTGCTTTTGTTCGGCAAAGTTTATCCTTTGAAAGGCTATAGCTTTGAGATATAAATCTCAAAACTTGTCTACATATTTGTGGATAGACTCGTTGAAGAGCAGCTTCAAGCTCCACCATTCGGTAATCACTTTGTCCTTTGCATCGCTTGCAAGGAATTGCTTCCTGATGGAAACTCGTAGATTTTCCATGTCTTTGGGGCCTCGCCATTGCCAGGAAGGCTAGCCCATCATTGACGAGCAGATTTATAGAAGTGCATAGCTACATGGTGTAGCTTGGAGGACTCTGTGAAGTCCTCGTCCCCAAAGACCGCATCAAATTGTTCGATGAAGGCCAATACTTTGTGGATGGCACCAAAGGTGCCATCATAGGTGAGAAAAGAGATACTCTTTCCTCCCTCTTTGAATTTCTTGAGCTTTTGGGACCTTTGCCATGTAGGGTAAGTTTTGTGATGTCCTCTCCTCTTGTATTCTCTAGGAGAATGACTATTGCTTTCGTCAAAAGAGGAGGAAGGTGAAGTATAAGGAGAAAAGAGTGACCTCTTTCTTGCCTTTTTCTTCCATTGTTTCCTCTCTTCCCTTTTGGAATGACGTGGAGAAGAACTATAGGTTGACAGTTTCCTCTTGGGAGGAGTTGGCGACTATCTAGACCGCCGTCTTCGTGGAGCCACATCTTCAGAAGAACTTAGGGATTAGTTTCTTTCTCGTTCTTTGGATTCCTTCTCTCTTAAGGGAGAGAGTCTTCTTTTGGGAGTCTCATCAAGAGACCTCCTAAGCTCTCTCTCTCTCCTCTTGGAGAGGAAGGGAAATCTCATAAGCACAAAGTTGTTGAGTAGCTTCAACTTGCAAATTATGGTTTTATAGCTTGATGCAACCTAGTAACAAGATAACTGATAAACATGGGGGCATTATCATGTTAGGAAATAAGACGTAGCTAAATAGATAATTGAGTAGATTACTTAATGGAGAGAGACAAATTTATATACACGAGATTATAGAGTAGAGAGAGAGGGAGAGAGTACACACGATATACGTGGTTCACCCAATGTGGGCTACGTCCACGGGAAAGCAGCCACTCAATGGCTTTAGTACTTCAAAACAAGAAGTAGTTTACAAAGGGATTATACCCTTAATGGAGCTCCCGCCTTGCTTCACTCTCACCACCTCACACTCACCTTGTTGCATCAACTTCACACTATGAAATGTGTGTAGAAATGGCCTCCTTTTATAGGCCAAAAGGGCTGCCCTCTCTTATGAGAGACAACCATGTGTAGCTGCCCTTGTGCGAATAAGTCCAAATCGGACCCTCCAATCCGCCCATGTGTGGCCGCCCTTGAGAAGACAAGTCCGCTTTTAAATTCGGCCACCGGCAATTGAATTCGGCCACCGGCCACCGACCATTGACTTTCGACCACCGGCCAACCGACCGGTTGTTTTCCGACCACTTTCCGGCCGCCGTCCGGCCATAATATTCCGGCGAAAAAAAATGTCTCGGGGGCCTCTGCCCCCGAGGCCTTTAAAGTTGCCCTTGATTCTTGTCCGTGAAAATTTTGGTTTCCGGTGAGTGATTTTCCTTCACGCACGATGGCTTCTCCTCATAATGGGGGCCTTACAAATGTGCGCTTTTACCACAGAAAATTACAAGGGTAAATCAGGCTCCATACTTAACAATCTCCCACTTGGAGACTGATCTCCAAACCAAACCTGTGACTGCTTTCCATTCTGGCTTCTTATCCTTGAATGCTGATTGAAGATGAGCAAAAGCTCAACTTCTCCTTGTTGACCACCTTTGTAAACATGTCTGCAGGATTTTCACTTGTATGCACCTTTCCTAGCTTTAGTTGTCCCTCTTCCAAAAGAGTGCGTATGAAGTGATATCTCACCTCAATGTGCTTTGTCCTTGAATGAAAGGCTAAGTTCTTCGCAAGATGGATAGCGCTTTGGCTATCACTGTACAAGACACAATTGTCTTGTTTGAATCCAAGCTCTTCTAAGAATCTGTGAAGCCACAGAATTTCTTTGCTTGCCTCCGTCATTGCTACATACTCTGCTTCCGTGGTAGAAAGTAAAACCACTTTCTGCAGCTTTGAAGCCCAGCTTACTGCTGTGCCTCCAACCGTGAACACATAGCCAGTAGTGCTCCTTCGAGTATCTTTGTCACCTGCCATATCTGCATCAGCATACCCTTCTAGAAAAATATCAGTTCCTCCAAAATACAAAGCATTTGTTGTTGTCCCTTTTAGATACCTAAGTATCCACTTCACAGCTTGCCAATTCTCTTTACCTGGGTTGTCCATGAACCTACTCACAACTCCCACTGCATGTGCAATGTCTGGCCTTGTCTAGACCATAACATACATTAGAGAACCTACCGCTGCAGCATATGGAACTTTAGACATATAGGCTATCTCCTCTTTTGTCTTTGGACACATATCCTTCGTTAGTTTAAAATGACTAGCCAAAGGTGTAGAAACTGGTTTTGCATTTTGCATTGCAAACCTTTCTAGTACCTTCTTGATGTAATCTTCTTGAGATAGCTTTATTGTCTTCTTCGTCCTGTCCCTTGATATTTTCATACCAAGTATCCTCTTTGCAACACCTAAATCTTTCATTGAAAAAGATTTGGACAGCTCCTCTTTTAGGTCTTTGATGTCCTGCATGTTAGCACTTGCAATCAACATGTCATCAACATACAACATTAGGATGATGAATTTCCCATCTCCCAAATTCTCCGTGTAGACGTAGTGATCCGAGTTGCATCTTGTGAATCCATGATCCAACATCCATCGATCAAACTTCAAGTACCATTGTCTTAATGTCCTGCATGTTAGCACTTGCAATCAACATGTCATCAACATACAACATTAGGATGATGAATTTCCCATCTCCCAAATTCTCCGTGTAGACGTAGTGATCCGAGTTGCATCTTGTGAATCCATGATCCAACATCCATCGATCAAACTTCAAGTACCATTGTCTTAATGCTTGCTTTAAACCATACAAGCTCTTCTTTAATCTGCAAACCATTTTCTCCTTACCTTTTACTTCATACCCCTTTGGTTGAAGCATGTAGATTTCCTCCTCTAAGTCACCGTGAGGGAATGCTGTATTTACATCCATTTGCTCGAGATTTAGATCATGAGCAGCCACAAGGCTTAAGACAAGCCTAATTGAGCTCATTTTTACAACAGGAGAAAATATTTCATTGAAGTCAATACCTTTCTTTTGAGAAAAACCTTTTACCACATGCCTAGACTTGTACCTTTTCTTCCCACCTTCTTCTTCCTTTAGCTTGTACACCCATTTGTTTTGAAGTGCCCGCTTACCTTTAGGCAACTCAACCAACTCCCATGTTTGGTTGCGATGTAGTGAGTCCATCTCCACTTGCATGCTCTTCGTCCATTCTTCTTTGGATTCATGTTGCATAGCTTCTTCATATGATTCCGGCTCTCCAGAATCTGAGATCAAGAGATGGTTGAAGGAAGGAACAAACCTTTTTGGAGGTCTACTTGCTCTTGTAGATCTTCGGGGAATAGGTTGAGGCTCCTCATTTGGTTGACGTTGTTGCACATTGTCACCGTTTGCAGTCCTTGAGTCTTCACCGTCCTCAAGCTCCATGTACTCATCACCTGTTTCTTTTGTTTGTTTTCTTTCCAAGTAATCTTTGTACATATTTTGTTCATTAAAAATTACATCCCTACTCCTTAAGATTTTACCATCTTCAGGATTCCATAGGCGATACCCAAAGTCTCCTTCTCCATAGCCAATGAAGAAACACTTTTTGGACTTTGCATCTAACTTTGATCTTAGGCTTCTATCTATGTGCATGAAAGCCTCACACCCAAACACTTTGAGAAATGCATAATTCACCGGTTTACCCGTCCATGCCTCTTCCTTAACTCCCCCATCCAATGCCGTTGAGGGTGACCGATTGATTAAGTACACAGACGTACTTACAGCTTCCGCCCAAAGCTCAAGCGGTAGGCCTGCATGTAGCCGCATGCTTCGTGCTCGTTCCATGATTGTCCTGTTCATCCTTTCTGAAATCCCATTTTGTTGAGGTGTCCTTGGGATTGTCCTTTGCCTCCGAATGCCATTGCTAGCACAAAGCTTTCAAAAGCTTGGCTGCAATATTCGCCTCCATTGTCGGATCTGAGGCATTTAACCTTGGTACCTGTTTCATTCTCCACAAAGGCTTTCCACCTTTGAAATATGGAAAATACATCGGATTTATTCTTCATGACATAAACCCATGTTTTTCTAGTCGCATCGTCTATGAATGTTACATAGTACAATGAGGTACCAAGTGATGGTGTACTTGCAGGACCCCAAACATCAGAATGAACCAACTCAAGTTTTTTATTTTTTCTTTCATTTCCTGATTTTTGAAATTTTACCCTCTTTTGTTTACCATAAACACAATCTTCACAGAACTCTAAGTCCACTTCTTTCAAACCTGGTAGAAGCTTCTTTGTTTGAAGGATTTGCATTCCTTTGGCACTCATATGCCCAAGTCGGTAGTGCCACACCGCACTATCAACTTCTGTAGTTGCTGCACAAGCTGAAGGTTGCGTGCTAACAGTACACAAGTAAAGTGTACCGACTTTTACACCCTTGGCAACCACCAAAGATCCCTTTGAGATCTTCCACCGTTTGTTTCCGAATGCAATGTTGTGACCTTCATCGTCCAATTGTCCTGTAGAGATCAAATTTTTGCGAAGAGAAGGAACATGCCTAACATCTTTAAGCTTCCATTCATTTCCGTTAGCAGTTTTGACAGAAACTGTACCTTTGCCGACAATCTCACAAGCTTCATCATCTCCCAAGTATACATACCCAAAATTACCTTTGGTGTAGTCTTGGAAATGTTGCTTGTGTGGTGTCGCATGGAATGAAGCCCCGAAATCTACTATCCAGGAATTAGACACATTGTCTAATGAGAGAATTAGAGCATCTTGCTCTACTTTACCTGCCACATTGGCCTCCGATGTTGGCTTGTTGTCTTGAGACTCTGTCTCCTTCTTTTTGGACCAGCAATCCTTCTTGATGTGGCCCTTCTTGCCGCAGTTCCAACATTCAAGAACTGACTTTGTGCGTGACTTGCTCCGCCTTGAGCGATCACGACCCTTTTGGTTTTTGAACCTCTCCTTAAGCCTTCCTCTTGTTTCCACTGATAGTGCAACACTTGATGATTCTCCTGTGCTTCTCCTTCGCATTTCCTCGCTTAGGAGAACACCCACAACATCATCAAACTTAAGAGTATTTGTGCCAGAGATAGAATTACTTACAGCCATCACAAGGCTGTCCCAACTATCCGGTAGAGTTGATAGTATAAGGAGAGCTCGCACTTCGTCATCGAAATTGATTTTCACTGATCGAAGTTGACTTATGTTTGTGTTAAAGTCATTTAGGTGTTCTGCAACTGAACCATTCTCTGCCATCTTTAGATTGAACAAGCGCTTCATAAGAAATACCTTATTGGATGCCGATGGTTTCTCGTAGAAGTCGTCAAGTGACTTCATCAAGTCCTCCGTGGTCTTCATCTCCGAAACATTGAAGGCCACCGTTGACACCAAGCTTAACCGGATTGTTCCCAGTGCCTTTCGATCGAGGACAATCCATGCTTCATCTGCCATTGTTGCGAGCTTTTTCGCAAGACCGCCTAGTGGCAAATAGAGGTCCTTCTGGTAGAGATAGTCTTCAATCTGCATCTTCCAATGTTGGTAGTTTTTGCCATTGAACTTCTCAATCTTGAGCTTCCCTTCCTCCGCCATAACTCTCACTCAATTCAAGGAATCCTTTCCTTGAGATAATTTAGCTACGAGCAAACCTTGCTCTAATACCAGTTGTTAGGAAATAAGACGTAGCTAAATAGATAATTGAGTAGATTACTTAATGGAGAGAGACAAATTTATATACACGAGATTATAGAGTAGAGAGAGAGAGAGAGAGTACACACGATATACGTGGTTCACCCAATGTGGGCTACGTCCACGGGAAAGCAACCACTCAATGGCTTTAGTACTTCAAAACAAGAAGTAGTTTACAAAGGGATTATACCCTTAATGGAGCTCCCGCCTTGCTTCACTCTCACCACCTCACACTCACCTTGTTGCATCAACTTCACACTATGAAATGTGTGTAGAAATGGCCTCCTTTTATAGGCCAAAAGGGCTGCCCTCTCTTATGAGAGACAGCCATGTGTAGCTGCCCTTGTGCGAATAAGTCCCAATCGGACCCTCCAATCCGCCCATGTGTGGCCGCCCTTGAGAAGACAAGTCCGCTTTTGAATTTGGCCACCGGCCACCGGCCATTGACTTTCGGCCACCGGCCAACCGACCGGTTGTTTTCCGACCACTTTCCGGCCGTCGTCCGGCCATAATATTCCGACGAAAAAGAATATTCCGGCCCCGAGGCCTTTAAAGTTGCCCCTGATTCTTGTCCGTGAAAATTTTGGTTTCCGGTGAGTGATTTTCCTTCACGCACGATGGATTCTCCTCATAATGGGGGCCTTACAAATGTGCGCTTTTACCACAGAAAATTACAAGGGTAAATCAGGCTCCATACTTAACATATCATTAGCACCTTCATGTGCAAAATTAAAGTTATCAATGTTCATTCTACTCTCTTGGTTATTGTCAGCCATGCTAATTATACTTATATTTTTACTAGTGTATCCTTTGGAAATTCAAAACCTTGGTTGCTACTCCTCTTAGCCTTTGAAAATAATCACTTAAGTATCTACACCCACGGCTCGAATCGGTTAATTATAGAGTAGTGGAGTGGGTCTAACATAGCAGAATTTTTGGGAGATAGCTCCATTTGGACTTTTTATGGATCAATAATAATAAAGCCGTAGGAAAGTCTAAAAAGACCCTATTATCAAGACCAAAGCTCCCGAGGTGTGCACCATATCCCACATAGTGGGCTCAACAAACCGATAATAGATCCTAGTCCCACTTACCCTAATATAATTAACAAAATCAACCATTAATAGGCTACTTAAGGACCTCTCTTCTTAAGCAAGAAAAGAGAAACCAAATGCTCTGATACCAATGTAATGGGAATGGCCTATGAACTTTGAGAATAGCGGAATTAAGAGAATTAGAGTGAGCATTTTTATGAGATTACTTTGAGAACATAGGGGGTGAACTTAATTGATGGTAGCAACATAAACATAGTACTTAATTAACTTGACATGAAAAATACTTTTGCAAAAGAGAGAGAGAGTATTAGAGAACATGACAATAGTTGAGGAATGGATTTACTTGAAGTCGGTCCCCCCTCCAAAAGGCATTTGTATTATAGATTCTCCCATAAAGAGAGACTTGGTATAATACAATCTTTGTGTTTGTTGTGACCTTGGTGATGCTATGAAGATGGAAAACTTCATGCATCACGAGCATAACATAAACTTTGCAAAAAACATTAACTATCCGAAGCCTCAGTCCCAAGGCCTCAAACACCTTCGAAGGTGGAGAGAGCTAGCGGGGAATGAGGGTAGGGAAGAGTAAGAAAAATCATTTATAGGAGAAAGAAATAGTTCCTCACCTATCATCACTCTTTTTGCTTAGCATAGCATAATAGAATAGTAATGAAGAGGAAGAAGATGGCAAGCTTAAGCACTGAAGCATGGCTCTTGGTTGGATTTGCATTCCATAGCCAAGAGTGTTGGTGTAGGCTCTCCACTTCTCTACAAGCTTTGAGAAGGAGATGAAGCTCTTGCACTTTGCACTCCACACAATGAGAGAATGTGTGTAGGATTCAAGCACATCATGAGGACCACATGTGGAATTTTTTTTGAATATGTGTCTTTTATGCTTCTTAAGTCATTTGGTTTGATTTGAATACTTTAAGCACTTAGTCACTCAAGGATGTGTCTTTTATGCTTCTTAAGTCATTTGGTTTGAATTGAATACTTCAAGCCTTAGTCAATCAAGCATGGAAGTCCATGCCTGTTGAGAATTTATCTTTGAATTTAACATTTTAAAAACCTAGTCATTTAAGCATAAAAATCACCTCAAGATGTGGGCAAGGTTCCCACAACCACGTGCATCTTAGCACCTCATGCTTGGATAGGATTCTCACCTCGAGGTTTGCCCTAGCTTGCGTAAGGTCAAATGACTTTTTAACACTAACTTTTGGAGGTCTTTAATGAGGCTAACCATTATATGGTCTTTTAAGCTCCATTAGATGCATGTTGCTCTTCTTTGAATTTAACATTTTAAAAACCTAGTCATTTAAGCATAAAAATCACCTCAAGCTGTGGGCAAGGTTCCCACAACCACGTGCATCTTAGCACCTCATGCTTGGGTAGGATTACCACCTCGAGGTTTGCCCTAGCTTGCGTAAGGTCAAATGACTTTCCAACACTAACTTTTGGAGGTCTTTAATGAGGCTAACCCTTATATGGTCTTTTAAGCTCCATTAGATGCACATTGCTCTTTGATAGACTACCTTCTTTTGAACCCCTATTGAGATGTAACCATCTCTCCTCTTGGTCCCTTGCTAAGGTAAATCTAGAAGCACTTATTGCACATTGCTCTTTGGTAGAGCGTCTCCTTTTGGACCCCTATTGAGATGCAACCATTTCTCCTTTTGTTCCCCTATTGAGATAGGTCTAGAAATAGATCTAAAAGCACATATCTATAATCTTATACTTGCTATCTTCCCATATTAAATGATCAGTTTAATATGAGAAAATCATTTGGTAAAGTTAAATATTATATTTTATTACAATCCATTTGTGGGTGATAGGCTGAAGACAAATTCAATCTTGTGCCAAGAGACCTTTCCAAAATTTACTGGTCATTTTAGGATCTCTATCTAACACGATGGATGTTGGAAATCCATGGTGTTTGAAAATCTGTGATATGAAGAGAGTTGCCATTTGGTGTACCTTGATAGTCTTTTTGACAGGAATAAAGTGTGCTTGCTTACTAAACTTGTCGACTATTGTCCATATTCTCGTATTCCCATGGATAGACTTGGGTAATCCAAAGATAAAATCCATGGATATACTCTCCCATGGTGAATTTGGGATAGGCAATGGTTAGAGTAATCCAGGTTGCTTCCCTCTATCATACTTGGTCTTTCGGCATACTATATATTTTGAAACATACTCTTGTATGTCCACTTTCATGGTAGGCCAATAGAAGTACGGTTCTACTCCTTGGAAAGTAGGTTGAATGCCTCTATGTCCCGCATAGGGAGGAGCATGGGATTCATACATGACTTTCTCACAAAGGGAGTCGGTAACACATAGCCTATTGCCGTGGAGAAGATAACTATCCTGCAAGGTGAATGTTTCTTCTTTCTTCCCCAAAGAAAGGGTTGGCATTATGTCTCTAAAGTCAACATCAGTAGCATACTCATCTATCATAGAAGATAGATCATTGTGAGTAGCTATAGACACCACATTAACTTTTGATCATCGTGAAATTGCATCGGCCACTTGATTGTGCTTACCAGCAATGTGAGCAATATGAAAATTAAATTGCGATAGAAAATTTTCCCATCTCATTTGTTTGTCAGAAAGCTTGGTTTGTGTCATGAAGTACTAGAAACTTTGATGGTCTGTTCGTAAAATGAATGAAGTCTCCAATAAATAGTGCTTCCATGTGTCTAGGGCATGTAGAACAGCTAAAAGCTCTTTCTCATAAATTCCTAAGACGCGTTCATCTGTATTGAGCCTTCTGCTCTCATACACTATGGTATGTCCTTCTTGAAGCAAGACTGCTCCAAGGCAATCACCACAAGCATCACATTGGACCTCAAATGGCTTTGAGAGATCCGGAAGCATGAGGACTGGGTGGGAGGTAAGCTTCTCTTTGAGCTTGTCATAGAAACAACAAACAACATAGAAATAAGAACACGCATCAGCTGGCAAGCGAGAACACCATTGGTTACAACAAAAAAGAAGATACAAAACAATTGAGCAAAGACAAAGCTCGTCTATCCCATTGCTAGGAACAACTATCATTTTGCCTTGGGTTCTAGCGAGGTAGATAACAATGCTATGGACATTAAAGACCACGTAAACCAAAAGGGGGAGCTGTTATTTATCTTCTTATGCAAAGGTCATGCTTTTGAGAAGAGCTATCGTTTCACCTTGGGGTTCAGCGAGGTACATATTAGTGTTGCAAACATTAAACACCGGGTAAACCAAAAGAGGGAGTTGGCTATGAATCGTAAAGCAGACCAGGGTCTTTTTGAAGGCTTGGTTTTTTGTACGTGAGGTGACAACAATCGGTTCATAAAACTCTGCCTTTTTGCAATATAACACAGAATTGGCCAACATTTCCAAACACAAGTTCTTTTATAAGGCAAGTGTGGCATCCATGGATTCTCCACTTCTAGCACCAGCTCTACAATATTCCATGATTTGAGAAATTGAGAGGGACCGAGAGGCTTGAAGCAGCACAAGGAGGAGAATGAGCTAAGCTTTACGAACACACTCTGAGGCCTACAAATCTTCTTTTGTTAATGACAATAGGTTTCCCAGTAGAATGCACTTGTTTAGATAACAAACACATGTTAAGATAAACACATTTTCAACTCCTCTTTGTGCAGTTGCAATAAACACAAATTTTGTAATTGAGCGATGGGCTCCTGGGCGAAAGATGCCCTTTCGTGCCTCTCTACACTGCTGTTCAATTTGCTCCCAACCTGCAAAAGAGAAATCCTTGTGATATAATGTTGTAGTTAGAATGAGTATCCCAAGAGTTTGAAACATATGGATGGATGGTTAGATTCGACACCCTGATGGCCCCAACTTACATGAACACAACATGCCACTTTGTTCAAAAAAACCAAAAGTGCATGAAGCTTGAAAGATCATACCTTGGCTTCTCTGTACTAGTCATGTAAATCTCATGACTGTGAGCTCCCCTTATTTGATGCAAGAGCCTTCCTCAAGACCATCACGAATTATGCAGGAGATTGATGAAATTGGCACATGAGCCGCTTCTTGAAAGTTTTTTTTGCATGTGCACAAGATCCTCTATGGGTAGAAATAGCTACTTACCGACAAGAAAAGTTTATCTACTAACAAAAAATTACATGCTCATCACAATTTTGTGACCGTGTAAGACTATCGGTGTATTCCATTGTCTACAAAGGACTCACATGTTTGTAGAATCTATAGTTCAAATTGTTTGTCCAAACAGTGTTGTAAGCATCTTAGTACATAGCCAAAGGCCTGTTTTGAAGGAGGCAATCAAGAAATACAAAGTGAGGCTTAAGCTTATCTCAAAATGTGACCTTTCATGGGAGAGAAATTTGCATATTGACTGATTATAATGGTAGCCCTGGAGCAGACCAAACACATTTTAGCAGACAACACTCTCAAAATGTGACCTTTCATGGGAGTGAAATTTGCACATTAACTGATTATAATGGCAGCCCTGGAGCAGACCAAACACATTTTAGCAAACAACAAACATTGTGGAGATTTTTTCCGGAGAGGCCATGATTTTGATTACTGAGAATTAGTATTATTATACTTTAAAGCTTTAGTGGACATGCACACAAAGTGTAGTACTCTTTCTAAAGCGCACCCGATGCTCAACAAGGTTTCGATTCAGAATGTCATCTCCTGGAATGCCCTTATTGCTGGGTGCATGCACTCTAAGCATGACAAGCAAGCAATCACTTGTTTCGAATTGACACAAAGTAAGGGCCTCTCCCAATGCAGAGATGTTGTTGAGTGCCTTACAAGACTGTGGTGGCAGCTTAGGAGAATTTGACAAGGCATCCAAATACATCCAGAAACTGTGAGCAGGGGACTACTTAAAATACGTGAACCGCTTAGGAATTCACTTGACATGTATGCTAGATGTGACGCATTTGAGAAAGCACAGCAAGCACTCAATGAGCTTCCAGTTTCGACTAAAGTCTCTTCGACCGCATTGGTTGCAGTTTATTGCCGACACGGTCAGCATGAGGAAGCTCTTGCTTAATGCAAGCGAAGGCCTCTCCTCCGATGCGTTACCATTGGCTTGGATCCTAAAAGCATGTGACAACATGACATCAATAGAGAAAGGCAAAGGAATACATGGTGATATTGCTAGAGAAGGTTTTCCAGGAAGTGACCATATGCTTCCTAATGCATTTCTGGATATGTACGCCAAATGTGATGCACTGGCAATAGTAGAGTAAGTTTTTGGAAGAGCTTCCCATTCGCGGTGTCGCCTCTTCAACGACCCTTACCACATGTTACTTCCAACAAGGACACGACGAGGAAGCACTTGCTTGTTTTGAACGTATGCAACGTAATGACATCTCTCTGGATGTAGTGCCTTTCCTTTGCATATTGCAAGCTTGTGGCAGCTTGCAAGCAATCAAAAGGGAGAAGAGATACATGCCAAGGTTGTCAAAGAAGCGTTATTAGGTAATTACTATGGGCTTGGTAATATATTGGTTGATATGTATATGAAGTGTGGTGACGCTGCAAAGGCGCAACTAACCTTTAATTACATTGTTGTTTGGGTTAAAGTCTCATGGACAACACTAATGGCAAAATACACCCAAGCTGGAAAGCATGCGTCTGTGTTTCACTTATTTGATGAAATAGTTGGGCATGGGACAACGCCCAATTCAGTGACCCTTACAATTCGTGCACTGAACTGAGTCTTTTGAGCAAGGGTCTAACATAAAGGGGAGTTATGGTGTTACCTACAAAGCTGTCCTCTGCTCAGAATCACACGACAAACACTGCTGATAACAACAAAAGAAGCCCAATTCAGTGCACAACACAATAACACTTCACAATGCTTCACTCAGATAAGTGCATACCCTTCCACTCGCGTTTGCACGGCTTGGAAAAGCGTGAAAGCAAGTTGCGTGCAGAAGGACGTGCCGACAATGCAATTAGCAGTAGCCAGGATAGGAAAGCGTGTCCACCCTTTCCGCGGCGTGCGTTGTTGAGAGTTGTAACTCAAGCGATTCTCCACGCCATGTCATTTGGAGAAAACACAAATTGTAGAAAGGTTCCCTGACATCGGGACTATTTGACACCCCCCTTGTCAGGTGGGATCTACGATCTTCGAACGATCTGGACCGTCCGTTTATTCCTAGGAACAAAAAGATTTCGGTCGATTGAGCCCTCGCGACTTGAATCCACCACCTACCATTCTGGAGACTCAAGGCTCTTCCATTAAGCTATCACGTGGTACTTGAAATGGAGGTGAGAACGTTGGTCATATAGCAAAAATGACGGGGTGAGGATCACATGGTGTTCACTCGGAGATCACTTTGAAATAGGTGTATTCACAAGGTGTTCACATCTTGATTGAGATTCACATGGGGATCACTTGACAATCACTTGTTCACATCAAGTTTACGTGGAGTTCACTTTAATTGTGATGGGAATTAATCCACCATCGGACGGTGCAAAACCGATCCCGCCGCCCCCAATCAATAGGGACCTTAGATCCCACGTGACAGAGGTGGCGTCAAATAATCACGAGGCTACTCAAACTCAAACCATTTGTCCAAGAAGCACTGCCACTTGGAATGTTGATGTGGACGAGTGCAAGCGGTGCGGATTTTCGGGCCGAGAGGAGGAGGAGACGCAGGGGCGAGCATGGCGAACAGGGAAGCACGCACAGCCGTGGTGGTGGGCGCTGGAGCCATCGGCGCCTGCACTGCCTACTTTCTTGCGAAGAAGGGTCTCCAGGTCACGCTGGTGGAGCAGACCGCGGTGGCCGGAAAAACGGGCGGCTTTCTTGCTCTTGACTGGTGCGACAATAGCCCCTTGCAGCCCCTAGCTCGGTCCAGCTTCTCTCTGCATCGACAACTTGCTGAGGAACTGGATGGCCCTACATCATATGGCTACCGACCTGTCCATACCCTCAGCGTCTTGGTTCAAGAAATCTCAAGCCCAGAGTCAACATCGCGCACGTCTGCAACAGCATCCACATCCCTGCCGAGCTGGATAAATGGTCCAGGTGTTCGGATAGCGTCCCCCATAGGCTCACCGTGCACTACAGCCCAGGTGCACCCCCTTCTGTTCACACACAAAATAGTTTCTACTGCAGTGGCAAACTACAATGCCCGCATCTTGATCGGCAAAGTTGGCGAGGTAGTCATTGATATGACCAGTTTACATGTGTCAGCTGTTGTGGTGGATGGAACCCTAATTCCTGCCGACATTGTTGTTCTTGCAATTGGTCTGCGCGGAATACAATTCTTGCGGCACTTACATCAATATCAGGGCTTAAAGTGCCTAGCATAGTGCTGCGTCCAACGGATCCAGATGCAATCACCCCACATGCACTCTCTCTCAAGTACAGGACATATGAGGGGCGCGTGATGGATGCTGAAGTGTACCCCCGACCAACAGGGGAGGTGTATGTATGTGGCATGTCAGAGGAAGTGGAAGTTCCCAATGATCCGAATCAGATATTACCATGCGCAGAGTCATTAACAATGCTCAAGAGGGTTGGAGTTAATGTGTCCTCGTATCTCCAGGAGGCAGAGGTCGTTGCCGAGCAAGCCTGCTTTCTTCCTTGTTCCGAGGATGGGTTACCTCTTATTGGTCAAATTCCAGGGGTGGAGGGTCTCTTTGTTGCCACTGGCCATAGCTGCTGGGGTATTCTAAATGCCCCTGCAACAGGTGCATCACTTGCAGAACTTATTGTGGACAGCAAGTCTCAACTTGTTGATCTGAAAGCATTTAATCCTGCAAGGTTTGCAAGGGTATTGCGTAAGTAATTGTAATGTGTTACTGAGTCGATAGTCACAAGACTAATCAATCTCTTTGTATATAATCTTATTCTTAGTCTCTCATCATGATCTTTTTATGAGATGTCTTTACAAAAGTTGTTTATTACCCTGCTTTGGTGGATAATTTGTGGTAGTGACGGTTATTCGCCACAAAATGTGAAGCACTTTCTTGAAGTGTTGCAAATTCGGGGCCAATTGAAAGTTTGCAGAATGTAATGATCTTTTAAGAGAGCATTTAACTGGCTGAAATCACAGGCGTTCATGTCATCTCTTACGACACAACAAATTCAAGTTAAAAATCTAGGATGACAATTACGCAGGATATTTGAATGGATTCAGGTAAGTTTATACAAAATTTCAAGATTTATGTTGTGCTGCCTTTCAGTTTTGTTAGCTTTCTTTGAGGGTCTGTGTGAGCAAGTGATGGTAAAAGCTCGTTTATCGGGTTTGGCCTTTTGAACCTAATGAGTCATTGCCACTGTAAGCATAGTCTGCTGGTGGTATGAAACCTGTTTTTTTTTAAATTTGTGCAGAGGACAAGGAGCCATATGAGCATTTAAGGTCCATGGCTGGATCGAATGCAACAAGGCTTTGTGCAATTGAAGATCAGCGATTGGGTTGGTGTCACTTGAAGATCAAATTCATGTTGCAAGTCGATCGCATTATTTTGGGAGGGGTTTGTATCATGGTTACTTGGAAGGGCCATTTTCAGGCTTACATTCCCCGTTCCCATTTCAGTTTTCCGTTCCGAATCCCCATTCCATGTTTTAGGCTTGAGTATTTGCAACAGGGCATAGCAATTTGTACCCGTTTCCGCTCCAGGTTCTCAATGCGGAAATATTTTTTCATGCCTTATTGGGAACAAAATAAGTTGTACAATAATAAGCAGTCAGGTGTATACATCCTTATCATTACTACATATGGTAATAATGCCTGCGTACTATGCTCAATGGCCCATTTTTTTGAGACCTTGCTATTCTCTACATCAACCCTCCATTGAAATGGTGTAGAATGGTTTAAGACACGAGACAATTGGATGCTCGACATCGTGAGATACTTGGCTATGCCAGTGGGTACTGCTCTTCTATCTTCTTTAAGATGCAAGCAATGCTTTTGAACATCTTCTTGAACTCCAAGCCATTCATAGTGTATGTTATTTATTTGTTTATTTTATTTGTTTCATAGTGTATGTCCATATATGTACAACAACCTTTCAATACACACATCCAACAAGGTAGGGGCATGACTCTTGGAGCCATAATAAAAACCAGGGTAAAAAATAAGATCCTCTCAGCAGGTGGGCTGGCAAATATATACTATCCATAAACCTTAATTATAGGAGTTGTAGGGAATCTTTTGAAGGTTTTGACTAAAGACCACTTTACAGTGTATGTTTGGCGAAATTTGTCGTTAAAACCCACAAAAGTTTGGAAGTCTTGGGCTAATCTTTTGACAAATGAGTTTTGTACAATAGCCAATGATGTTAAAGACCCTTTTAAAATAGCCCCTTATTGTTTCCTCACATAAAACCCTTTCAAGGCCTCCATGGTTGTTAGCCACCTCCAATAGAAAGGCTCTCAAATATGAAACTTGGAATCCATAGAGGTTAAGAGAACAAGGTTTGTATGAAGAAGTAAAGCTAGCCTTGTCCAAAACAAGGGACTCTTTGAATCCTCCCAAGGCCGATAAACCTACCCATCTCATTGATATGCCATCTTCTCCTACATCACCCTTACTCTCCTCGAAAGGAATTTCCATACTCCTTTTCATCTCTCTTAGCACCCTCGTACCACCAATATCTTTCTCTCTACCAGCTTAGCAGCATTATGCTCATTAGCATCAACTATTGGACTCCCTCACCACTTCTTGCTCATCGTGATCATCATTTATTGGAGCACCTTCACTCCCCTTCCACAGATCATCACATTCTACATACCAATTTACTCCCATCTTGCTCATCATTTTCATCCTTTGGCATTTGGTCACCGCTCTCTTGGTCGTGGGGATCCTTCTTTGCACCCCCTTTAAGACCATCATGTTCATCATCAGCTTGTTAAGCACCACTCTTACCACCCTCATGTTCATTGGAAACTTCATCTTCATCACTCTCAAATACCTCCCACTTCATTGGCATCATTGTGTGGATCATAATCAGGATTGTCCTTGTTGCAAGGCTAGAAAAATACATATTTCCTAATCGAAGAAAATAAGGGCAAGCTTGAAATGCTCCCGGTTTTTATGTCAAAATTTGAAGCTTTTGCCGGTAATTACACTAAAACTTGTCAAAATTTCGTGGTTTTCTTCAAGGCAAGCTCAAAATCTAACCAGGATTTTAGGATTTCAGCCGGTTAAAATACACTGGACCCCAGTTTTTTTTCTAACACTGCTCCTTGTCTCCTTCTCAATTGGTCATGGCAAAGAGTTTTAACAAGTAGCAAGTGTACATTAAACTTGAGATATCAAAGCCTATGATTTTGGTCATCTTAGAATTGTTAAGCAGCAGTGACAATTGTGTGGCTTAACAAAGATTGTATTGTCTATAGAAAGCCCTTGCATATATACCATTCCTATCCATGTATCCTTTTTTGTTTTCACCATCAGCAAGGGAAAGATAGTAGGGATAACTTTATACATATCCGTGTATTTACAACCAAACTTGCTATCCACATCACACCCATAAGGGGCCATACCATGGGAATGACTTCCCATGAGCCACGAATCCTCAACCTTGGGTTACCTAGGTTGCATGGTACATTTATTTGTAAAATGTTTATACATGAATAACGGGCATATTATATGTTGACCCATATTATTCGACTCTATTATTTGATGACATGTCAACTTTTTTTAAATCTTCATATATCTAGTTACATATAGATCAATACAAATATTGATCTATATAGTATTGATCAATATAAAAGTACTATAAAAGTAGAAGTTTTGCCTCCGGAGTACAACTGATCTTCACACAAATTGCAAGGCTAACCCCAAGCAGTGCAAGGTAGAGAAAAATGACAAATTGTTTTGATTTTATGAGAAAAATTTATTCCTTTTGGTGCTTTGAAAGTATCAATGGTAGTAATTAAATGTTTGGCTCTCAGCTTACATATATTAGAAATAGAAAAGAGCTTGAGTTCTTTTTATTTCTAATATACATAAAATAGTGATAGCTTAAGATGAAAATTCCAACACTTTGCTCGGTCCTCTTCAATAAGCTACTCACCACCTTTTAATAGTGCTACTTATCAACTCTTCTTCAGCTTTATTTTTCTCGCCCTACTTCCTTGTTTCCCGACCTTATCTATGCTGCCTTTTTATTTCTTAGCTCATTCAATCCCCTCCAATTTTATCTTATGTTTAATTTTTACCAAAGTAGTTAAGATACCATTCACATTGCACAACCACTTTTAAGCATTGGGTGGCCACCAGCCTTCAAGGTGAAAACTTAGGTAAATGCATTGAAGAAAGACCTTCCCTTCGCATTTGGTAGCTCCAAGATTCCTTGCCACAACTATATTGGAAACGTACCACAATCCATGCTCTCAAAGTGATGGCATTGTGAAGAGAATGTCCATCAAAAACTTTTCGTGCTATTGTAAGTGCTCCACTTTTGGCTTCATATTGACCAAAGCATTGGTAACTACAACACGCTTGGCATAAGTATTGGCCAATACACTCCAAAGTTCTCCTGCCTTCCTTGTTGGTCGTGATTGCATAATCAACATACTCCAAATGACACCATCTTGAACAATAAACTCCTCAAACATAGAATTTCACCACATTTGGCATACTTATTTGCAGTCACTGTTAGCAAAACACCACGTTGGAGACAATATTATTTTGCCAAAACAAAATGAAAAAAACCTTATTATTATTTTACTTTCTCCTAGTGGATGCGGAGCATCACACAACACTTTCTAGCATCAATTTGGCTACACCAACGTGCTTTTCTTGTGGACCCCTCTTGAATGCACCTTTTGACTTTGTGTTAGCAGAGAGAAAGCTATGCACACACCCAATCTTAGGTAAGAGATAAGAGGGGGATAAAGAACTCACAATTTGGTACTTAAGAGCTCATCTAGGAACTTTTGTGGGGGGACTAAAATCTTCTAATTAATATGATGCACTAAAATTAATGTACTTGCTCAAAACAGACAACCAAACCATGGAGAATAGTTGCCACTTGGGTGCACCAAGGACTTGCTCTCACAAGACGAGATCATGATTTCGATTAGCAAGTAATGCAAATGCAATGAAAAGAGTTATAAATTGATTACGATGGAAATAGAGAGGGAGATGACATGCAATCTAGCATGGAGGAATGCCTAGGACCTACGAGATTAGGATATGCTAATATTGTGCAAGCTTTGATACCATATGGAAGGGTTAAGGAGGGTAGATTAGAGAGTCATTCATAATGTTAGCATGCTAATGATAATGCTAATTGCAAAAAGGAAAGGAGTAGAATGTAGATACAGCTTGATCAACTGATTCATCTAAAATTGTGTACAAAAGTCTCATTATACATAGCTGATGTAGGCATCTCATGTGGCATCATGCATGCCATCACATAGAGGCACCAAAATCAGCCCAAGCAAGTTGCAAACTTGTGGATGATTTTTCAAGGCACTTTAGGACCCTCTTAATTATTTCTAGGTGAGTTCACACTCTTTAGTAATGACCCCCATAGGTACCCATACCTTTTAGGTGCCTTTTCCACATGCTATCACATGGTTCTATGCCACCTATGCATCCTACTAGACAAGAGGCATTACACACAAGCATAGGACAAAGCCCAAAACCCTTACACTCACGGAGAATGAAGATGAAAACATAAGTACCCCAATGCAAAGAAATCAATATTTGGAGATGGAATGAGCTGGTCATTGATACTAGAAATGGAACTAGAATATATATTTAGATGAGTACAACTAATAATAAGTACAATAGTATGAGCCAAAGAATGCTCTAAGCTTAATGCTAAAAGAGTACAAGAGTACGACTAGCTCTAGGAGTGACAATAGACTCAAGGTATCAATAGACTCAAGACAATAGACTATGACAAATTAGTAATGGGCCCTATTTATAGGTGTAAAAATAGGCCTTTGAATGACTATCTCTTGTGCAATTACCGCAATAACTAGGCTTGATATTTAATAGTTTTTGTTGTTGAATTGACTTTGTGACTGGGGCTTTTTTATTCCCAATATCTACATTTCCTTCCTCTCTTACTTTAAATTTTGAACAATTTGCAAAATTCAGGTGTATTTGTAAAGATGTCAGATTTGTTGCTAAAAATGGGTCTCAATCCATCCATTTTCCTTCCAGGTCACTCTTCTGGGTGCACATTACTTCTTGCCAACTGAGGTAATGCCTCTCACCTCTCTATGCTTGTGCACTGGCTTGCATATCTAAGCATTCAGTGGATATCATTGCTTCCTTTTAGTTGGAGCCTTTTTCTTTGTGTGTTCAAAATGACCCTCAAGATGGAGCGTGAATTACTAGATGTTGTCACGCACATAGAGCACTGCTACTACCATTCTTCTTCTGAATCTATTTGTAAATAGCTTATTGATCTATCTGCTCCTTGCATTCAGTCATCATCTCTACTTCATAGGGTGTTAAGGCATTCCAAGTCTTAGAATCAACATCATATAAAGTGCATTACCCCTGGTTAGCCTAGCCCAAGCCAGCTTATGATAGATTGAAGCTGTATGGATCAATCCTTCTAGAAAATGCTAGTCTTCTTTGATTGAGGTTTTGAACAAGACTTAAGTTGTCTCTTTGAGCTAAGGTTTTGATGCTACCTTGTTTGCCATTTTCTTCTCAGGAATCTTGGAAGCTTCAATAGACAAATGCAGTAACTCATTACTAATCTTAACAAATGTCAAAGTTGATCCCTCCACTGATACATTTTACTTCTAAAAAGTTTCCAAAGTCGGATTTTAGTTCATCCACTGTGAGCTTTTGCTCAACCTCATTCAAAATATCTCTCTAGGCCACCCACTCTACTTTGCTAAGCTCATACCATTCTCGCAACTGATCTATTATCTTGATGTAGCACTGCTAATCAATTGGTTTGTTATAATTGGGTATGGAGTAGGGAAAACTTTAGGAAGTTAATCCTCCTTCGTCACTTCAAAATTGGTGAATCGGGAACAAACTCAATGAAGGTCATAATGATCTAGTTTTCTTGGAGCAACATTTTCTAAACAAAATTACTAGATGATACAAGCTTTTTAGATTCATTTCCTATTCTCTAAGTGTCATTCTTGTCTTAGTCCCCTTGCTATTAATATCATTGTTCTCTCGTAGTAGCTTCACCTCTGGCAATCTACATCTTGATTAACAACATTGCTTTGATCTTAGTCCTGCTATCCTTCATGCACTTGTATGTTTTCTTATCTCCTAGTAGCATTTTGAGTTGCATACCAATGCTTTGAAGGTTGAGAGTAGATGGACCTTTTACATGTATATAGACGATAGCATTGAGAGTGGCCTTTTGAAATGGGGTCTTTAAACCCAAACCAATGACCTAACCCTCACAACAAAACTCATGAAGCAAACACACACATACTTGGGGCACCACCTTGTTTTGGGAAGTGGAGAAGGGAACCAAAAGAAAACATGTGCGCGTGTGCACACGCACGCGCACGCGCACGCACACGCACACGCACACACACAACCAATCTTCTTTTCTCTTGGTAAGTGCACTTTGAAACCCCCCTACTACACATGTTTTTGACACTTGACACCACCTATAGGTAAGCAACACAAGTCGATACTCTAAATGCAAATATGCAATTTGTGGACTTGTTTTCACCTTCTCCCATAAAGATGAAGTTCAAGAATGGTAGTTATAGATTAGTAGATCTATCAGGAAAAGTCCATTCGACCAAAGTTAATGGACTGAGATTCAAGCCCTTGTTTCAATGTATAAACCCACTAGTAAGGGATCATCTACCTACAACCTCTAAGCTACAAGTTGCCATGGCTCCATTCAGCTTTGCAAATGCTCTTGCTATTCTTAAAGCTTTACTGTGCAAGGAAGACCAAACCTTGGAGTTTGCACCTACCCAAAACAACCCTCCCATGTCCCATTCATGGGACCTTGGTGATAAAAAGCAGGCTTGAAGGAGTAAAAGAATGCATGCCACTCCTCCCAAAAAAAGGAAAAAGAAAGAAAAACAAGATAAAGAAAAAAAGAAAAGAAAACAAAACAAACCAAAACACCCTTGTCCTCTTAGAGATATAAATCTCTCTATACCTGGTAGGGCTAATATGAGAGATGCTAGATGATAATTGTCTTTTGCAAAATGTTTAGGCTCAATTGCATACTTTTGCACCCTATATATTCATCTAGGGCACTTCTTTCTCTTCTTTTCAGCCCTTGCTAGTATACATAAACCTCTTCTCAAAATCCTTTCTTGTATATTTGTATATATCACATCTCTTCCTTCTTATACCTCTCTAAGTAGTACTAGACATATAGTAAGCAAGTATCTAGTTTCCCACCTTCTTACGGACCCCCCTCTTATAAATAATTATCAAACATAATCTATCTATTCTCTATCACATGCAAATAAATAAAATTGGGTAAGCATATTCTCTATAGTTTCTATCAAGGGGTAGGATATATGCCTTTTACGCTAGCCCTTCCTCGCCATGTGACCCAATGTCTTCTAGAAAATCAATATATTGTTTACTTTGTTGAGAAATATTAAAAAATCTAAATGTATATCTTGTGAAGATCAAAATTTATTGAATCCTACTCGTTTGTTTAAGCTTTTCTCTCTTTTGAAAAGCATGTTATACCTTGGATGCATGCTAGAGGGGGTCCCGACAAGAAGACTTGGTGGCAATAGGTGTTTTAGGCTATTTTGGACTTGTTCATGCATGCACTTAATGTAGAAGACCCCAAAATCGGATAAAACACATTGAGAAGGTCAAATTTTCCTTTTAAATCATCTGATTATGAGTTACAAGTCAAAAGTTGTGGTAAAAACAGTTTGCAACTCTAACAACTACAACAATGGAAACTATTATTAGCATGTAAATCAAGAAGTGGTTTTGTCTCTTACCCTTATCCACTTTCTAGGAGATCAATTTAAGTCCAAATTTTCATGCATGTGAATGAATCTACTTTAGAGATGCTCTCAAGCCAGGATAAACAAGTTGAGTGACCTTGCAGGAGCCACCTGTAGGGAAACATGGTAGGGCCCACAATCAGTATGCACCCCAATGAAGCCTTCACGTCCTAAAATGATATTTTTCATGAGTAAATAATCCATTTTATTTCCATGATTCATGGAGTAATCAAAGGACACTTAAATAGGGGATAATCACTAACCCTAATTAAGGGTAACATAATTTGACTCTTGCACCACTAGAAATAGGCCCTCTTGGAAAGACTCAAAAACACACACACACACACACACCCCTATCCTAATTCCATTTTATATTTTTTTCTTTACAAGTAGTAGAGAAACCCCCAACTCTCTCTCACTCACATCTCAATCCCTTTACCCTAGCCTCTGTCTTTGGGGAAGTGCCACTCTATCCCCACTCTCTCTATTGTACAATCACTTACTCCACCAATCCAATATATGTTGTATCACTTCAATGATATATAAAGAAATCATGTTTTATCTAATGCTTATGATAAATGACCCTTGAATTCTCTTTGACAATCAAGCATTGCAATTCATGAAGGTTTGCCAACATCTTTTGTCCCCTTCAATTGACGTGGAGATCAAGTAGGAGTTTTATCCTCAACTTGCCATCGGTTTTTTTCTTCACACTTTCTCAATTAATTTAAGAGCAATTATCGATTCATAATATATTTTGTTTCATCACATAAGCATGTGGCTCACTCTTAAGGTGATTGTATTTTTCATGGCATTACATAGGTGGAGATGAGCTCTCTAGGCATACTAATTTATTGCAATTGAGTTTTTTGGAGAGGCAAGTCATGTTCATATGGTCTTTGATGTGTATGTAACATAAGAGGAGTGCAAAAATTTGAGAATAGAGGCTAGCGGACATAGCACATATATATGCACAAAAATGGAAATGAAAACAATTCTTTGACTCAAAAATGATTCAATGTTCTCAACTAATCAACGTACAAAAGAGCGACAACCTAACCTCTAGAATATTGCAAACCTAAAGTTAAGAGTTGTCGTAAAGAATTCACACCAACATTGGGTTTGATTAACCTTAGCATCTTTGTGCATGAATTTCTATCTCTCCACACCTTTATTTGCATTCCTGATGAGTGTATGAACAAAGATATGGTGCAAGGAGTCCCATTCATGCCATCCTATAAATTTGTCCACATCGAGTAAATGTGATTAGTGTTCTTAATGTGGTTATAGCTAAGATTTTATTAATCAGAGTTGAAGTACTCGATGTGCTCTACCAACCTGTCTTTACGGCTCGTCAATCGGAGCTACGGATAAGAAGTTATGACAGTTTTAAGTTGAGTCAGTAGCAGATGCATACCGGATTGATCACCTGCTGATAAAAGGTCAAAGATGAAAGAAATGCATGAGTTCGAAGTGCTCACTTTCAGGAGCATGTCGGTCTTTTCATTTCGTCGATCGGGGTTTCGGTTGGCTAGATATGGCCAATTTAAGAATCGTCGGGGTCGGGTTCGAACTGCCCTGGTCGCCCTGATCAGTCACATTTATCTGGCTTAATGAAGTGCGGTTCCCGATGTGTATGCCAAATGTGGTGCTGTTATGAAGGCACAAAAAGTTCTTGTTGAGATCTTAGTCGGAACTGTCGTCTTTTGGAATGCAACGATTGCAGCAGGCGATGCCTTGGTCGGTATGTATACAAAAATAATGTGGGAATTAAAATTCTCAATAATATTATCATGCTTGGCATTGCCTTGGCCGAAATGTATGCCCAAGTGTGGCCGCCCACTAAAACCCAATGGTCACCCATACTCAAGGGCCAACCCAAAAGCAAGGCTGCTCACCCAACTTCAATCGGCCACCCAAAGCCAATAAAAAGCATGGCCGCCCATTATGGAGCTATGGCCGCCCAAAGAAAATGAATATGGCCGCCCAATAAGGGTAAAAAACAAAAGATTTTTAGTGTGAAGAGGAAATAAAAGAAGGGCCATGGCGTTCAACAGCATAGAGATGGAGCAGGAAAAGAAGATCCGCTCGTGCTGGGCGCTAGGGTGCTCGGACGAGCCCGCTGCTGGAGAAGCGCAAAAGACTCTTGCGATCATTTTTGGAGCCACTCCCACCACAAACGGTGGTGGTCAAGTTTTAGCCTTGCCACATCATCAAAGGGAAGGGTGCCTAGCTTTTTTAAGCAAGTAGAAGACATGCCAAGTATAAAAGAGAGGCGAGGATGAGAAAAAGCCAACGGGAGTTCAATTTTTTTTGGGGAGTTCTTCTCCTTCATGAGCTTTCCTCCTCATCTTCTTGAAGGAAGCTCTTAAGCTCTCATAATCTTCCTTAACCCAAAAACCAAATCTCCTAAGCCTCATTAAAAGCCTTAAGCAATCCTAAACCTCTCGAATCCCTCAAGGTTAAGACCATAAGCCATCCTCAACCCCTCTAATTCCATAAGCTTAACCTCTTAGGCTCTCTAAAACGGCTCTTAACCTCAAGAGCTCTCATTAACCTCAAGCTTAAGCTCTTAAGCTCTCGTAAGTGAGTTAATCCTATTCTCCTTAAACCTAATCTCTCTCAAATTCATAAGCCAAGCTTCATAGCCTAACCTCGTCCTTAATTAAGCTAATCCTATTATCCCTAATCCAAGCCTAAACTTCTAAGCTCTCATTACCCGAGTCATAAGCTCTCTTAAGCCATCTTAAACCTTCCCTAAGCCTCATTAGACATTCAAAACTTGCTCGAAGTTTATTAACCATTCGAATCTAGAAGCATAAGGCAGAGTAAGGAGAACATCATCATTTTTGTGTTAGCACCTGGATTAAGCCAGGTTTCTTCTTGTAAAGAGCATTTAAGCCTCCATGGTGATTGTTTAACCATGGATTTTGTCGATTAACTGGAATTAGGCGAACTGTTTGTTTTAAAATCTGTTGTCGTTAATTGTGTATGCTACACCTTTTTCCCCCGCACCTCTCATAGTCAGGGGCCCGGTGCCTTCCCGGCTCACCTTTCGCACAATTATCCCCCTACATTCTTGGTGAACCCGACGTGAAACGAGCCGGGGTGGGAGGTCAGGATGGAGATTCCAACAGAATTGAAGCAGTTTATTGAAGATTACAACCTCAATAGATTTGATAAAAATCTAGCAACAACAGATCTGCCAAAAATGTTGGGCTTAGTTCAAAGATGTTTACAAGAAGTAAAAGCTATGAAGATGAAAGAGTAGATTGATGACGCAGTGGAAATGGCACTTGATGCCGTACATGAACAATATGGGATTTTTCAAGGACATGATCCAGATGGGCTCTTTGCATGCTATCAAGTGGAGATGAAGAGCCGAGGAATTCCAGAAGATCGGATGATTTTGACCTTTGAAGAAGTGGTAACCTCTGAGTTTAAAGATACGGTCCGAGAACTGGCAGAGACATACCCCACACAATGGGACTATTTTGCAGATGGTTTTGTTCATGAAAGCTCAAGAATTATCGAGTTAGCAATGAAGGAGATTAATGAACGAAGCCAAATTGTTTTCTATAAAGAAGAAGGGGATCATATGCAGTTCCTTAATTATGATCAATTATGGGACCATATTTCTGCAAGAAGTAAAGCCAAGGTAAATACAGCTTTGGAAGTAGCAGATTCAACAACAAAGGACCATATTTTGAGCATCTGAGAAAAGGTACATAATGAATTTACTGCTAAAACACAAATTTATGATTTTTTTTCAAAGATTACTCGCATGGTACCTCGAATAATGGTTCTAGTGAAGAGCCAGACTGTACAACACAAATTTTACAAGCTACTGACCTTGGCATGGGATGCTCTCAAAAATTCTATCAAGAAGGTGAGCCACTACAGGCTTCTAATGGTTCTATAGACACTATAGCTGAACAGGGAAATAGATTTATTACAGATGATTGCATAAGCAAATCTGTTATATATACAATAGCTGATGAAGTGGCCGAGAGTGTGAACCTAACACAGGATGTATCTGATAATGCCAATGAACCTATGGTTGCTTCTGGCAATATGTTTGCCGATTCTATTATCATAGAAGTAGAATCCATAATTGATGGGTTTTTGGCCCAATCTGAAGGAGAAGGTTATAGCAGTATAGCTCACAAGAAGAACTACAAAAGGCTAAAATTGAGGCTTAGAAATTCAAACAAGAGACATTCAAATTAAAAGATTTGATTTTGAAATAGTAAATTAATCAAGAAAAGGATGCACGACTATGACCACTCAATAGAGGAGGATAGAGAAACTAACAGCGGTTGACAATGTAGTGTGGAAAGAAGGAAAGAACCAAGCAATCAAGGCAAAAGACTCAGTCAAAAGTTTATTAGATTGGAAAAGAGCTACTCTAAGTACAATTAATTAAGTCCACAACACTTTGAAAAACTCAACTATAAATAAGTATACTTATCACATTGATGGACGTTTTTGATTCAAATGGTAACTTGAGTTTAAACTTCAGTAATTTGCAAAACACCTAATCCTCAAGTGCATATACTACTAGAGAGTAGAGTCCAACAGTCAGGCACTGAGATGCTCTGTAAGAGTATCATGTGCGCCCGAGTGGTTTGAGCCGGGTATACACCACATTTTGGTCACTGATAGTGGAGAGCCAACTTGCTACAGAGAAGCTATACAAATGGATGATAGTGTTAAGTGGGAGCAGGCTATGTAATCAAAATACAATTTGATTGTGGCTAGTGAGACATGGGATTTTGTTGAGTTACCAAAAGGAAAAAATGCTTTACCTTGCAAGTGGGTATACAAGAAGAAGTATACAATGGAAGATCTGGAGCCTAGATACAAGGCTTGTCTAGTTTCCAAGGGTTTCAAGCAGCAAAAAGGTGTGGATTTTGATGAGATTTTCTCTCCAGTAGTCAAGATGACTACACTTCTCACTGTGCTTGGATTGGTTGCTATCTAGGACATGGAACTTGTCCAAATGGGCGTGAACACAACATTTATTCACGGGGATCTAGATGAAGATGTCTACATGAAACAACCAGAGGGCTTCATATGTGAAACCCAAAAGCCAACGGGGGAAGAATTGGTTTGTAGACTTAAAAAGGCATTCTATGGCCTCAAGCAAGGTTCAAGGAAGTGGTATAAAAAATTCAACAAATTCATGCAGTCTCAGGGTTACATAAGAAGTCAAGAGGATCACTGCTTATACACAAAAAGATTGAACGATGGTTATTTAATCATCTTGATCTTGTATGTAGATGATATGCTTATTGCATCCAAATCAATTGATGAGATCAATCAGTTGAAAAATATGCTAAGCATTGAGTTTTCCATGAAAGATTTGGGAGATGCCAATCACTTTTTTGGTGTGCAAATCACGAGAGACAAGAAACATGGAATTCTTGAATTATCTCAAGAAAAGTACATACACAAAGTTTTGCAATGTTTTAGTATGCAGGGGGGGAAGTCATTGAGTACCCCAATGAAAGCATACTTCAAACTTAGCAAGGAAGATTCTCCCAAGACAATGGCTGAGAAAGAGGAAATGGCAAAAGTGCCATATTCTTCAGCAGTTGGCAGTTTGATGTACGTTATGATAGCCACAAGACTAGACATTGCACATGCAGTGGGAGTGGTTAGTAGGTACATGACAAACCTTGACAAGAAACATTGGGAAGCAGTGAAGAAAATCCTCAGATATTTGAAAGGTACAACTAGCAAGTGTTTACACTTTGAAAATAGTGATGCATCTATTTTAGGTTACAAGGATGCGGATTATGCAAGTTGAGTGGATCGTAGAAGATCCAGATATGGCTATGTGTTCATGTTTGTTGGAGCAGCTATCTCTTGGAGATCGCGTCTCTAAGACTGCACGTCTTCATCTACCACTGAGGCAGAGTATGTTGCTGCATTTGACGCCAGCAAGGAAGCCATATGATTCGCTTGTCTAGTGGGAGATTTGGGCATTCACGAGGTTCCAGTACTACATTGTGATAGTTAGAGTGTCATTTCTTTGGCAAAGAATTCGGTTTTTCACTCAAAGTCGAAACACATAGAGGTCAGATACCATGTCATACAAGATGCACTGGCTGGCAAGCACATCGAGCTTGTCAAGGTTCACACTGATTCCGATGCTCTCACGAAGAGCCTAGCCTCGCAGTGATTGGCACATTTTATAGAACTTATGGGTGTAGGATGAAGCCTTGGTGATGCTTCATCAAGTTTGTATTGACTAACTATACTGATGCCACTATTGGCCACCATAACCTTCAAGTGGGAGGTTGTTGGGGGGTAGGCCAAGTGGCTGTGAGAAACTGCCCCTATTTATACTTCTACCTAAATGAATATAGGGAGAGAAAGTGAGAGAGTTGAATACTCTCTCACTTCCTTCTCCACTAACCTCAAATCTGTTGTGTATCTTGTGCTTCATCCCCTTCCCCCTTCTCCTTTCCTCTCTTGCACGCATGTGCACGGGCTATGTGCCCTTCATGTTGGATCCAGGAGAATGGTGGAGCAATGGCAAATGATTGGTTACCACAAGCAAGCCACTTGCCAGCTACATCCACCTCCTAGTTCTATAAAGGTATTGGAGAGGATACCAAAGGAAGCTCACTCATGATGATGTTGAGTGACACTAAATGATAACCATCTTTTGCGAAAAAATTATGCTCAAATCCATATTTTTGCACCCTAAATATTCATATAGGGCACTTATATATCTTCTTTTTAGCCCTTGCTATTATACATAAACCTCTTCTCTTAAAAATCCTTTCTTTCAGGTTTGTATATATCACATCTCTTCCTTCTTATACCTCTCTAAGTAGTATTAGACATATAGTAAGCAATTATCTAGTCTCCCACCTTCTTAGCACCCCCTCTTATGCATAACTAGAGAAAAATAATCTATGTATTCCCCATCACATGCAAATAAATAAAATTGGGTAAGCATTTTTTTTACAGTTTCTACCAAGGGGTAGGATATATGCCTTGTAGGCCACCCCTTCCCCACCATGTGACCCAATATCTTCTAGAATATCCATATATTATTTATGTTATTGAAAAATCCATAAAACTCCAAATGTACATCTTGTGAGAATCAAAATTATTGCACCCTTGTATTTTTTTAAAGATTTGCTTCTCTTTTGAAAAGCATGCTACACATTGGATGCATGCCAGAAGGGGTCCCTACAAGAAGACTTGGTGTGGCAAGAGGTGTTTTAGGCTATTTTGGACTATCCAAACCAAACTTGTTCGTGAATGATGCACTTGTAGAAGATCCCAAAATCATATTGAACACATTGAGAAGGTCAAATTTTCCTTTTACAATAGCAGATTTTGAGTTATGAGTCAAAAGTTATGGTAAAAACAGTGTGCAACCCTCACAGTTACGGCAAGTGAAAATTGTTATCAGCAGTAGATAATCAAGAAGTGGTTTTCTCTCTTATCCTTATCCACTTTCTAGGAGATGAATGGGAGTCCAAGGCTACATGCATGTGAAGGAATCTGCTTCAGAGATTCTCTCAAGCTAGGACAAACTCGTAGGGCAGCATGGTGGGCCCCCATACATTATGCACCCTTATGGACACTTCATGGCCTAAATAATATTTTTCATGAGTACATGATTCAAGTTATAATCAAAGGATACTTAATTAGGGATAATCACTCACCCTAATTAAGTGTAACATAAGCCGACTCTTGCACCACTATAAATAGCCCCTCTTGGAAAGACTCAAATACACACACACCTATCCCAAGTTCATTTTCTATTTTTGTCTTTACCAATAGTAGATACATCCCAACTCTCTCTCATTCACATCTCAATCCCTCCACCCTAGCCCTCCTCTTTGGTGGAAGTGGCATTCTATCCCCACTCTCTCTATTATACAATCTCTTACTTGACCGATAAAATATATGTTATAGTAGTTCAACAATATCTAAAGACATCATGTTTTTTCTAATTCTCATGATTAGTGAGCCTTGAGTTCTCCACAACAATCAAGCATTGCAATTCATGATGGTTTGCTAACGTCTTTTCTCCCCTTCAAATGGCATAGAGATCGACTAAGTGTTTCATTCTCAATTTTCCATTGGTTTGTTTCTTCACACTTACTCAATTAGTTTAGGGATACTTCTTGCTCCAAAATCTATTTTATTTCATCACATATGCATGTAGCTCACTCTTTAAGGCAATTGTATGTGTCACGGCATTGCATAGATGGAGATAAGCTCTTTATTGAAGGCAAGCTAGTTTGTTGTAAGTGATTCATTTTGGAGAGGCAATTCATGTGCATATGGTCTTTGTACTTAAGATAAGATGAGTGTAGACATTTGATGTGTTTTCTTATGGGAGCAGGTGAAAACAAGTCCACAAATTGCATATTTACATTTAGAGCATTGTTTTGTGTTGCTTACCTGCTGGTGGTGTTGAGTGTCAAGAATGTGTGTAGTAGGGGGTTTGCAAAGTGCATATACCAAGATAAAAAAATATTGGTTGAGTGTGTGGGTGCATGTGTTTTCTTTTGGTTCTCTTCTCCACTTCTCAAAAGATGGGTGTGCCCCAAGTATATGTGTGTGCTCTTCATGTGTTTTTTGTGAGGGCTAGTTCATTGGTTTGGGTTTAGAGGTCCCATTTCAAAAGGTCGCTCTCATAAAAGTGGTGCCCCCAGTGAGGATATATTTTCAAGCTACCTTCAGATTTTTCTCATGAATTATGGTGTTTCCATCTATCCCTTCCATTTTGCACAACACATTAGAGTAAACATTCACGTAGATAGAAAATTATTTTTCTAACAAGGCATTGTTTTTATGTTTGGTATAGAAGATTTTTTTGTGTTCATTTTGTTTTAAATTTAGGAACAAGGTGTGGTAAAGGGTTGCTCAAGATCTATTTGAAGGAACGAGGTCTTTGAAACAATAGCAAAGAGTAGCACATGAATCAATCTCAAACCACTAAACCTTTTAGGCCTATTTCTTGTCAATCCATTCACATAATCCTTGCAACTAAGTTTTAGTTTCAATCCATAATTAGAAGGATATTTATATCCACTCGCCTCAATGAGTCCTACCTATGATAAAATATGATCTAATAATAGACGTGTACATTTTCATTTTAATGTGATCAACTTTATCATTCCAACATATTGTGTTGCCCATAAGAGAAACTTATCTTCAAAATAGTCAAAGACTCTAAACAAAATTTCAAGTGATTTCCCCACTTTCAATGCAAGAAATTGAGAAGATGCTCAAGAGTTTCTTGACCACTTGAAGATGACACATCTCATATCAGGGAGGGACAAAGATGAAGTAAAGCTACAAGACTTCCCACTTTTTCTCAAAGGAGAGGCTAAATCATGGTATGAGACCTTACAACCTCAAATCAAGTCAAACTCGGAGAGATTACAAGAAAGATTCCTCTCTATGTTTTATCAAGGGGATACTACAAAATGAATTTGAAAATGTCTAATAGGACATAAGCAGGTATCACTTGAAGACTATCCCTTTTATGAGGCAACCTTTGCCATTCTATGGGATAAGTGGCAAGCTACACTACAAAACCATCATTGTGCATCTAACTTTTAGAAAATGAGAGATTCATGGTTGGTTTCTATCCACTTATAAAGGCTAAAATAAAGCTAAAATTTCCTTTCACATTTGAAGAAGCATGCGAGGCATCATCAAGTTTAGGAAGCTACACTAGAGCAAAGGGTTTGAATTAAGGCTAAAGCATGATATGAGACCTCAAGTCAAACTGGGAGAGATTACAAGCAAGCTTTTTCTCTATGTTTGAGCAAGGGGATACTACAAAAGGAATTTGGATATGTCTAATAGGACATAAGTAGGTATCACTTGAAGACTATCCCTTTTATGAGGCAACCTTTGTCAATCTATAAGATAAGTGGCAAGCTACACTAGAAAACCATGGTGGTGCACATAACTTTTAAAAAATGAGAGATTAATGGTTGGTTTCTATCCACTTCTAAAGGCTAAAGTAGAGTTAAATTTTACATTCACCTTTGAAGAAGCACGTGAGGTAGACATCATCAAGTTTAGGAAGCTACACTAGAGCAAAGGGTTTGAATGAAGTGGTCGAGAGGGAGTCTTTATACACCATGGAGGCACCAACTAGGACCCCTCTTGCACAATCTTCACAAATTGAAGATAATTCTCAATAAGAGGTTTTATGAAGGATAATTCAATAACTTGAGAACCTCATCATGAATATAGTGCAGAGCCTACCTCAACAATGATAACTAAGAGAAGGGAATTGGAACCAATGATGGAAAGCTTAAGATTTGTGATGCTAGAATTGCAATAAAATGGCCATGGAATGTATAATTTCTCACATCCAAGGAAACTCCTTGGAGACATATACCCCCCTCAACCCCCTCCTCTCATTGCACAACAAGAACTTGCTCAAGCTCCACAATTTTTTTGTTGACCACTACCACCACCAACAGCAAACATACCCCTTGTCCCACATGAGGAAGAAGAAAGAGGAGTCAATGTCATCAAGCTAGATAAGGTAATGGATGATAATACTCTAAATTTGATGTTATGCCGTTAGAAACATACACAAGAGTATGTGATAGAGATGAAGACATGAGAAGTGAAGGGACAAATGCGGGTACGAGGGACAAGAAGAAGACATCAAAGATGGAAGAAAATGAGAGTAGCAAGAAGAAAAGATCAAAGTGAAGGAAAATTGGCATCAATGACTACACATTGGAAAAGGAGCTAGATCCCTACAACATCTTGGAGGATTTGTGAATCCAAAATTAGCCCAACATTTTGTGGCCGCAACTTCTACATCTATCAACCAAAGTCAGAAGGCAGTGGTGGCTAACCTTGGTAAACACAAGAATTTCAAAGAAGAAGGCAAATTTTTTCATTAAGGTTGTGTCCTCAAAGCTACAAAAAGATGTTGAAATCATTGTGGATGCTTAAAAGCTGTCTAATGTATATGTTGATGGTGAAGCTCAAATGTGTGTGATCATGGAGAAGGGTATGAATAGATTCAGGCTTGAAATTACAAAGTCCTCTAATTTTCAAGCTAGGCTAGCCAACAATTCAAGTGTGAATATCTTGGGGATCATTAAGAAGGTGTCTAATGTATATGTTGATGGTGAAGTTCAAATGTGTGTGGTCATGGAGAAGGCTATGAATAGATTAGGGCTTTAATTTACAAAGTTCTCTAATTTCAAGCTAGGCTAGCCAACAATTCAAGTGTGAAGTGCTTGGGGATCATTGAAAATGTAAAAATATCTATATGCAACATAGATGCAGGGTTAGAGATGTATGTCATGCCATCAAAGGGGGAGGACCATTAGAGAAATTTTGGACTCTCAAATGGGCCCTATAACGACTTTGACTTTATCCCTCTTGTCCAAAACAGGTGTATGTTAAAAAATTTACAAATGAAATCAAAACTCGTCAAACATTTTGGATTTAGAATGTACTCATCGAGATCTATCCATTAATATATAGTATGCCATTGGATTCCTTAAATTCTAGAAGATTCTATTTTTTGATGTGACAACTCCGTCTTATAAATGGAATCTCTCGCCACATTTCAGCTTCATTGGGGAGGCCATAACTTCTATAAATCAACTCCAAATTTGTTGGAGTTTGGGGATTTAGAACCTACTTTCTAAGATCTTTCCAATGATATGCTGGTTGATAGGGTTTTGACAAAGCTTTTATGTTCACCGGATTTCCCACTTTGAACAAGAGAGGCAAAGCCGAAGCTCCTTATAAGGTCCCTTTGAGAGTCCAAACTTTCCCTAATGTATCCCATTATCCTAGGGAGGCCTTCGTTTATTGCTATGAATACAAATAAAAAATGGAAAAGTGATTGATGTATCCTTAAGAAGGGTTAGTCGGTGGTGTATGATTGGCAAGAAGGAAAGAAACTAGATATCAACTGCTACAAAACCACGATAAGTTTAGAGAGTAAGGAGAGTCCCTACTCAAGTGATGATTCATGAAGAAGCGTAAACCTTGATCAAAGGGTAGGGGAGAGCTTTTTGATGCCACTCTTCATTGATAATGTACATTGTAAGAAGATTGACTTTGATTGAGTGAAGAATTCTCTCCTCCCACTACATGGCATCCTTCCATAGTGGCTCTATTTCATCTTCTATTTTCTTTTTAAGCGATCGGTGTACCTAAGTGCCAGATTTTGACCAGATTTCATCTGTGGGATCCTCACGTGTATACAAACATAAAAGTCTAAAGGACCTAGAGCCAGAAACCTCAAAATACCTGTCAAACCACTTGAATACCTAGATCCTCATGTGGGATCCTCACGTGTATACAAACGTAAAAGTCTAAAGGACCTAGAGCCAGAAACCTCAAAATACCTGTCAAACCACTTGAATACAGATCCGAGTCAAAAACTGCTAAACTGGCTTAGAAATTGACTTTCGGTAGACCAAAACACATCAAAACTGGGAAGGAATCATGCAGAGGGATAGCATGTACACAGGACAACCCCAAGTATCTCTCAAATCCCAAATCAAACATCAAAATGAAGTCAAACTGATAAATTTGAGAAAACAGGCACTTCCAACCAAGAAATGGTAAAAACTTGACTTTTTTGAGTCCAAATACAAAAGTGTCTAGCAGGTAGTCTTAAAATAGCCTAGTGAACAAGCTCGTGAAGTTTCATCTAATTTGGGCCCAGAACTACGATCGCGATCGGTGTACCTCTGGCCCAGATCTAGCTCATTTTTTACATGTTCATAGACCTAGACTATTTAAGATATCAGGAGTTGTCAAAACTCAAATTGAACATACAGTCAATAATCTGCAAGCAAAATTGTGTTGAGATCATTTTGAAGTGTTGAATCTGCTGACAGTTGGAATGATACAGTGATCTCATAGCCATCCAGTGTATTCATTTGCAGAGACCGATCAAGTAACAATCCATGCAGAATTGGAAGATCATTCCGTCTCCAGGTAAGAGGTTTGGGTTCAGTCAGTAAATCCCACTTTCTTCATGTTTTTGAGATCGGGAAAACAAATCAACACCAGACACCTAAATTTAGCGGATCAAACAAGTGTTGCATCAAGAGAGGAGAGTGTAAACCAAGGGATAGTACGACCGTTAGAGCCGATCCTTGAAGAAGGCATCTCCGATACTTCTTCAAAGAGATCTTCCGAGTATTTCACAGAACACTTGGGACAATTAAAACTAAACGGAAGAGAAAAAATGGCAGCAAGACCATCAGACCTCTCGGCCACATCAAAGCTATTGTTCATCAAGTATCAATATGACAACAAGCAAGGTGCCAAGATATACAAAGATGGTATGGACCGCTACTGTGTGAAAATAGAATATAGACCAAGTGAGTTCAGGGACTTAGTGCCTGTGAGCTATAGCGGTGATAGGTACCTAGATGACGAGGGTATCATGTACTTGGTAGTCCTAAATCCTAACATTATAGACAAGTGGGGATTGATGGGCACAACAGCCAAAATAGACGAGGAACTTTGAGGAAAAGGCACCAACAATGAGCTTACCTAATGCTAGATTGAGGCAAGAAAATGAAACGTTGAGAGTCAACACGGATAACGTCTACTTGGGGCTATACCAGTATAATAATGGAGAGAAAGATCTCTATTATAGATGCCAGGAACCCTATGTCGAAGAGATGACTGAGCGGAAAAGACTTCATGTCTTCACCTACACCGAGGGAGTGGAAACGAAAATTTCCGCATACGACAAGTATGGAAGACGATATGCAGCAATCGATAAAAAAGAGTTGGAAGGATATATGTAATTTGGGGGACCACTTCACCAGTACTATGTCACTCCAAGCCCACTAAGACCAGCACCTACAACTATCGTGCCAGAACCGGTGACCACAGGTGGAGGGAGGACTCATGTAGCTGATTCTTTCAGTCAACCTCATTATTCAATGGCAAGCCCCATGGGAACGTTACATTCCAGAGAGTCAATGGCTACGAATTGAGGTAGTGCGGTTCCTATCTCTACACATACGGCTGTAGGTCTAACATTTGCAGCCACCCCATCACATTTTCCTCCTAGTAGTAGATTTGGGGCAGGGGAGCCAACGAGAGCAACCTACGACCTCCATGATACACGAGAACGATTAAGTCGAGACACGAGAGCAATGAGATTGACCGCAGACCATAGACGGATCAGGTCATCCCAAGTAGCAAAGTGCATGCCGAATAATTATAGCGGATCGGGGGATCCATATGCCCATGTATTGCTCTTCAAGCAAGTCTTAAGAGCAGAACAAATCACTGATCTCCATACTCAATACGAGGGATTCGGGCTGACCTTGGAAGGGACAGACTTAACATGGTTTCAAACTTTAAACCCTGAAACTTGTCCGAATATTGAACATGTATTGCGTGAGTTCGCGGAAGAATTCTCAAAACGGGGTATAAAGCAGAATATTGTATCGCAGATATACGCTTTTAAACAAAGGGAGAATGAAAAAGTGAAGGAACCAATGTTAAGTATGGAGCCTGACTTACCCTTGTAATTTTCTGTGGTAAACATTTGTAAGGCCCCCATTATGAGGAGAAGCCATCATGCGTGAAGGAAAATCACTCACTGGAAATTAAAATTTTCAGACTCAAAAATCAGGGACAACTTTAGGGGCCTCGGTGGCGGAAGCCCCCGAGACTTTTTTTTTCCCTCGCCGGAATATATGGCCGGACGACGGCTGGAAAGTGGTCGGAAAACAACCGTCGGTTGGCCGGTGGTCGGAAGTCAATGGCCGGTGGCCGAATTCAATGGCCGGTGGCCGAATTCAAAAGCGGACTTGTCTTCTCGAGGGCGGGCACACATGGGCGGATTGGAGGGTCCGATTTGGACTTATTCACACATGGGCGGCTACACATGGCTGCCTCTCATAAGAGAGGCCAACCCTTTTGGCCTATAAAAAAAGGCCATTTCTACACACATTTCATAGTGTGTGAAGTTGATGCAACAAGGTGAGGGTAAGGTAGTGAGAGTGAAGAAAGGCGGGAGCTCCATTAAGGGTATAATCCCTTTGTAAACTACTTCTTGTTTTGAAGTACTAAAGCCATTGAGTGAATGCTTTCCCGTGGACGTAGCCCACATTGGGTGAACCACGTATATCGTGTGTACTCTCTCCCTCTCTCTACTCTATAATCTCGTGTATGTAAATTTGTCTCTCTTCATTAAGTAATCTACTCAATTAGCTATTTAGCTACGTCTTATTTCCTAACAACTGGTATCAGAGCAAGGTTTGCTCGTAGCTAAGTTATCTCAAGGAAAGGATTCCTTGAATTGAGTGGGAGTTATGGCGGAGGAAGGGAAGCTCAAGATTGAGAAGTTCAACGGAAAAAACTACCAACATTGGAAGATACAGATTGAAGACTATCTCTACCAGAAGGACCTCTATTTGCCACTAGGTGGTCTTGCGAAGAAGCCCGCAACAATGGCAGATGAAGCATGGATTGTCCTTGATCGAAAGGCATTGGGAACAATCCGGTTAAGCTTGGCGTCAACGGTGGCCTTCAATGTTTTGGAAATGAAGACCACGGAGGACTTGATGAAGTCACTTGATGACTTCTACGAGAAACCATCGGCATCCAATAAGGTATTTCTTATGAAGCGCTTGTTCAATCTAAAGATGGTAGAGAATGGTTTAGTTGCAGAACACCTAAATGACTTTAACACAAACATAAGTCAACTTCCATCGGTGAAAATCAATTTCGATGACGAAGTGCGAGCTCTCCTTATACTATCATCTCTACTGGATAGTTGGGACAGCCTTGTGATGGCTGTAAGTAATTCTATTTCTGGCACAAATACTCTTAAGTTTGATGATGTTGTGGGTGTTCTCCTAAGCGAGGAAATATGAAGGAGAAGCACAGGAGAATCATCAAGTGCTGCACTGTCAGTAGAAACAAGAGGAAGGCCTAAGGAGAGGTTCAAAAACCAAAAGGGTCGTGATCGCTAAGGCGGAGCAAGTCACGCACAAAGTCAGTTCACAAAGCCACATCAAGAAGGATTGATGGTCCAAGAAGAAGAAGGAGACAGAGTCTCAAGACAATAAGCCAACATCGGAGGCCAATGTGGTAGGTAAAGTAGAGCAAGATGCTCTAATTCTCTCATTAGACAATGTGTCTAATTCCTGGATAGTAGATTTCGGGGCTTCATTCCATGTGACACCACACAAGCAACATTTCCAAGACTACACCAAAGGTAATTTTGGGTATATATACTTGGGAGATGATAAAGCTTGTGAGATTGTCGCGGCAAAGGTACAGTTTCTGTCAAAACTACTAACGGAAATGAATGGAAGCTTAAAGATGTTAGGCATGTTTATCAAACAGTTCTTTCACTAATCTATAAAAACATATGCTTGTTTCTTGTGATAGAATCACGTTTCTCGGACAGTTTAAGGGGTTCCCTATGCTTATCTTCCCAGTTCAAACATGAATAGCAATACAGAAGTATAAATTTGTCTTACCAGATTTGGAGCGCGTGCGGCTAACTCCTGTGCTGGAGGTTGGACGGCTTCAACTTCTTCTTCGGTTGATGCTTCCGCATGAGATACGTTCGGAGTAGACACCTTTATTTCCACCTTTCTTGGTGGTGCAACAGCATGGGCGTCCTTAGAACTTCGTGTTACATGCTTCGGAGCCATAGCTTTGGAATAGAGAAAAGAAAAGCACGTTATTGGAGAGAGAGAGTGTGTTCACAAACCAGGAGACAGCACAACGACGATTGGAGATGGAGATGGCTTGAAGGTGAGAGGTTAAGGGAGAGAGCGTCCCTCCAACGCGTCGTTGCAAGAGAGCTTCCGCTTCTGTAGATGTGTGTGTTCAAAGTGAGAGGAGAAGGGTCCTTTATATAGGCCATAGGGGGGTGCTAAGAATACTGAGAGGGTTTCAAGAATAGGAGAAGGAAAAACTCACACATCATTGCGGGTTTCACGTTCCTGAATCTTATGCGCAATTTTTAAAAAGCTCTATACTTACAAGTTCCCATTCTATCTTGAGAGAGAGAAAGAAAGAAGTATCCTAATTTTGACTCACCTCTCTTTTTTTCCTAAAAATACTATCTCTAAGCTTTTTCTTACACATAGATTAGGTTCCCACATAAACCTATTGTTCCACATAAAGAAAGATCATAAATAAATAGATCATGAACCCGATTTTCAATCTGATTGCTCTGATAAACTCATGATGACTCACAAAATTGAGAATCTCAATTACTTTGCAAAATAATTGAAATGACTTCTATGGATAAATGTTGGGTACATTACATTTTCCATAGGCATTTGATGGTTAATGTCTCTTCGAAAATGCCAACTTTTTAAGTTCAATCCTCGTTTTGTACGATTCCCGGGTTTTTGCAATCCTTTGCCATCCATGGGGCATCTCCATGGAAGCTTGTAGAGTTTTCGGTTCAAACAACACGGAGATCAATTCCGCAAAGTTATTTCCTATCTCCCCCATCCCATACTTGCAAACAAACTTGAAATTGACAACTTTAGAAATACTCTTCAATACCAAAAATTGAACTACTTCTATCGAGCTTAGAAAACTACTCTTTTCTTATGGTGCCTAGCTTTCCATTTAGGAAGCTAGAAGGTCATCCTATAATTTATGAGTCTTCGAGCTTTCCATTAAAGCTCGCTTTGGAGATAAAATGGGAATCTAGAGCTTTCCATTAAAGCTTGGAAGAGAGGATTATAACCATACATTCTTCCTACCGTAAAGAGACATGCAAACCCTAAGCTTGGTTACCATAATGAGACTAAACCTTTCTCTCTTTAATGAAACAAGGTTTCCATGGAAGCTTGACCCTAATCACACAAGGTCACCATGGAAGCTTAAACCTCATCACACACAAAGTCACCATGGAAGCTAAACCCTAAATTACAAGCTTGTCTTTCAATGATTTTCCTAAGTGCAAAGTTACCATCAAAGCTTAGCTTAAGGATGCAAATCTACCTTTGAAGCTTAACTTAATGATGCATAGATACTCTTAGAACTTAACCCTAATTGCGAGGTTACCATTAAAGCTTAAACCTAAACTACAAGGTAGTCATTAAAGCTTACACTTAACTGCAAAGTTACCATTAAAGCTTAGCTTAAGGATGCAAATCTACCTTTGAAGCTTAACTTAATGATGCATAGATACTCTTAGCACTTAAACCTAATTGCGAGGTTATCATTAAAGCTTAAACCTAAAATACAAGGTAGTCACTCAAGCTTACGCCTAAGTGTAAAGTTACCATTAAAGCTTAGCTTAAGGATGCAAATCTACCTTTGAAGCTTAACTTAATGATGCATAGATACTCTTAGCACTGATAGCCGTTTTTTGGCTTTCCATAATTGCCATAGTAAGCTACCTCACCCTACCAAATTCACCTAAACACTATGGCTATCCCTACCATTTCACTGTAAATAGGCGTGTGTGAGTTAGGGGGCTTTTCCCATATCTTCTTAAAATCCTCAGCTAGCTAGTCACTGGGCTAGTTGAGTCAAAAAAATAAATAAAATCAAAAAAATAAAATATATTATGGCCCATTTGTGTGTAAATATTGCATTATATATATGGCCTAAATATAGAGATTTTTATAATTATTCTAGTATTTTATTTAAATATTTATACTTAGGTGTGTGTTTTTTTAAACCTTTGTATGCCTTCTTTCATCCTCTTACACCATAAGTATGTTTTTTTCCAATATGTACATACTCTAACCTTATATATTTCCTTTATACAAATCACTCCCACATTTTCACCCTCACCCTCGTGAAAACAAAAAATTGATTTCTACTCATTGGTCACGTTTATTATATTATTTACTTGCATACCTTTTCCTCTTTCACCCAAAATAATTCAAAAAGGGACCATATCATATGATTTCAATATCTTTCCATATCCATAACTCCTGCATATTTTTATTATTATTTTTACTCATTATTCTAACACCATGTGCTCATTGAGCTAAAGTCCATGAATAGTCCATACACTAGTCCCACCATGTATATATTTCTTTATTCACCAATAATCCTCCTCCATGCATGTGTCAAGGGCAACTTGGATGCTTTGTATTATGATATGACAAAGGAGGGGCTCACTCTTGGATGCATTGTACAAATTCAACAAAGGAGGGGGCCACTGAAGACTTTTTGTGAAGAAAAAACAGGTCTTTTGGTGGGATTTTTAATATCCATCTCCACTCCAAATTTGGAGCGGTGTTCAAAAGAAAAAATGTAGCCGACGCTTTGAATAATCACCTCAAATTTTTTCATGATTTTTAGAGCTACTAGCGGTGAGATATGATTTTTTGAGTGGATCCCAGTCTGCACACTTTTCTCACAAGTAGCCCATAGTCTTCTCTCACCTCTTTCCACACTTCTACACACACACACACACACACACACACACACACACACACACATACACATTACTCTCAATCCCTCACTCAAACCTGCACCTTCAATGGTTTCTCTCACCTTCTTCACCATTAACCTCCCCACTTACTCCCATAGCTCTCATATGAGCTCTCCATGTACATACACCATCTCTATGCCTCTCTCTATTATCTCTAAGGTACAATTCCATCTTACTCCTTATATATATACATAAATTCAGCATGTGTACCATGCTTAACCTCTGCAAATCAAAAGATCTCATCAACGGAATTACCATTTTCATCACGATGACCAACCTTGGCGGCGGTGGCGTAAAGAAGAGAAGACGAAGAAGAAGATCGATAGTCATTTTGAGAACCTACACAAGTAAGTCCAAAACTTCTTCAAGCTTCACCATCACAATGATTTTCTCACTTCATTCAACCATCTTACTCCAAACATCCACCCCATTCTACCCATTGTAAATATATCATTAACTTTCTAGTGATTACTAACACTAACCACTAACATACTAACACAAAATAGCATTGACCTAACCATAAAAGACACCTCACCTCAAGACATGTACAAAGTAACTCTCTCACTCACTCTCTCTCTCTCTTTACTTACTTTCACCTTATCTACCATCAATAATGCTCTCCTTTGAGCCCACACCCATGACTCAAGCAGACAAAGAAAGCCCACAATGTTTTGATATTCAAAAAAATCATAATCCTGATTTGTTAGCTTGTAAATTAGGATTTCCAATAATCTTAATGAGGGGTCTCCAACCTATAAATAGGCCCCTCTCCTTCTTGTAAAACACTCTCCAACATCTCACATAGCACCCCAACACTCTATGCATGAGGAGAGACTTAGGTGTAGCAACCACTTGTGAGCTTCACTCTTGGTGTGAGAGAAGCCTTCAAGCTACACATTGCAAGTGAGAGAGCGTGAGTTCCACAAATCTCAAAACCACTATTGTATATGCTCCTTCATCATCAATAAATTGAGGTTTGGTGCATCAAAGGCGTGATTCGAGGTTCAAATCTTCGTCCTTCCATTTGTGCAATACGGTTTGGTGAATTCAAGGTGACTTGTGTATTTTGAGTTTTTATCGGTTGATCTTGATTTTAGAAAGTGTTTTAGTGTGTTTTTCATTGCCAGTTTTGTGTCCATTGTAAGAGGGTATTGTGGTGAGAGGTCTCCCACACCCTAAGACAGTGTGTGTGTGTGTGTTTTGGCAATGATTAGCAATCACTAAGCATTGAGTGAGTTTTTTACAAGTTCTATGATAGCATCATAACGAACCATCTCCATTTGCAAGTCACAAATAAGGTATTACGCAAGATCCTTTCCTCTCTCTCTTCCCTTTTCTCTAGCTCTCTCTGGTCCATTTCATGTGTGTCTTGGTGTGAGGTTGCTTGTGTGTGTTGTGTGGTGCATCTTCTTGGTTGTGCCAAAATCTCTCTTGCGTCCTAGTTCGCATACCATAACTAGGTGGTGCCCCTATCTTGTTTGGGTTTGGCTGTGGGTTTGTTGTTGTGTTGTGCTTGTGGTTGCCCCAGCCCCAATTGAGCAGCACGGGAGCCTTGAGGGGTGTTTAGAGGTCGCCTCTCTTGTTCCCGCCCCGGACCGCCTCAGCACTTAACTCTAATGGCGAGGTTACCATCAAAGCTTAAACCTAAAATACAAAGTAGTCACTAAATCTTACACCTAAGTGCAAAGTTACCATTAAAGCTTAGCTTAAGGATGCAAATCTACCTTTGAAGCTTAACTTAATGATGTATAACTACCATAATACTCAATCCTAATTGCGAGGTTACCATTAAAGCTTAAACCTAAAATACAAGGTAGTCACTAAAGCTTACACCTAAGTGCAAAGTTACAATTAAAGCTTAGCTAAAGGGTGCAAATCTACCTTTGAAGCTTAACTTAATGGTGCATAGATACTCTTAGAACTTAACATTAATTGTGAGGTTACCATTAAAGCTTAACTTAATGATGCATAGATACTCTTAGAACTTAACATTAATTGTGAGGTTACCATTAAAGCTTAAACCTAAAATACAAGGTAGTCACTAAAGGTTACACGGAAGTGCAAAGTTACCATTAAAGCTTAGCTTAAGGGTGCAAATCGACCTTTGAAGCTTAACTTAATGATGCATAGATACTCTTAGCACTTAACCCTAACTCTGAGGTTACCATTAAAGCTTAAACCTAAAATACAAGGTAGTCACTAAAGCTTACACCTAAGTGCAAAGTTACCAATAAATCTTAGCTTAAAGATGCAAATCTACCTTTGAAGCTTAACTTAATGATGTATAACTACCATTAATACGTAAGTCTAATTCCAAGGTTACCATTAAAGCTTAAACCTAAAATACAAGATACTCACTAAAGCTTACACCTAAGTGCAAATCTACCATTAAAGCTTAGCTTAAGGATTCAAATCTACCTTTGAAGCTTAACTTAATGATGCATAAGTACAATTAATATTTAACACTAATTCTAAGGTTACGATTAAAGCTTAAACCTAAAATGATGCACATAAATCTTCCTAGTATTAAAACACATGGATTAGGTTAATTAATCCTGCTAGAAGTGAAGATTACCTCCTCTAAACAAGAGGGAAGTGTGGTTGAAGTCCTTCTTGAAGAGATGTGAGGCTCAAGGAAGGAGGAAAGGGATTTAGGATGAAGAGGAAGGAGAAAGGAGCTTCTTCACAAAACCCTCAAGGGTTTGGTCTTCAAGAGAGTGAGAGAGCAAGAACAAGGTTTAATGGAAACCTTGATTTACTTAAGCATAATCTTGAGCATGGCAACTATGCAAGTAGCTTAGCAGTATGTGTAAAATCACAAAGGAAAGAGGGTGCTTATATAGAAAATGGTAGGTAGAATACTCAATTCCTATTGGACCCCAATTCCTATTGGATCCCAATTCTCTTCTCAATTATTATTGGACCCCAATTCTCTTCTAAAGTCTTATTGGACCCCAATTTCTTCCCAATTCCTATTGGACCCCAATTATCTTCTTAATTCTTACTGGACTCTAATTTCTTCTCAATTCCTATTGGACCCAATTCTCTTCTAAATGTTGGAATTAGGGTTGTAGAGAAACACACACAGCTTGGAGAAGACGAAGGAAGCTCAAGGCACACAATAGAGAGTGTGTTACTTAGTGTGCAAATGGAAAGATAGATAGCCCTAGAGTGATAGGCGTATATACAATGCACGGGGGAAAAAACCTCCTAAAGAGGGAAAAAATGCCCTGGCGGTCCTAGTGTGTTCACACACATCACTACCACACGTATATGGTAACAAATTCCCCCTGGAGTGATGCGATGAACGAGAGCTGGCACATGAGTAAAGGGAAGTGCCATGCCCTGAGGACAGGATCATTCCACAAAGGGGAGTAAGCCCAAAGCTTTGTGGAAAGCTTCAAGCTTCTCATGAGACAATGCCTTTGTGAAAAGATCTGCAAGGTTGTCCTGTGTTGACACATAAGCCAAGTTGATCTCTCCTGTTGAGAGCCTCTCCCTGACATAGTGGTAATGCACCTCAATGTGCTTTGTGGGAGCATGAAAAACTGGGTTCCTCGCAACTGCCAATGTGCTCTGACTGTCAGTGTTGGCAGTGTCTTGTCCAACACCCAAATCAGCCATAAGGCGTCTAAGCCATACACACTCAACCGTAGCTGTGAAGATTGCCCTGTACTCAGCCTCACAACTCGAAGTGGCCACAATAGGTTTCTTCTTGCTCAACCATGATATACATGAACTACAAAGCATGAAACGAAAACCACTTGTGGACACTCACGTGTCAAAACAACCAGTCTAATCTGAGTCCGAAAAAGCATGTAAGTCTGTCGGCAATGATCCCCCCTTGGGATAAAACAAGCCAAGATGTAAAGTGCCACTAAGGTAGTGGAAAATCCTCTTGACAGCCTGCCAATGCTTAGACCCTGGGCTATGCATAAATCTGTTGACCTGTGAGACTGCAAACTGAATATCCGGTCTCGTGTTGCATACATAAATGAGGCAGCCAACAGTAGTTTGGTAAAGAGTGACATCAGCAGGATCACTAGCATCATGTAGACTCAACTTCAAACCTGTTTCCATGGGAGTGGCAATAGGTTTGCAATCCTCAAGTCCAAACTTACATAGCAATGTCTCTATGTAACTTTTCTGACGCAAGGCAATACCACCATCACACTGCTTAAACTGTATACCCAAATAATGATGCAACAGCCCCAAATCTTTCATCTTGAAAGTAGCATTCAAATCAGCCTTAAATTCAGCAATATGTCTCTCATTTGGTCTAGTGATAAAAAAATCATCAACATAAAGAACCACAATGAGAAGTACATCACCCTCACGCTTTACATACAATGTGATTTCTGTTGGACAGTTACGAAAGCCTTGTTTGACCAAATGAGTGTCATCTTTCTCATACCAAGCACGAGGAGATTGCTTCAACCCATACAAAGCCTTGTTACATTTGCACACCATTGTCCTCTTGTCCTTTTATTACAAAATCGCGAGGCTGCATTACATAAACTTCCTCAAATATGTCACCATTCAAGAAAGCAGTAACAATGTCTGATGGATGTACATCCCAACCAAAATGAGCTGCCAATACACATAGAAAACGCACAATAGTCATACGACAAGTGGGAGCAAAAGTCTCTTCATAATCTATGCCTTTTTGCTGTGCATACCCCTTTGCAACAAGTCAAGCCTTATGGCGATCGATCTCACCATCCGGCTTGCGTTTCAACTTGTAAACCCACTTTGTACCAATGGCCTTTTTGCCAGGAGGCAAATCACATAAAGTCCATGTGTCATTATCTATAAGTGCATCATATTCTGATTGCATGGCAGCCATCCAATTTTCTGAATTCTGTGCTTCATCAAAAGATAGAGGCTCCTCAACATCATGTAGATTAGACACAGCCAAAGCATAACAATCTGATGCATAAGATGCATGGCGAGAGCCTGAACGAGTACGACTAGACAAAGGTGCATCCAATTTACTGTCACGCAAAGTGTACACCAGCCATTTTGGCATACCTCTAGCCTTCTCATTTTCAGCCCTTTCCTCATCAAGTACATCATGTACATTTGCATCAGTAATAGGCTGATCTAGAACATTTTCAGAAACCCCCATAGGCTGTACATTTGCCTCATTGGAACTTAAATTCGTATTTCCACCACTGAAAAGAGGCAACAAAGTGTCATAAATGTCCTGTGAGCTTACATTATTGTCTCTAGTACATGACAGCAAGGGCTGAACATAATCTTCCACAAACATTACATCCCGTGAAACCAGAATACATTTTGTTTGCGGATGATACAACCTGTAACCTTTGCTTTCAGCACTATAAACAACAAAAATACATTTGACAGCCTTATCATCCAATTTTTTGCGTTGCACTTGTGGCACCAAAGCATATGCCAAACAGCCAAAAACATGCATGTGCTCAATAGAAGGCTTTCTATCATGCCATGCTTCATATGGATTAATAGACTGCAAAGATTTCGTAGGACAACTGTTAAGTACATAAGTGGCACACATAATGGCCTCAAGCCAAAAAGAATGCGGCAAAGCTTGACTTTTGACCATACATCGTGCCATTTCCGTCAGTGACCTGTTTTTCCTCTCAGCAACACCATTTTGCTGAGGTGTATAAGGCATTGTACATTTCTGTTTTATCCCACGACTGGCCAGAAATGCATTAAATTCATGAGACATATTCTCCCCCCCTCGATCGAAACGGAGGGTGCCCATAGTACATTTCGAGACATTTTCAGCCATAGCCAGAAATTGTTTGAAGCACATAAAAACTTCGGACTTCGCTTTAAGCGGAAATACCCATGCATGCCTGGAGTAATCATCAATGAAAGTCACGAAGTACAGGTAATTGCCTAAGGACGGAGTTTGCATGGGCCCACAAACATCACTATGCACAAGCTGCAACCTGCATGTGGCCCGAACTGAACGCTGCATCTTACCCAAAATACAACCTTCACAAACATGTTTGAAAGGTGCTTCAAGAGGCGACAAAGAAGCAACCATATCAGATTTTTGCAAACGCAGTAAACTGGAAAATTCAGATGACCAAAACGTGCATGCCAAAGTTTTGCATCTGAAATAGCCCTTGAATCTACAACTGCATTTGCAAAATTTTGTCCACACTTTTCATACAAAGTGAGCTTATACAGCCCACAGCACAAAAGGCCAGATGCAACAATTTCATCACCAAAACTGAGATCATGAACTGTACATCTGTCATCCACAAATTTGACTACAAGTCCAAGTCTAGCAAGTGCAGATACAGACAAGAGATTCTTCTTGATCCCATGTACATAAAGTACATCAACAAGTGTGAAGGAACGGCCATTAGCAGCAGTGAGCACAATCTTTCCAACTCCTTGAATTGGATAAGAGGCGTTGTTGGCACAAGTGACTGAATTCCCATGAGGGACAGACTCAAGAGAGGTAAAAAATTCACGATGTGAGGTAATGTGCTTTGTAGCACCACTGTCAAGCATGCATCATGGACAGCAAGATTGTAAGTGCACTCTGCGCTAAAAGCCCATTCTGCATCAACATCAGCATTACAGTCTCCTTTCACAGAAGACTCAACAATGGCTGCATTTGTAGTGGAACCAGCATTTGCAGTGGAACCACCCTCTTTCTCCTTGGCCTCTTTGGCCTTCAACTTAGGACACGACTTGATCAAGTGATCATTGGCTTTACAATAATGGCAACGCATCTTCTTTTTTCCCTTATCACCAGAATTTCCAGACGAAGTACTACTAGCAGAAGCATTAGGAATAGAATTTTTGCCACCCCCAGCAGAACCATAAGAAGTGGCTACATTACTGTTACCACCCTTTCTTTGAGAATCAATAAAAGCCTGTTCAACTGCATGCTGCCTAGTCCTGTTTTTTTTGGAAAGTGACTCTTGCAACAGCAATGTGCATAATGCATCAAACTTGACAACTTCAGGATTTCCTTGGGTCATCAGTCTCCAAGTACTAGCAAAAGTCTGGTAGGAATCTGGTAAGGCATCAAGAACAGTCTGCACAAGGGAACTGTCTGAAATGACTTCACCTGCAGAAATAAGTTGCTCATTGATATCCTTTACACTAGCAAGAAAAGTGGCCATATCATCTTCCTCATGCATAATCTTCGACTCCAGCTCTTTACGCAGCAAAGCAATTTTAGCCTCATTGCGGCTTGCATAAAGACCTACTAAAATATCCCAAGCCTGTTTTGCAGATTTTGTTGAACGGATGTGAGGAACAATGGTGCGCTTCACAGACAACACAATCAATGCATGAGCCTGTGCATCCTTAACATCCCAACGAGCTTGTTCTGCCGTAGGAAAAACAACTCTAACATCTGCAATCCTTGCAGCAAGACCTGCAACATCCTCAACATCGCCTACATCCTTAGAACCAGGACGTACATCAATGCCCTGCACAATGTTCCAGACACCCTTTGACACAAGAACATGTTGCATCATATAAGCCCACATAGGGTAGTTGTCCCCATCCAACCTGTCCTCAACAACAAACATCTTGAACACATCTGTGTTGTTGTTGTCAGCCATGGTAAATGCTGCACCTGATGTGAAAACTGCCCAAAAATAGGAGAAACAGAGAGGGAACAACCTATGCTATATAGCACAAACCGTAGAAGACTATAAGGCACCCGTAATGCAGAAAACAGCACTGACAGAAATTCTGCACAAAATGACGAAATAGCCTGTGCAGTACTGCCAGTAGTGGAAACGGATGCCGAAATGAGCCCAAATCAAAATTCTGAGCAGACCTAGCTCTTTGAGCTGTCCCAAAATTTTTGTCGACCTGCGAACACTCGCCAAAGCTCACTGAAATCGGAGAAAGTGAGCAGGCGTGTGCTGGAGCAGCTGGCGACTAAGCGCGGGAGGACATGACCTGCTCTGATACCAACTATTGAAATTAGGGTTGCTGAGAGACACACACAGCTTGGAGAAGACGAAGGAAGCTCAAGGCACACAATAGAGAGTGTGTTACAGTGGGAAAATGGAAAGATAGATAGCCCTAGAGTGATGGGCGTATATACAATGCATGGGGGGAAAAACCTCCTAAAGAGGGAAAAAATGCCCCGACGGTCCTAGTGTGTTCACACACATCACTACCACACGTATATGGTAACACTAAATTCTTATTGGACCCCAATTTTTTCTCAATTCCTATTAGACCCCAATTCTCTTCTTAATACCCCAATTAGTTCTCAATTCCCATCTCTTAACATTATCTTCCTATCAAGTTAGTCCCTTTTTTTGCCAGTTCTTGGATCAGTTCCCACGCGGCTTTTCATGAAGAAAAAATAATCTTAATGTTTTTGGAAAAATATAGGGATGACGTAATTTCTTATCCAGAATATCCTTGTCTTTTCATTCTGGAGTAAAGTCTCGTTGTCCGCATGACTTCTTTGTCGGTCTTGCTTTTTTTAAATTATTTTCTAGGCTGAAAAAAGTTCTGAATGACTCTAGGGTTTAGGGAGGGACCTTACACTCTCTCTCCATCCATCCTTGAATTTTGTCCACATTTATGAAACTTTAGTTCAAGTGTTTTTCTTCTCCTTCAGTTGGTAATTTAAGTGCATCAAGATATAGTTGAAGGGGTTGGAAAACCTGCCTAAAGAAGAACTATAGGAAGCAAGAATATAACTTTGTACTTATGGTTGCAGTTTTTTCGTTTTGCTCAAGTTTTCAATAGTTTTGCAGTTTTCAAGCCAGTAAATACCTTTTTGGTTGAGCATAAATGTTCAACAATGAGGTTGGGAAATAATGGTACAACTGAGAAATTAGGGTACGACTGAAGAGAGTTGGTGCTAGGAAAGGAAGAAAGCAGAGCTTTGGCGATCTACAGGTAGAAAAATCAAGTGCAAAAGCAAGTATGAATGTGCAAGGTAGACACATGTCATTCCAGATGTGTATGTCCTTTGAGGGTTCTTTGGCCAAGAAGTTTTATTTGAGGCTAATCAAGATGGCACATCAAGCCTCAAAGTGTCCAAAATGTAGAGATTCTGGTGAAAAATAATGAAGATGGTCCTAAAAGTGCTCTTTAGGCAGGTCCAGACGGCTTGTCAAATGGCCCTGCAAAGGTCAAGATATGGTAGTTAAGATTGAAGTTCTTGACTTATGGAGCATGCCGGTCTTTTCAGGTTTGCAACCAGAGTCCAAATGATCAAGGTATGAGTTCCACACTAGTTTCACGGCTTTGAAAAGCATGCCACCTGCAGTAGAGGGAAGTACATGAAGCAAGCTAGAAGTTACCGCTTGCCAAAATGAAGGACCAAGCACCAAGTTATGATAGGATGAGGGCATACACTGGTGTTTGTATACTTGGTGTCCATGAACACCAAGTATAATGTTATGCAGGGCACAATAGGAAAGACTTAATTCATCCTTCACGACTCCACTACTTTGAACTTTTTAGCGTTAGCAAATGATCTCTCTCTCTAAGAGTCTCTCTAACTCTCTGGGAAGAAGCTACAATGCCCATCTCCGTCTCTCCACAAGCTCCATCTCCATCTCTCTTTGTCTATCTAGAAAATCTCTCTCTCTCTCTCTCTCTCTCTCTCTCTCTCTCTCTCTCTCTCTCTCTCTCTCTCTCTCTCTCTCTCTCTCTCGAACATAGATGATGGGGATACTCCTTGAGGCTTGCTATGGTTCTAGCTCATACTTCATCAAAAGTATGAATGGAGCTTCTTGAACAAAATGCGGAGCAAATGATGGAGGAAGGATTTTATGATGAGGCACATGGAATACATATGGTTCATAAACACATGTACTCCAAGAGAAAGACTTGTCTGAATGAGGATGAAATTATTGCAGTGAAGAGGTATGAAGCACAAGCAAAACGCTAGTATAGGAAGCGAGGATGAAAAAGAAATCAAGTGCAACTCACCAAAGCATAACAATGTCATAGAGAGGATGTCGATGTACGCAAGAGAAAGGAAGACATGACGCACCATACAATTGAAAATATTGTTCAACACATCCTGAGAGAGTTATGTAATTATGGAAAGAAGAGAAGAATGCAATCATGCAGTTTGTCCTAAGTGATGAGAGCATATTCCGATGCTGTGAAGATTTTTCTCTTCACTCAAACGACCTTATTTTTGCATTCAAAGACTCCTTACAAGAATTGAAGATTCCAAAATCAATTGATGAGATATTTCTAAACAAAACCACAGTAAGCATGCTGATGAGCAAATTATTGCAGAATAATAAGAGCCTTGGAAGAGGTGTTATGTTACTTTAAATAAAGTGGCAAAACTGTTGGGGTATAAAGCCCAATGTGGTCGCCCAGGTAAGTGGGCGGGCTGCCAGGTATGTACACATATTCTTTTGTAAAAACCTAATAAGAACTCACTATGCTTTACACATTGCAGTAGAGCGAGTTCACCATATCGTCGTGCTCTTCTTCTCGCACTCTCTCTCGCGTCACACTTCCGCTCGTACTCCTTCAACTGGTATCAGAGCTCAGATCGAGGCTCGGGGCAGCATTTGCAGGTAGCCAGATTCACTTGCTCAGATTGGAGTGAGATTCGACACGTGAAGACACGGACCCAAATCTTGTGGGTGAGCCCAAAGGGCTCGGTGTTCTCAGAATTTCATTCTGAGGTCATCTCGGCCACCGTTCGGCTTCGACAAAGTTCTGTGCAGGCCATTTTCGACTACGTGGTCTCAGCGGGTGCAGATCCGACTCTGCAAATTTGGGGTTTCGGCCTACGACTGCAGGTGCTGAGGATATCGGCACTCCCAGAGTGTTGATTTGTGGCTGTCTACACATCGAAGGATGGCTCACAGTTCTTGGAGGCGTGTCACATACGACACGGGCGCATCTACACACAGACTGTAGGTGACATCCACTAGTTCATCAGGTTGATATTGGTTCAGAGGTCAGTTTATAGAGGAAACTATGTCGAATTTTTCCCAGGAAAGTAAACTACTGTGAAGCGTAGCTATGGCTGGATCACAGGACACTTCTCTTTACAATATCAAGAAGCTGGATGGAACCAATTTCCCATTGTGGAAGAAGCAGATTTGGCACGTGTTGGTACAAAAGAAGCAGATAAAACCTATAAAGCTCAAGGGGATAAAACCACAAGATATGGACGAAGATGAATGGAGCAAAATGGATGAATTGGCACTTTCTACCATTATGCTGACTTTGGCAGAAAGTGTTTACTTCAATGTAGCAGACGAGATGTCGGCTTATGAAGCATGAACAAAGCTGAGTGATCTTTATGAGAAGCAGAGTGCAGCTTCATAGGTATACTGGCTTAAGAAGCTTGTTGACTTGAAGATGAAAGAAGGGACACCTATGTCCAATCATCTGAATGAATTCAACACCATCTACAGTCAGTTGTCAGCTCAAGGTGTCAAGTTTGATGAACCTGTTAGAGCTATGTTCCTGTTGATCACATTGCCGGAAAGTTGGGACACTTTTCGCACAGCTTTGAGTAATTCTGCACCTCCAGATGGTTTGAACATAGCAGGTGTAGAAGGAAGTCTGCTTACTGAAGAAACCAATAGGAATACAATGGACAAAGGCAAAGGAGCAGCCTTAGTTGTCAGGGGGAGGACCAAAGAAAAGTACAAAGGTGGAAAGAGGAATCAGTCCCACAGTGCTAAAGGCAAGAGTGACATAGAATGCTACCATTGTGGCAAGAAGGGTCATATGAAAAGAGACTGCAGAGAATGGAAAGCAGAAAAAGGCAAAGAGAAAGCTGAAGACCATGGTGAGAAGAACAAGTCCTCAGTGAAGATTCAAGAAATAAATGTGACAAACACTGTTGCAGAGGATGACAGTCTAGTGTCAGGAGACATCTACTTCTTGAAGAATACAATGGACTCAGCTCTTCTTACAGCATCTGATGGAAATGCACTGAGTGACTGGATTATAGACTCAGGGGCATCACTTCATGTGTCTCCAAACAAGGAGTGGTTTACCTCTTATGTGACCACTAAACATCATGTTCGGCTAGGCAATGGGCAGACATGTGAGATCTTAGGTGTTGGAGATGTTCAATTGAAGTTTCAGAATGGTTGTTCTTTCACGCTGAAGAATGTGAGACATATTCCCGCAATTACAAAGAGCTTGGTCATCACAGGTTTACTTGATGATGCTGGCTACGTCACCACTTTTGGAAAAAACATGTGGAAGATATCCAAGGGTTCTATGACAGTAGCACATGGAGTAAAGTCTGGAGAACTTTACATGATTTATGTATCAAATGTCTCTAAAAATGTAATCAATGTAACCGAGCAGTCGAACGTTTCTTTGTGGCATAACCGGTTAGGACATATGTCCAAAAAGGGAATGGAAATTTTGTCTCATTCTGGTTATTTGCCTGGCTTTTCATTTAATGATTTTGAATTCTGTGAACATTTTCTGTATGGTAAGCAAACACAGCAGCCACATAAGCATAGAAGCAGTAGAAGAGATACACAGTTGGCACTTGATTTGTGTGGACCTATGCCTAACCTATCTCTAGGGGGAGCTTCTTACTTTATGACATTTATAGATGATTACTCGAGGAAAGTATGGGTTTACTTTCTCAAGCACAAGGATAAAGCGTTTAGTGTTTTCAAAACTTTTGTGACACTTGTGGAGAATTAGAGTGGCAAGACGCTTAAATGATTACGCACTGACAATGGTGGAGAGTATGTTTCAAAGGCCTTTCAGGACTTTTGTGAGTCAAAAGGTATAAAACGTGAACTTACTGCTCCTTACAATCCTCCTCAAAATGGTGTTGCTGAGAGGATGAATAGGACCATACAAGAGAAGGTCAGAAGTATGTTGTCTAATGCACAACTGCCAAATGGGTTTTGGACTGAAGCTGTATCAACAGCTGTTCATCTTATAAATAGATCTCCTAGCAAGGTTTTGCAGAAGGATTCAGTGCCAGAGATGGTATGGTCAGGCAAAATGCCCTCATACAAGCATCTCAGAGTCTTTGGCTGTGAGGCATATACTCACGTTCCAAAGGAATTTAGGAACAAGCTTGAGCCAAAGAGTAGAAAGTGCATCTTTCTAGGCTATGGTAATTATGGTGAGATGGGGTACAGACTTTGGGATCCCGAATCCAGAAAGGTTATCCGCAGCAATGATTTTCACTTTAATGAATCCAAATATCATTCTAAACCAGAGAGGGTTGAGGAGATTAGAAGAGTTGTCTTCCAAGAAGATGGACCTGCACATGCAAGACAAAATGTCAGGGCTCATGAGGAGCAAGGACAGGATAGATTGGAACCACAGGTTGTGGCTGAGCCTGAGCCACCTATTTTGCGTAGATCTGGACGTATCACGTGACCTCCTGATCGGTTTGTTCCATCTATAAACTATGTCATGTTGACTGATTGCAATGAGCCTTCATGTTACAAGGAAGCAGTGCAAATGAAGGACTCCGGGAATTGGCAATTGGCCATGCAGTCAGAGATGACAGCTCTTCATAAAAACGAGACATGGAAGTTAGTTAAATTACCACAGGGCAAAAAGGCTCTACCTTGTAAATGGGTTTACAGGTATAAGATCACCGCTCATGATAGTCAGCCAAAGTACAAAGCAAGGCTTGTTGCCAAGGGCTTTAAGCAAGAACAAGGCATTGACTTTGATGAAGTCTTCTCTCTGGTGGTCAAGATGACTACATTGAGATGCTTTCTTGCATTGGTTTCCATATTAGATTTGGTGTTGCACCAAATGGATGTCAAGACAGCGTTCTTGCATGGTGATTTAGATGGAAATTTACATGCAATAGTCAGAAGGGTTTGTTGAGAAAGGCAAGGAAGATTTGGTATGCCAGTTGTTAAAGAGTCTTTATGGCTTAAAACAATCACCGAGGGCATGGTACCATAAATTCCACAAGTTTATGCTTTCTCAAGGCTACAAACATAGTGAGTTCGATCACTGTCTATATACAAAGAAGGCTAAGGATGGTAGTTGGCTGATCCTTATTTTGTGTGTGGATGACATGTTGATTGCTGGCAAGCACTTGGAAGAAATTTCATCTTTGAAGTCAAATATGGCAAAATTGTTTGACATGAAAGACATGGGTGAGGCAAGGCATATACTTGGTATGCATATTGAGAGAGACAGATCAAAGAAGTTGATTTGGTTATCTCAAACAGAGTATATTGACAAGGTTTTGCAACGTTTCAATATGGAGAAGGGAAAGGCATTGAGTGTTCCATTGCCATCATATGTGAAACTTAGCAAACAAGATTGTCCTACGTCTGAGGAAGAACAGGCTGAAATGGATAAGATTCCATATGCTTCTGTAGTGGGTAGTTTAATGTATGCAATGATTGCTACTCGCCCAAACATTGCATTTGCAGTGGGAGTAGTAAGTCGATACATGTCAAACCCAGGCAAGAAACATTGGGAGGCAGTGAAAGGAATATTGAGATACCTGAAAGCTACAAAGAGTATGCGTATATGCTATGGGAGTCAAGAGCTAAGTGTAAAGGGTTTTACAAACTCAGATTATGCATGTGACTTAGACAACCGAAGGTCTACGTCAGGGTATGTCTTTACATTGGCTGGTGGAGCAGTATCATGGCGTTCTAGATTACAAGATTGTGTTACTCAGTCTAATACAGAGGCTGAATATGTTGCAGCATCAGAGGCATGCAAAGAATCAATTTGGCTTAATCGACAAGTAACAGATTTGGGAATCAAAGAAGAGATGCCCGTGTTATATTGTGATAGTCAGAGTGCTATACAACTGGCTCGCAATCCAGTTTATCACTGAAAGACAAAGCATGTGGATGTGAAGTATCATTTCATCAGGGAAATGCTCGAGGATAAGCAAATTCAGCTTGTCAAAGTTCACACCACAGAAAATCCTGCTGATCTACTTACAAAAGGACTTCTCTCAGAGAGCTTTGCGCATTTTTGCAAGCAGTTAGGTGTAGGGTAGTACATCACTTCTCTACATCTCTTGTATATTAGCTTGTATAGTAGCTTCTCTCACACTTAAAGTACCACATTGGACTTTAAGTGGGAGGTTGTTGGGGTATAAAGCCCAATGTGGTCGCCCAGGTAAGTGGGCAGGCCGCCAGGTATGTACACATATTCTTTTGTAAAAACCTAATAAGAACTCATTATGCTCTACACATTGCAGTAGAGCGAGTTCACCATATCGTCGTGCTCTTCTTCTCGCACTCTCTCTCCCGTCACACTTCCGCTTGTACTCCTTCAAAAACTACTGAAAGGAACTTTTACGCAAAGGAATTTTGTCATAGCATAAGAGCATCAAGCTTGACTATGTTGTAGTATGAGAGGACTATGTGTGCTATATAGCATAAGTGTGTAAAAATAGTGGAATATCCATGTCTATGCTATTATGAGTGCCACACAGAAGGACTCTATAATAGTATGAGAGTATCATATGTGCTATATAGTAGATGTCTGTGTAACAATAGCATAATATCCATGTCTATGCTCTTGTGTGTGCTATGTACAAGGAACTGTATTATAGTATGAGAGCACTATGTGTGTTATATAGTAGATGTATGTTTAATATTAGCAAAAAATCCATATCTACGCTATTTAACATAACTATATATAAGTGGGCAGATATAGAGGAGGGGAAGGGAATAGACTCTTGTTCTCTCCATTCGAGTTGCTCTCTTAATCTCTCTCCCTCTCCACAAAGAAGGGTGGTCTCTCTCTCAATATATCATGAAGTTATGGTCTTTTTTGTGCATGCTCATGCAAGCCATGGAGACAAAATTGGGTTTGGTCGTGTGCAGGATTTCTTAGCAGAGGGAGTCAAAGCCGATGACCATCGTGTGTGTAGAGCCTCTTGGTTTGGGCAAGGTTTCATTGACCAACCCAAAAGCACGTGCAATTGGTCTTGTTGGGTTTGCACTGTAGAGGGCATCAATTCTTACTCTACCACATCCTTGTTGGGCAGATGTGGTGGGAGCTACAGACTCACCCTTTTCCTCTTCAACGAGATTTGTTGGGAGCTCATTTTCCAATGGTGATCACCCATTCCCAACACACTTTTGGGTTTTGTCCTTTTAAGAAAAAAAATATGGGGAGAAGGGAGTTAGGGAGCACATGGTCGGTAACCCCCCCCCCACCCCCCACCCCCCGCCCAAATTAAAACCCTCTTGCACCTCGCCATGGGTAAGTAAAGTTTACATCACCAACATGGATGACAAAGATGGGACAAGGACCAAATCAAATCAGATTTTTGTAATTCCTCAAAAATTATAGATATTTCAAGCAATAAAATTAGAGAGATACAAAGACGTGTTTAATCAACCTCCCTACTTTCTTCTACTCACTGTCAATGAGCAAATTCTACATTGTTGGGACAAGCACGGATTGTAGCAAAGGACTACCAATCTACCAGATTTAACCCAGCAATGGATTCAAGTCAAATCCCATGAGCAGTACAAGGAGAAGCAAGGCCTTGTTGTGCCCAAATTTTTGTTAGTATAATTATCAAAGGAGGACGGAGTTGAATCAATTTCTCAGCCACAAAGTTTTGGAGTATAAAATTTTTAAGGAAGTATGTTTTATAGAATCCATAGTGGGCAATGCAAACACTCTCCAAAGTGGAAGCATGATAACACTTTGATGATGCAAAGGCAAGGCCTATTGTTGGCCTTGATTGGCTCCAAGAGAACAAAAACAAGGTAGCTTCTTTTCTTTCTCTATCAATTGATTACAATCATAACAGATGCAGGTGAGAAAAAGGACAATAATAGATGGACTGTGAATTGTACTATAAGGGAGCAACAATGCTTTATACAAGGTGCTCACGCGTAAATCTTTAGCCAGCATCATGCGGTTGGGCTACAATGTCAGGGCTTCTTCTACCCTTTGACATGCAAATACAAGTGCAGGCAAGGCCTATGACTTGTAAAAGGTCAAGAGTTTCAATTTGTCTAGGGCATGGCTCCCAAGCAAGTCTACTACAATTGAGACAATAAAAAAAACGATCATGATCAACCCAATTGTCGACAACCGTGTGTGATCAGACGAGTTTTCAAACGATCTTAGCTACCGATGCTTGCAAGTATTATTGGACAAGTATGCTTTATTTATGCAATTACTCTCAATATTTTTATGCTTCCACTGTGGCATCATACTCGACAATTCAACAATCATCGGGGTTAACTTTCTTTTAACTCTATTTAATATGACAATGCCATAAGATGCACCATGGTACATCAATTCTCACTAAGGAGCAAGGCTCCATACATAGATTATTACATTGGACAGTATCTCTTTGATATATCCTCCTTGTACTATCAAGAGGAGGGGAGAAGCAAGGCTTCCAAGAGCACGGCTACGTATGTATGTACATGCATTGAGTGCATAATCACTCCAAAGAAATTATAGCTTGCCAAAGTGCAAAGCAACATAAGTGCACGAACTACATTGATAGCACAATCATGCCACAGGATGCTATGATTTCTGATGCCAAGGGTAGTGGTTACAAAAAATCAATAAGTACCTTAAATTTAAGTTTCAATTTTGAACATATTCCATTTTGTAGGATTTTCTACAATGCCACTTTGACAAGAAAATGTTGCTTCTGTCAAGCAAATTTTGGCAGTTAGATTGCATTTTATTTCTAAGCTTTAGGAGATATCTGTTGTAATATTGGGCAATCTCATGCTTCTAAATAAGCTGCATGACTTGAGAAGGAAATTCCTCTAGGAAAGATTGATAGTGTCCATTCTTTTGTGCTTTGACAATGGTGTGTCTTAGAGCACTAGTTAGCTAAGAGCACCCAGGATTTGTTCTTTTCATATTCTAGATGCACTTATGTGAAGCAAGGCTTCAATTTAAGAAATTTGGCCTAAAAGCTTCCAAAGTTTGGAGTATCCTAGTAGCATACGAACTTAGGAAAAAATTGACAACATGTCTACCTATTTTTTATTGGAGTTCGATATGAACCAAGCCCCAATGGCACACAAGGTACATCCAAAAGCTCTAAATTTATATTGAAGGTCAGTATGAACCTATCCCCAAGGGCATACAAGGTACATCCAACAACATGCATGGCTAAGATCCACATTCTAGTGAAGGAAATTGCTCTCAAAGGGGAAACAAGGTTAGACGATTTCAAGTTCTACTTGTATTTTTGTCTTTAACATTTTAGTTAAAAAGGTTTTCTTCTCTATGCAAAGCAAAGTTCTTTGATAGATTTAGTGCAGAGCAAGGCTTCTTTTATGTGCCATAGTACTATCCATTAACTTATAATCAAGGATAATTGCACATAGGTTTCATAATATGAGAATATAAGCTCAGAGTTTACGTTTGGAGAACGATGAAATGTGATGTATCCATGCCAATGCAATTGTGCAAAGCATGTCTGGCATCGGCTCAAACTATTGTGACCGTTTAGTAAAGCCAAGTTATTATCAGAGCCAACATCTTCTCACACTATGTTTTGTTATGAATGCATGGCATGCCAATATAGTGGGATTCATTCCACTGCATCTTTGTTTATGCTTCCTCTATAACATCAACTACTCTATTCAAGCATAATTGAGACTGGTAGTGGTAGCCATTTTTTGACTCTCTTTATTTTCCATACTGAGCCACCTCACCCAAAAAAAATCACTTTACAAATATGGCTATCATCACATGTTCATGTGTACATGTGTGTGTGTGTGTGTGTGTGTGTGTGTGTGTGTGTGTGTGTGTGTGGTATGCAACATATTATTCTATGGAAGAAACCTCAACTAGCTAGTTATCTAGTTAGGAGAGACAAAAAATATATAAATAAGTATTACGGCCAAGTTTTTACAAAATATTTCACCCTAATTTTGTCCTAAATATAGAGTGTGTTTATGTAAGTATTTACAAATCTGTGTATATACATATATTGAAGTGTGGGTTTTAACGATCCTACGTATGTCAATTTTTACCATTTTACCTTACATAATAAATTTGATATTTTTTCTTGTACATACATGTGTATACTTGTATGGAAAGATTTCAAATACTAATACCAAAATGGCTATAACTTAGCCTTGATGGAACTTCACCCCAACACAAATCACAAAAAATAAGTTTATTTGTGTGAGTATATTTTCAATATTGTGATTTTACGATTATTCTGATTTTCACTCTCATAAATTAAAACACCAAAAATATTAACCTTTTTATGGTAGCCTTAGAGAGATATTTTTTTAAATTAACCTCTTTATATTTTTTCTCCCTATATTATTTTTTATTTTATTCTTACATGTAGATATTTGTTAGAACCTCAATATTTGATTTGCTAAGTTATATTATTTACTTATATAATGAGCTTGGTAATATCTTCACTTATAGACCCACAAAATAAGGTCAAGGATATGTGGCATGCATGCATGCATTATGGAGGTCTCACTCTTGGATGCATTCAAAAGAATCATCCAAAGAGGGACGCCACAAAGACATTGTGTATTAGAAGAAGGCAGTCGGTTTTGCAAAAATTTTGCGTCCACTTTCTCTCCGAATTTTGAAAAGTGATAAAGACAAGAATTGTAGCTCGTGAGATGAACTTTTGTCTCAAAGTTTTTCATAATTTTTGGAGCTACGAGCTATGAGATATGGTTTGCTTTTGGTGGATCCCAATCTGCCCATGCCATGCAGTCACACTTTCTCTTCCATTTTATCATTTTCCTCTTTCATATACATTTCTCCGCTCATCATCTCCATCTCTGTCACCTCTCCTCTCTGCACCATACTTACCTTCTCCTCAACTTTGAAGAATAAGATAAACCATGATGAACTCATGCCTCTTCCACACACTTCTATTTCAAATTGACCTCCCAGTTTCATTTTTTCTCCTCCAAATTATCAACTTCTATAAAAAAATATCGTAAATCATTCTCTTCTCTTAAAGAATAGAATCATGGTGATGGCTTACTCATTTTCGATCACCTTGGCTCCTAAGAAATGTCAAGAATGAAGAGCAATCATGCCATGAAAGTTAGTAGACCATCAACAAGCATAAAATTTGGCCTACTCAAGCTTCTTAGAGTATCAACATTGTAAGAAATGCATCTTTTCTTACCTCTTGAGAATTTATATTTCTTATTTGTATCCTTCATGGATACTCTCATTGTAAATATCCAAATCCATTTGTAAAAAGTACCACAACTCTACTAATCTACTAACACTAACCCTACTATGTAAAGTCCTATCACCTTCATTTCTCTCCTCTCTCTCTCTTTTATCTCTCTATCCCCACCAGCTTCTTGATAATTCTAAGCAAGAAAATAGATAAAATACTGGAATCTAACCCAACCACGGTTAGAGGACTAACCCTAGTCCTCAAAAATGCTATAAAAGGAGGGTGTAGCTAGCACAAAGAGAAACAAGCCATAAGAAAGAGCACCATGCTATAGCTTAAGAAGCCAAGCTCAATCTCTTAAGAAGGACCTCTAGAGTGAAATCTTATTAGCTTAAGCGGATGCATATGTTGCACTTAGGGGTGTGATTAGCAAGGGAGTTTTATGCCATTGTAACCAAAGAGTGAGCATTCAATACAGAGTAGGAAGCCTTCATTTCTCCTATCAATTGTAAGCACAACATTTTTTTGAATCAAGGAGGTGGATGTGGACTAAGCATGGCTACCTTTTATCTCTTTCAACATGAAGTCGTGGAGAACAATGATGTGTAAGTCTCTTGGTGTTTTTTTTACTTAAGTTCTCGATAGTTTGTTTGTGGTTCTCTTGTTATTGATTTGGCCATAAACCCCACATGTTATAAGAGGGTGGAGAGGAATGCCTTGGCCTTAAGAAACTGATTGGGGTGGCTTGTCTTAACTTTTTGCATCTTTTTGGTCAACTAAGTATGTACACATGTCTATCACATCAATATAAGTCTATGAATCAAATTTCATCGAGTTTGGACTTTTTTTTTTTCAATTTACACTCAAGTTCTCGAATGTCAGTACAACTTTAGTTTTTACCTAGTTTTTTGCCAGTTTGGTGATCCAAATTCAATGTGCCTTTACAAAAGTTGCTTGTACACATGCAATGAGTCACTGATATCAACCTTGGTCAATTTTGAGCTGAAAGTAAATAATCACAATTATTTACTTTATGCCCAGATGTGTTGTGATGTATTTTACTCAAGCTATATTGAACAAAATGCTAATCTCACTTTGTTTGGTCATGGATGCTTTGTGAGCAGGTATTAGAGCAACAAGCACTGCCCCCCCCCCCCCCCCCCCCCCTCTCTCTCTCTCTCTCTCTCTCTCTCTCTCTCTACACGTCCTAGTTTGTATCCAAAATTATGTGGTGCCCCAAATTACTGTTTGGTTGTGGATTCGTGTGTGTTATTTTGTTGTTTTTTCTCAGCCCCGAACCCAATTGATATGCACAGGATTGTAAAAGGGTGCTTAGAAGCCACTCTCCTTGTTGCCTGCGCCGGACCCCATCGATTTTGGTGCCCCATTGATGAGGGATTGTGTATATTGTTGTGAATACTCGATCTTTAGAGTATAAAGTATGAATCATGAAAATTTGTATGACCCCTTCATCCCCATTGCAAGGCAAAAGGTACACATCATTGTTAGTACTAAGTTGCAATTTGTAGACTTTTAGGTCCTCTTAGGTTGGTTGAAATAAACTCTTCAGTAATTCCTTTTATTTACCACTCATTAGATACGAACTTAGTTTGGACATTGGATAGGGGGAAAGGGGAACACACTCGGAACCTAAACAGTATGCCTCTCTATAGCCCAAGATAATCACTGCACCCCAATCCACTAGACTTCACCTTCAAAACTCACACAATTGACAGCAGGCCTCGCCGATTTTTCCCGTTTACAATCATGCCATGGCACACACCATTTTCCCTTTCTCTCTCTCTCTCTCTCTCTCTCTCTCTCTCTCTCTCTCTCTCTCTCTCTCTCTCTCTCTCTCTCTCTCTCTCTCTCTCTCTCTCTCTCTCTCACAGAGGACCATGGAGGCACACACATCTCAAACACCCTCACCAGATGATTGGAATAGAGCAAAGAGAAGAAGGGGATAAAGGGGAAGAAACGGCACCAGAATTTGATATGGTTTGCATCAATTATGGCAAAACATTCTCTACAAACACTCTTGAAATTTGCTACTACAACCGCATGACACCATCGAGCACAAACTTGGGGCAACTTTGAATTCACCACTATGAAAATCTCCTCACTGAGAGCAGTGAGAAAACCCTCCTCGATGGCACCCTCATTGGTCCGAAGAAACTACCTACAAGCTCGGCCTCAAGGTTCAAAAACTGCCTTGAGATCTACCTCTGTCTCCTCCAAAGAAGCTCTGACCGTCCTCCTCAAACGAAGCCTCTCTCCATGCAAAAGTATTGGTCCCCCCCTTTTATGTGTGTGCATGGCCTTCTATTTTGAGCCAAGCATCTTCTTATTTTAGCCCTATCTTTTTGCATGTGAGCACCCTTATCCATGGGTTTGCTTCAATATTGGCAAAAAACACTTGCTACAACAACCCATGAACACTTGCTAGCATCCGGCTCGGCCAGAATTGTAAGATTGTCTATCTCACTTTGACCATCCATTTGTGGGTGATAGGGCGAAGAGAAATTCAATCTTGTACCTAGATTTTCACTGAGATTTTTCCAAAAATTACTGGTCATTCTAGGATCTCTATCTGACACAATGGATGGTGGAAATCCATGTTGTATGAAAATCTGAGATATGAAGAGAGTTGCCAGTTGGTGTGTCCTAATAGTCTTTTTGATAGGAATAAAATGTGCTTATTTGCTTAACCTGTTCACTATTGTCCATATTCAGATATTCCCGTGGATAGACTTGGGTAATCCAAAGATAAACTCCATGGATATACTCTCCCATGGTGAATTAGGGATTGGCAGTGGCTGGAGTAATCCAGGTTGCTTCCCTCTATCATACTTGGTCTTTTGCCATACACACATTTTGAAACATACTCTTGTATGTCCACTTTCATGGTAGGCCAATAGGAGTATGTCTCTACTCCTTGAAGAGTAGGTTGGATACCTCTATGTTCCGCATAGGGAGGAGCATGGGATTCATACATAACTTTCTCACAAAGGGAGTGGGTAACATGTAGCCTATTGCCAAGGAGAAGATAAACATCCTTCAAGGTGAATGGTTCCTATTTCTTCCCTAAGTCAAGGGATGACATTATATCTTTAAATTCAGGGCCAGTAGCATACTCATCTATCATATAAGATAGATCATTTTGAGTTTCTATAGACACCGCATTGACTTTTGGTCGTCGCTTGTTGTGAAAGTATATCGGCCACTTGATTATGCTTACCAGCAATGTGAGCAATATGAAAATAAAATTGCGAAAGAAAATCTGCCCACCTCACTTGTTTGTCGAAAAGCTTGGTTTATTTCATGAAGTACTTAAGACTTTGCTGGTCCATTCGCAAAATGAATGGAGTCCCCAATAAATAATGCTTCCATGTGTCTAGGGCATGTAGAGAAGCTAATAGCTCTTTTTTGTATATGCCCAAGACTCGTGCATCGGCATTGAGCCTTCGACTCTCATATGCTATGGCATGCCCTTCTTGAAGCAAGACTGCTCGAAGGCAATCACCACAAGCATCACATTGGACCTCAAATGGCTTTGAGAGATTCGGAAGCATAAGGATTGGTTGGGAGGTAAGCTTATCTTTGAGCTTGTCAAAAGCATTCTTCTCTTTAGGAGTCCATGAGTACTTAACTTTCTTCTTTGTTAAGTCATGTAATGGTCCTGCTATTTGAGAGAATTTTTTTATGAAGCATCTATAATATGCACACATACCAATAAAGCTTCTTAGCTCATGTAGATTCCTTGGGTTAGGCTATGCTTTTATTACCTCCAACTTTGATGGATCCATACGGATACCATCTTGAGAGATAGTATGAACTAAGTATTGAATCTCTTAAAGGAAAAATTGACTCTTCTTTTGATTGATAAAAAGCTTGTTCTCCCTTAAAGCTTGAAAAATCACCTAGAGATGTTGCTTGTGTTTCTCCAAGGACTTGGATTAGATGATGATATCATCAAAGAACACTCCAGTGAATTTACGATAGGGTCTAAAGATTTTCTCCATTAAACAATTGAACATTGATGGTGCATTAATCAAGCCAAAAGGAATGACTAGATATTCATAAAGACCAATCGTTGTACGGAACGCGGTCTTTAAAATATCTTCATTCACTATCCTTATTTAATTATAGCCACTTTTAAGGTCAATCCTACTGAAGTAGGTAGAGCCTTGTAGCTTATCAAACAGATGTTCTACCGGAGGTACAGGAAATCTATTTTTGATAGTGATATGTTTTAGTGCTAGATAGTCCACACACATGCGGTATGTACCATCTTTCTTTTGCACTAAAAGGACTAGTGATCAAAAGGGAGAGGAGCTAGGCCTCACCATCCCTTTGTCTACCAATTCTTGGACTTGCCTCATGATCTCCTCTTGTTGAGCTTGGGAAACTTGATAAGGAGGCTTCTTAGGTAGTGAGCTTCCTCATAGGAGCTCAATTCGATGGTCATCATCCCCTCATTTTGGAGGTGAGATCATCGATGAGCACATCTTGGAATCCATTTAGAAAATTAGACAATTCTAACTCTTTTTGATTCCTACCATTTACATTTGATGAAACATTAGGAACTTTTAGGGACACTTTGACAAAAATCATGTGCGCAAAAACTGATCTTTTCATTGATTTGTCAAAAGTAGGAGAATTTACAAGTGGTATAGTACGACCAGACTCACTAGCATCTATATTCATGCTCTTTTCCTTGTAGGTGAAGTAAAGTCTTTTTTCAAGGAACTTCATGTTGACAACCATGCGGTTGAACCATGGTGCCCCTAGGATAACAGCCTCATGTTGGAGAGGAGAGATAAAAAAAGTCTTCTTTGTCAATGTAGCTTTGGACATGAAGCCTCAACTTCCCAATCAAGGGAGTAATAAAGGCTTGATGTCCCTTGAAAGCTCCATCGTCAGTTACAATAGCTCCCATCTCAAAAGCTTGAATGCCCAACTTAGTGGCCAACATATGAAGTTGTGAGTAGAGCCAGGGTCAAACAAGATGAATTCATCATGCTCCCTTACCTTTCCCCAAGCATAGGAGAGAGGTGATCCTTTGCAATGAGCATCCTCTTTTGGAGCTTCGATCGTGGAATCTTTAGGAGTCTCATTGTGGGTATTTCTCTTGGGGCAAGAATGAAAGCCATGTCTTTGCTCTTCACATTTAAAAAAAAATTGTTCCTTACTAAAAGTTTCAAGCTCTTCAGGAGAGATTTTATTTTTAACTTTGTAAACTCTCTTCTCCTTGGACCGATTTGTTTTGTTGTTGTTGTTGGAATTGCCTTGGGAAGAATTTTGGGCATTGTTTTTCCCCTTTGCATCACTTTTGTGTTTGCTGTCGATGGGCTTAGTATTCCTTTTAGCCCCTTTGTTGGAAATTGATGCACGAAGAAACCATAGTGTGGTGGATTACTTCAACAATAGAACCAGGCCACTAGGAGTTAACATACTCGTCCATCTCTTCAGGTAATCCAACACAAAATTGTTGATTTTTCTCGGCTAAGTCTATCTTTTGAAAGACAGTAGCCTTGAGATGTAAATCCCAAAACTTGTCCACAGATTTGTGCATAGACTCATGGGAGAGAATCTTCAAGCTCTGTCATTTGGTAAGCACTTTGTCCTTTGCATCGCTTGCAAGAAATTGATTCATGATGGAAACTCGTAGAGTTTTCCATGTCTTTGGGGCCTCGTTGTTGCCATGAAGGCTAGCCCACCATTGACAAACAGAATTCTGGAAGTGCATAGCTACATTATGTAGCTTAGAGGACTGTGTGAAGCGCTCATCTCCAAAGTCCATATCAAATTGCTAGATGAAGGCAAATACTTTGTTAGTATCACCAAAGGTGCCACCACATGTGAGAAAAGAGATACTCTTTCCTCCCTCTTTGAACTTCTTGAGATTTTGGGACCTTCGCCACCATGTAGGGTAAGATTTGCGATGTCCTCTCCTCTTGTATTCTCTAGGAGAATAGCTATTGCTTTCATCCTAAGAGGAGGAAGGTGAAGAAGAAAGAGAAGAGGGTGACCTCTTTCTTACCCTTTTCTTCCTTTGTTTCCTCTCTTCCGTTTTAAATTAATGAGGACAAGGATTGTGGGTTGACCGTTTCCTCTTGGGAGGAGTTGGCAATTGTCTAGACCGCCGTCTTTGTGGAGCCACATCTTGAGAGGAACTTAAGGATTTGCTTCTTTCTCGTTCTTTGGATTCCTCCTCTCTTATGGGAGAGAGTCTTCTTTTGGGAGTCTCATCAAGAGGCCTCATAATCTCTCTCTCCTGTTGGAGAGGAAGGGAAATCCCATAAGCACAAAGTTGTTGAGTAACTTAGGCTTGTAAAGCAGGGTTGCCCATAGCTTGCTGCAACCTAGTAGCAAGAAAATTGACAAACATGGGGGAATCATCATTAACACCTTCATGTGCAAAACCAAAGTTATCAATGTTCATTCTACTCTCTTGGTTATTGTCATCCATGCTAATTAAACTTATGTATAGATTATTTTGCACTTTGGTACCCTCAAAAATCTTAGTTGCTACTCTTATTTACCTTTGAAAATTGTTTCTCAAGAATCCACACCCGTGGTTTAGACACTGTTGATTGCAAATAATAGTGGAGAGGGTCCAATGCTCGATTGATTATGGTTCCTGTTGAGCTTGCTCGTAGCTCAATAATGGTTAAGCCAAAGGCAATCCACAAGAGGTTCCATTATTAAGACTTTAGTTCCCAACGGTGTAACTTGAACTAAGTCCTTCTCAACCAAGATAAAAGATCCCTGTCCCACTCACCCTATTGCAATGAACAAGCCCAACCTTTGATGGAAAACTTAAGGACCTCTCTTCTTAAGCAAGAAAATAGAAACCAATAGCTCTGATACCAATGTAATGGAAATGGACTATAAATTTTGAGAATAGCGGAATCGGGAGTGGAATTAAGAGAATTAGAGTGAGCATTTTTGTGAGGCTATGTTGAGAACATAGAGGGTGAACTTAATTAGCTGTAGCAACATAACCATAATACTTAATTAACTTTGGCATGAACAATACTTTTGCAAGAGAGAGAGTTAGAGAACTTGACAAGAATTGAGGATAGGATTTATATGGAGCCGGTCCCCCCTCCAATAGGCTTTTGTATTATAGATTCTCCCATCAAGAGACACTTGGTACAATACAATCTTTGTGTTCCTTGTGACCTAGGTGATGCAATGAAGATGGAAAGCTTCATGCACCTGAACATAACATAATCTTTGAAAAAGAATTAACCATCCCCGGCCTCAGTCCCAAGGCCTCAAACACCTTCAAAGGTGGAGAGAGCTAGTGGGGAATGAGGATAGGAAAGAGGAAGAAGAAACATTTATAGGAGAAAGAATTTGTTCCTCACGTATCATCACTCTTCTTGCTTAGCATACATAATAGCATAGTAATAAAGATGGAGAAGATGGCAAGCTTAAGCATTGAAGCATGGCTCTTAGTTGGATTTTCATTCCATAGCCAAGAGTGTTGGTGTAGGCTCTCAACTTAACAAGCTTGGAGACGGAGATGGAGCTCTTGCACTTTTCACTTCACACAATGTGTGTGTGTGTGTGTGTGTGTGTGTGGGAGAGTATACCCTACAAGAAATCCCCCAACCTCCTTGGTCAACCCCCTCTTCTAGCTCATGATGGAAGCTCATTTAACCCCTTCAAGCCTCTGGCCAATCACATGCAGAGTGCATATCAAGCAAGCATGCTAGCCTTGAAACAAGTGTCCCCCTTTCCCCTTTCAGAGAGAGAGAGAGAGAGAGAGTACTTGATAAATGCATACACAATTAATTAAATTTATCATTGGACCCCTTGAGAGGCCAATGCATACACAATTAATTAAATTAGCTAAATTATCATTGGACCCCTTGAGAGGCCAACCAATAGGCTTTAGGCACCTTATGAGGGCAACACGGAGAGGAACTTGACATGTGTCCCTGTTGCATCATTAGGCAAGGCTTGACCTGTGTGAGGGTGTGTGTGTTCTGGCTCTAGCTCCTACAATGAGGGCTTGCCTCCCTATGTAGGGATGTGCTTTGGCTTTGTGTAACACCTCAAGCCCCTCAAGAACCTTAGTCACGGAGCATCTTAGCACCTTAGTCAATAAGCACCTCAAGCACCTTAGTCAAAAAGCACGATAAGCACCTCAAGCTTAGGCCGAGTTCCCACCTCAAGCATAGCCCTAGATTGCCTAAGGTCAAAGGACTTTTAACACTAACCCTTGTACGTCTTTAATAAAGCTAACCCTCAAGTGTTTAATCTCCATTAGCTAGCGTTGCTCTTTGACAGACCATCTCTCATTTGGACCCTTTAACTTGGCCCAATGTTGAGATAGATCCATAAGCACATGTCTATATTCTAACCCTTGTTTCCATTTATTTTTCCACATTAAATGATCAATTTAATACGAGAAAATCATTTGGGTGTGTTAGATATTAGATTTTATGACAAATCACTTCTTGCACTGTGATGACCTTATACCGAGCCTTTGAAAATGGCCTATTTTGTTCGAAAGGGGCTTGAGGGGAAGAGAGGAGGCCCTTGCAGCCTCAATCAAGCAAGATCACTTGTGCAAATTGCCCAAAACTACACCATATTTATTGTTTAGTATATTACTTAGTGTGCAATGGAAAGATGGATAGCCCTAGAGTGATGGGGAAATAGGGTTGCAGGAAAACACACACATCTTGGAGAAGACTAATGAAGCTCAAGGCACACAACAAAGAGTATATTACTTAGTATGCAATGGAAAGATGGATAGCCCTAGTGTGATGGGCGTATATACAATGCACGAGGGAAAAACCTCCTAAAGACAGAAAAAATGCCATGACGGTTCTAAGCGTGTTCACACACATAACTACCACATGTATATGGTAACAAATCGCCCCTGGAGTGATGCGGTGAACGAGAGCTGGAGCTTCAAACTTCTCACAAGACAATGCCTTTGTGAAAAATCTGTAAGGTTGTCCTGTGTTGGCACATAAGCCAGGATGATATGCACCTCAATGTGCTTTGTTCGAGCATGAAAAATTGGGCTCCTTGCAACTGCCAATGTGCTCTGACTGTCAGTGTAGATAGTGTTGGCAGTGTTCTTCCCTACACCATAAGGTGTCTGAGCCATACACTCTCCGTAGCTATGAAGACTGCCTTGTACTTAGCCTCACAACTCAAAGTGGCCACAATAGGTTTCTTCTTGCTCAACCATGGTATACATGAACTGCCAAGCATAAAACAAAAACCACGTGTCAAAACAACCAGCCCAATCTGAGTCTGAAAAATCATGTAAGTCTGGAGACAATGATTCCCCCTTGGGATAAAACAAGCCAAGATGTAAAGTGCCACTCAAGTAGCAAAAACTCCTCTTAATAGCCTGCCAATGCTGAGACCCTGGCCTATGCATAAATCTACTGGCATGTGAGATTGCAAACTGAATATCCGGCCTCCTGTGCATACATAAATGAGGCAACCAACAACAATTTGGTAAAGAGGGGCATCAACAGGATCACCAGCATCATGTAGACTCAACTACAAACCTGTTTCCATGGGAGTGGCAATAGGTTTGCAATCCTCAAGTCCAAACTTATAGAGCAATGTCTCTATGTAACTTTTCTGACACAAGGCAATACCACCATCACACTGCTTAAATTGTATGCCCAAGTAATGATGCAACATCCCCAAATCTTTCATCTCAAAAGTAGCATTCAAATCAGCCTTAAATTCAGCAATGTGTGCCTCATTGGGACCAGTGATCAACAAATCATTCACATAAGAACAACAATGAGAAGTACATCGCCCTCACGCTTGACATACAATGTGCTTTTTGTTGAACTGTTATACGAAATCCTCATTTGACCAAATGAGTATCCCATGAGTGTCAGCCTTCTCATACCAAGCACGAGGAGATTGCTTCAACCCATACAAAGCTTTGTTACATTTTCACACCTTATCCTCTTGTACTTTCTTGACAAAACCGCGAGGTTGTGCTACATAAACTTCCTCAAATATTTCATCATTCAAGAAAGCAGCAACAATGTCTGATTGATGTACATCCCAACCTGAAAGAGCTACCAATGCACATAGAAAATGAACAGTAGTCATACGACAAGTGGGAGCAAAATTTTCTTCATAGTTTATGTCTTTCTGTTGTGCATAGCCTTTTGCAACAAGTCGAGCCTTATGGCCATCAACCTCACCATCCGGCTTGCTTTTCAACTTGTAAACCCACTTTGTACCAATGGCCTTTTTTCCAAGAGGAAAATCACATAAAGTTCATGTGTCGTTTTCTATAAGTGCATCATATTCTGATTGCATGGCAGCCATCCAATTTTTTGAATTTTGTGCATCATCAAAAGATAGAGGTTCCTCAACATCATGTAAGCTAGACACAGCCAAAGCATAACAGTGTGATTCATAAGATGTATGGTGAGATCTTGAATGAGTACGACTAAACAAAGGTGCATCCAATTTATTGTCATGCAAAGTGTGCACCAGTCATTTTGGCATACCTCTAGCTTGCTCATTTTCAGCCCTTTCCTCATCAAGTACATCATGTACATCTACATTAGGAATAGGCTGATCTGTAACATTTTCAAGATTCCCAATAGGTTGTACATTTGCCTCATTGGAATTTACATTCGTATTTACACCACTGAAAAGAGGCAGCAAAGTGTCATAAATGTCCTGTGAGCTTACATTATTTTCTCTAATACATTACAGTATAGGACTGAACAAAATGTTCCACAAACACAACATCCCGTGAAACCAAAATACACATTATTTGTGGATGATACAACTTGTAAGCTTTTCTTTCAGCACTACAACAAAAATACATTTGACAGCTCGGTGAAGCATGTATAGGTGGTCCAAAAAGGGCTGTCTTGGACACACTCCTTTTTAAAGTAGTTTTGGGAAACTTTTGAGTCTACCTTTGATTTTTGGGGGAGGAAAACTCAATGATGAGTAATGAAGATGGGGGAAATTTTAAAAAAGAGAGGGGTATGCATTTTTTATCGCCCCCTCTAGTTCTTGAACGTGTTGGATGTACGAGCACCTCTTTGCGTGGGCACAAAGCATAAAGGTTTGGGGTATTCTCCTTCTTTGCAGGGGCACAAAGCATACAGGTTTAGGGTATTCTTTGTGCATGGTTTTTGCATAGAGCAGAGTGCCTCTCTCTTTCTCTATGCGGTGTTTCTACATCGCATTCCCTTTCTTTCCTCTGCACGCGGTTCTCTGTTGTGTGTGCTTAGTTCTCCATCTCTCTCTCTCTCTCCCCCCCTCTCTCTCTCTCTCTCTCTCTCTCTCTGTGTGTCTCTCTCTGTGTCTCTCTCTCTCTCTCTAAGGATGGAGACTTCTCGTCACAGTTAAGTGTGTGTGAGTGTCTGTGACATGTTTGGTCTTGTTGATGCCTGGGCTCTTCATGATGTATGTTCATGCGTTGAGCTCTTTTTCTTCAGGTTTTGTTGATCTGGCTCCGTGCCCACCAGTACACAGTGAAGCAAAGTTTCTCGAGCAGTTCAAAGGCTGCTTACGTGATTAATGGGCGGCAAAGAAAAGGGAACAAAGAGAGAGACAAAGGCAGCATACTTTCTATGTTGACAAGCGGAAGGATGTCCAGCTTGATGAGAAGAAAAAAAGGAAGATTCTTCGTGCCATGTCAAGGTGCTGGGAAGAGCAGACGCAAGCATTTACAACCAAACTCCAAGGAGAGATTTTTGAACAGTTACTCCAGCAAACCAGTATTTTGCAACCTGCAAAACTCGGCACATTCTATACAGAGAGCAGTTCTTTTCAACATTTGTAACACCTTGTCAGAAGTCAAGGTCCCGCACTCAGCCACAGAAATGCTTTTCAAGAGGGCAATAGTGATGGAATGCACTAATTTGATGGACAAAGTAGATAACGTCCCTTTACGGATAGAGCACTTGCAAAGTTGTTGGGCATACACAGAAGAAACATCGGTTTTGCAAATGCATGACTCCATTTAGAGGATGTGAATAGTACTTTTCCAGTCTTATCATGTCAACGGCAAGCTCATCGTTCTACAAACATCACAGAGTACATTAAGGAGGTTGTGTTTGGTTTCTGGACAGCAGACACTCGAGTCTCTCCGAACAAGAAGGACATATGCCAAAGGCGTATCGGATGAAAGGCTGTTCTTATGCATCCATTGCATTTACTGGATCAACCCTCAGGTATTATCAACCACTTCTAGGTACTATATTGACCAATGTTCACCACTGTTAAGCTGTCACAACCACAATCAAACTATAAAAAACCACTGTCAAGTAGTATAGTGACCACTGTTCACCACTTTCAAGCTGTATGAACCACTGTCAAACTGTAAAAAACCTCTGAGAACTAAGGAAACAATCAAAAAGTGGTTGAATCCCCCTTCAAGTGCTTTGCAAAGCAGTTAAAGTACTGATAGTGATTTAAAGTACCTAAAATACTGCTTTCAACCAGCTAAGTGTGGAAGCTTGTACTTTGCAAAGTGCTGAAATAGTTTTTCACCACTTTAAAGTATTTAAAAAACCACTCGCAATCCGCCAAGTGCTTAGGTGAGCACCTATGTAAGCACTTGGAAGTTTTCAAACCACATGAAGGTGATAGAAAGTGAAAAATAAACCACTTAATGACCACTTTCAATATTTTTAGGTGGTTTTAAGTGCTTCAGGTGGTTTGAAATCAACTAAGTGCTTTGGTGAGAACCTTGAAGATTTCAAACCACTTGAAGATGATTGAAAGTGGTTTGATTACCCTTTTCAATCACATTTAGGTGGTTTTAAGGGCTACAGGTGGTTTGAAATCTGCCAAGTGCTCAAGTGAAAACCTATGTAAGCACTTAAAACCACCTAAATGTAGTCATCAAACCACTTGAAAGTGGTTTGATAAACTATTTCAATCACCGCTGTTAGGTGGTTTTAAGTGATTCAAGTGGTTTCAAGTAGTTCAAATCCACTTTCAGACATGCAAAACCACTTCTAAGTGGTTAATGTTCCTCTTGAGTGCTTTTAAAAACCCAAGATTTGGGTGTTATCCAATTGAAGGTAATCGAAAGTGGTAAACAAACCACTTGAAAGTGGTTAAATAACTATTTTCAATCACCTATAGGTGGTTTAAAGAGCTTGAGTGAGAACCTATGTAAGCACTTGGAAGATTTCAAAGCACCTGAAGATGATTGAAAGTGATTTGATGACATTTTTCAATCACCTTCAGGGGGTTTAGAGTGCTTCATGTGGTTTTAAGAAGTTTGAAGCCCCTTTCAAACATGCAAAACAACTTCTTAGTGGTAAATGTTCCTCTTATGTGCTTTCACGAACACGAAATTGGGTGTTGTAACTTGTAGGTGATGGCACCAAACATTTTGGTTATGTGTTGTCACATTATCTCTTTATTGCTTGCTTTTTTGTGCAGGTGAAATTTTACAGGCGGTGTCAGGAAATGAATCCGACGGTGCGCATTTTGCTGAGATGCTTTGAGAATATGCCCTTTTTTGTTCAAAAATTGAGGGACCGCAATACCTACTACTTCGAATATCATGTGCAAGCTGTCTACTTGAAAGATGCTTTCAACCAAATGCGTCAAGGTAGGTTTGGAGTACATGGAGAATCTTGTCACTATGCTTGTGATGTTTGTGACCCTGCAGTCAGTAGCAGTATATGTGTGGCTGCAAAGTCAACATTTGAGAGCCTCAAAACACTATGGGAGTCCTTTTTGTGTCCTAAACCAAAACATTCCATGTTTCATTTACACATCTGCTTGATGGGAAAATGTAATTAGTGTGGTGCCAACAAACAACTCAAATGTTGTCCTCTTGAAGTACATAACGAAAACTTTCAGGTGGCTGCAAAGGTTTTTGTTGGTGTGGAGACACAATCTATACATGAAGATGGCCAGTACCACAAAAGGAAAGATCTTCTTATTCAATAGATTGGGTGCTCCACTTTCATTTCATTCATGAAAGACAAGCTTGCCAAGTTTATCAAACATAACTAAATCTCTAGATGGCAGGCCAACCAATTCAAAGAGTGGCTACAGAGTTTTCCAAGTGATGTCGTTGTCTCTGTCATGGACTTTGCAGAAAATTACAGTTTTAAAATTGAGAATGAAATCCAACCCATGCACGGGTATTCTAGTCAGGTGAGCATTTTGGTCCACGCTTGCTATGTGCGCTCGACAATGGGCAACATCATAAAAATTTTCCATTTTTATATATCCAATGACAATATTTATGACACATTGATGTTCAACACTGCTTTCTTTTGCATGACCAGTGGTTGAAGGACCAAGGTTTTTGTTTAAAGGGACACTAGGTATGGTCTGATGATACAGCATCACAACTCAAAGCACAACAGGCTTTCTTCTTTGTTGCAAGGTTTTCTCAGCTTACTAGGCTTGAGATGATGCACAACTATTTTGGGTCAGGTCATGGAAAAGGTGAACATGACGGTGCTGGCATAGTCATAAAGAGGGCATTAACCCATGAGCAATTGAAGGTGGATGGACACCCCATGTATAATGCAGCAACAGTGGTCAATTACCTCACCCTAATGAACAATATGAAAGACTGTTGGTCATCCCCAAACAAGGTCGATATGGTCTTCTGGGAAATCAAGGTGGCTAATGTGCTAAGAGATATAGAATGGGATTGCAAGAAAATCAGTGGATCACGTGTTAAAAGCTGGACACACCCTACGGAAATTAATTGCTCAATAGATTATTATTTTTTTGTAATTATTCATTCATTGAGAAAACCCGACATTTCACCTTGTAGATATTGGGGCTTACATAAGTTTCCAGATTGTATCCCAGTTTTGACATTTAGATTGAGTAGATGGTTAATTTGGAACTTTAGGGTTTGAGAATTGTAAGGTATTTATACCACTTTTTGACCTTAATGAAAAACCTTTTGTCATTTTAAAAAAGTTTGAAGTCTGTGAGTGAGCGTACTGTGTACGAGAGAGAGTGAGAACTTCATCTTAACGCTACGCGTGTACCAGTGGTCGGAATCGAGTACGGAGAAGTGCAGTGTGTTGCCCCTCACAAGATCTAAGCGCATGCGCGCGTACGGTCCGGTTTTGCAAGATCCATCTACGAGCTTCATCTGGTGATTCGGTGAGCATACATTGTCTGATTTTGCATTGCAGCATATCCACGCACTCGCATTGAGTAGCGCTACACATTAGGCACTTTAGATTTCAAAAACAAAGACTTTCAAATTTCAGCCAGACATCCTACGTGATTTTGCACTGGGTGTTTTGGGTTGGGGTTTTGGTTCATAGACCTTAAGGAGAGCGACCTATTGGTGTTAGTAGGGTCTCCTCAAGTTCTGTGGTGTTTCGAGATTGTTTGATGGGTATTTGACTCTAGAAAGCGTTGTAGGAAGTTTCCTCTTATGCACTCCTGAAGGTTGTGACTTAGACATTGGGTAGAGACCTCTGTAAGAATTAGTTAGGAGTCGGTCGAGTGTAGGTTGACACCCTATGCTTGCTTCCACGCGCCTGCGGGTCGAGCTTCATCCTTAGCTAACAAATCTTGTTAGGTGAGTTCTCGCTGTACTGACGTCCGTCGCAGCGTATCCGTCCAACATTGGCGCCCCTGTCGAGGACGAAAACCTTAGGTAGGTGACTGAGATTAGTCCTTGAGGATAAGGATTCTTTGGCTTGCCAAGAGTCTCGTTTTACATTTAGATAGGATCAAAGGGTGGAGGACTCTCTAGGTCTTCGAGGGAGTCTAGGGAGCGTGTGTCTAGCCTAGATCCTTCGACTTAGGTAGATTTAGGTAGACTGAGATAGTTTTAGGTATTAGAAGAGTAGGAGTTGGAGTGGTAGATGCGGTGAGAGGAGAGCTTGAGAGTCCGGAGAGGCCAGGAAGCAACCAGAACACAATTTCATATGATGAGTAGGAGTAGATTTTGTAGGACATCATGATTCAGGATCTAGAGCATTTCATACATGTATACTTGCTTGTTGGATTCATCACAAGGTTGTAAAAGATGCGAAAAGACACAAAAGTGTGTTTGAAAGCTGAAGTGAAGTCTAAAAGTTACTGTGAGTGTTTCTGATAGAGTTGCAGAGCATCAAAAGCATTTCTGTCATGAAAAAATTTAATTTTAAGCCAGGAGACATCCTACGCGTAGGATGTCTATAGGCTAATCTAGTGGGAATTTTGGAATTCGAGTTGACCAGTGTGTTCAGAAGGTGGGGTTTATCCTATTTTCACCTGGAAAGTGGAAATTTGACCATATCTTGACAGGATAAGGCCAGATAGACTAAAATTGCCAGACATCCTACCCAAATTGTGCCAAGGCATTATTTTAAGACCAAAACCATAGGATGACTGCATGGGCATGATTTCCATGATATATTGAGTGACCGAGAGAGGTTTCATCTCATTTGGGTGAGAAAAATTGGGTTCTAAGCAGACTTTTGCACTTTTGACTGAAAAAGGCTAGAACAGCTAAAAGTGGGGACTTTTGAAAACCAAACCAAAATCTAAGCATACCACTGAGTTGCTGACATCAAGGGGAATCTGTGGGTCAAGTCTCAGGTCAAACAGGCCAAAAAGACATCCTACGCGTATGTCATTTGTGTGATTTTGCACTCCAAACCTAGTTTTGAGCATACCAAAGTGATCAGCACCTCAAGGGGACCCTGTGCTTTGCATTTGAAGTCATTCTGAGCAAAAATACATCCTATGCGTAGGATGTCTAAAGCAAGGAATTGAATTCAGATACTGACTGTGGGCCTAGCAGGGTGTTGTATAGCCTGAGGAAAGCCTCCTAGTCAATTTTGGTCCAATTTGGAGTTGATTAGACTGATCAAGACTAGTAGCAGGATGTCGGAACAGATTTCCGATCCATTGACCAGCTTATAGGTGTCCAAATCAAAAAGTAAAAATAGTTGTGGACTCAGTACATCAAGGGGAATCCATAGTGTAAGAATCCAGGCAAAATAGAGCAGGAGACATCCTACGCGTAGGATGTCTACTGGGACTTAGTGCAGGGAAAATCTGACAGAGCTTATACAGTGAGGTTCCATTTGGCTTAAGGGTTCCAAAACTTCTTTCAGAAGTGAATTTGGACCTTGTTTGACCTTTTGACGGAGCAAAGACAGAATTAAGACTTTTTCATGTAAATTGACCAACATCCGAGGGAAGTATAGCTCTAGATTAGCATACCTAATCCAGAACATCAGCAGTGTATAAAATATAGTAGTGGTTGAGGTTAACTCTCCAGTTATACCAATCATTACTAAGATCACCTCTAGCGGTTAAATGCTTTGATTCGATTGCCGAAATTAAACGCTTGTGTACAGGTATATTCAGCAGCAAAGCAAGAAGTTGTGCGAAGACTGATCCTTTGCCAGGTGAGTGGTTGGATTTGTAATAAGTTGCATTGATAAGTTTGATGAATTTAAGATCAGGAAGATACATTTTTAGAGACCAAAAGGTGGCAGGTGACCAAGGTAGCTTAGTATCCACAGAGGAGAGTGTAACTCAGGCAAGGCTAGATCCACTAGCACCGATTATTGAGGAGGGTAGTAATACTGACACTTCATCATACGAATCCTTCTTCATGATGGGTAGTCAGTAGCCAGGACGTTTCACCTATGATGGACCAATGCCAGGAGGAAGCCCCTTCCTAAATCCTTTGAATGATTCCAAGTTCATTGTGATCTTCTTAGAAGGAACAAACTCGAGGGGAGCCTTAGTCTATTCTGATTATCGAGGATCCAAGTGTATTTGTATTGAGTAAAGGCCGGCTTAGAGACTGGAGATAATTCGAGTCTATGATGATGGAGATAGATTCTGAGACAAAAAGGGGAACCACTATCTGATAGTTAGTAACCCTGAAGATTACAACAGATATGGAGACAACGTGGCGAAGGGGAAAATGGTTTCAGAAACTCAAGAACCGCCACCAAACATTGATCGACCTGGAGCAATCTTTATGTATAATAAGAAAACAACACGGGTTTCAACTTATAATGAGAACGTGGGAATTTACAAGCATGAGAGTGGGGGAATAGTCTCTTACTTTCGCTGCAAAGAACCATACCCAACCGAGTTAAGCAAAGATAAGGTTCTTTACTTATTCTCTTATGAAACTACTATGGGGAAGGATATTGTTTTTGTTGATAGGTACGGATGAGAATACCAACGTATTCTCCCAGAGGAGATAGAAAAGGTAACAGTTCCAAGAGCATCAACATATGCCCCTGATGAAGTGCCAAGAGCCACCTACACCCCTAGCAAGTCGACAAATCCCTTCTCAAAGGAGTATGACGCGACCTCACATTCTACCCGACCGCAGACATTCCACAACCAAAACCAACCAGCAACTCATCCATCATTGCAAGCATGGCTTCGACAGAGTGCAACATTGGAACAAGACCAAAATCGAGATAGTTATCAAGCCGCACGAGGGCTAAGGGATTTACAAGAACCACCACTCTATTCAAGGTATCAAGGAGAGAGTAAGCCAAAAACTCAAGGGTCAACAGAGCCTGGAAGACCACCCATAGAACGAGTCCGGAGAGATGAACCATCTCTGGCAAGAACTGCTAGACATTATGGCTTAGGAGCACCACTTGGAGAAGACCAGAGGAGGTATATCGGCTGGGATGAGGAGATCCAATGATGAGATTTGTAGACCATCGTAGAATTAGACATTCTCAAGTGAAAAAATGGGTAAACAAGAAATACACGGGAAACAGAGATCCGAGAGATCATGTAGTTGCCTTTGTGCGTGTAATTAGAGCGGAAGAGGTGTTAGACTTCCCTACCCAATTTGCAAGATTTGGAATAACCCTAGAGGATGACACTGCTACTTGGTTTGACTCTGTGGAGCGTAGAGACTTTGAGTCTATGGAGGAAGTGTTTGACGAGTTTATCGAGGAATTCTCACAAAGGGGAATAGCTCATAATACGGTCTCACAAATCCATAAATTCAAACAGAAAGACGGGGAATCTGTGTGAAAGGCAACCCTACGACTAAAAAGATATGTTAAGTTCTGCCCGGTGGAAGAACTGCCAACTCAGTCCAGACTTATGCTTATATTTATCCAAGGACTAAGGAATGCAGATCTCCAGAAGGACTTACATATGAAGAGGAGCACGACATTGAATGAGTTAACCAAGGAGGCTCTTTACCTTGTAGACAATTGTGCGGTCTACAAAGAGGATGAGTTCAAGGATCTTGACGACGATTCATCTTCACAACAAAGTGGAAGCAAGTCTTCTAAGACAGCACCAAAAGGAGTAGTAGCTGTAAAGCAAGAGCAGCTTGTAGAGGAAGTGCTAAAAAAGATTAACTTGTACACCAAATCCCAAGCCAAACAGCCCAAGTGGTGTGCTATTGAACAAAAATGGACAAACCATGGGATGGAGGAATGTTATTATAACAAGGGATATGTGAGAGAGAGACCTTGCGCTCACTAAGCTCAGGTAGCTTCTCCTCAAGTTTCATCGATACCTAGGTATCAAGTAGGCAACCTACTAGGACCTGTAGGTGTAGAAAGACCACAACCAGTGTTGGGGCAACAACCACCCTTACCAGGATTACGACCAGTTGACTTAAGATACACACCAACAGTAACCGAATCAAAAGAGAAGGCTTTGGTTCCTATGCATGCATATTATGAAGATCCCATTGGATATGCGGCAAATCCTATCTACTATCCACTAGAAGAACCCTCAACACCAGAACCATGGAGCATGATGGGAGGTGCAGGACCACCAATAGTTGCACAAGCAGCAGGAGAAGGAAGATATAACTTGGATGAACGAACATTGTTGTTCATAGCCAACGGAGGCATGGGTGGACAGACATGCATACCAACAAAGAGGAGCTCAAGGAGCACCTCAACAACCTAAAGGACCCTGCTACATGTGTGGTGGAGACCATTGGCTAAGAGACTGTCCTCATGAGGATGAAATCATTAGAGTCAACGCATATTGCACCGAGTGTGGAGTTACTCGTTTGATTCCTGATTGCCCTAAGAACCCGAGCAAAGGAGCAAAAACTACCTTGAACATGCTGGAAGCAGTGCCTTCCAGTGGAGAGTCAGAAAACAAGACAATCATACATATTCAGGCAATGACACGAGCCCAAGCTCAAAGAATGACGAACAAACCCATAATTGAAGAGCCAAAAACCGATGCCCCAAGTTCAGAAATGAAAAATCATAGAAGCACTTGGAAGGCTAGAAAGGCGCGTATAAAAGCCAGGAAAGAACGAGAGAAAACTGCTCTATCCGAGGAGTTAAAACACACAAAGGATAGATTAGAACGGTTAGAGAATCTAGCTAGCCTAAGCTCTAGCCTAAGCTCACACACTACGGCAACCATAGCACCCAAGGAAATAGCAGAATCCAAAAGTGCAGGATCATGAGGATCAGTACTGGCAGACAAGGTAAATGAGCAGTTAGATGCACTTCTAAAAGCTTATGAAGCCAGACTCAAAAAGAACCAAACCCAAGAGCAAAGATGGATGACTTATCCATATGCTGAAATAGAAAAACAGAGGTTGGAAATGTGTAGAAAGATGATTGAAACAACTCAATCCTTTATAGAAAACCCGCTTGGTAAACCTACAAATGGGCATGAAGTACCAGCTCTAATCCCTATCCAACCAGCTTTAGAGGAATAAGTAGAAACAAAGGAAAGACTCACGAATGCCTATGAGTCTAGGGAGAACCTATCATAGTGCCAAATACTACAGATGGAGCAAGTGACGGGTTCCAGCCTAAAATATTGGCAAAAATGGGTAAGGACTGTAATGGTCTAGATGATCTGTGGAAACAAATCCGTGAGGCCAACAAAGCTAACAGGGTGAGTTACCACATGAACAACACGAGAAAAGAGAAAAACGAGATCTTACCTTCTATTGAAGAATTTGAGGCAAGATCACAAATGAACTTTGATATACATTCACAAGGGGGAGACCAGGGATCAATTAGTTCGGGGCACAGCCAACCAGACTTGCTGAAAACTCTACCCTCTTACTCAGGAGAGTATGAAGCCAAGTCTGAGGTGAGAGCAATGCCATCTTAAAGACTTTCTTCTAACAAAGTGATGGATTCACAAGGGTTGATTGAGTTATTGTCCACCCCGGTGGCATGCACAATCACATTAGCCGAACTCCTAAGGTTACGACCAAACATGTGGACCATAGTAGGAAAATGCCTAGAAAATTTTGGAGTGAAAGACCCCACCTCGAAGCTTCAGGAAGGGATCAGAGAATTGGACAGGCCTCAACTAAACACTAAGCCAGTACCTTTAAACAAGGTTGGAGAGTACTGCGAGGGAGAAGATGGAAACACCACGCTACCAGTAGAATTCCAAGGAGTAGTTTCCAAACCTATTCTTGACAGTGGAGCGGGAGTTGTTATCGCCACCAAGGAAATCTGGAAAAAATGGGAAAAACCAGCTTTAAGAGCTACCAGAATGAAATTCCAATTAGCATATGGGTTCATGGAGAAGCCTCTAGGACTCTTATAAAAAGTGATTGTCACTTCATGCGGAATCAAGTATGAGCATACATTTGTAATAGTCGATTTTGACAAAAAGAACAATTAGGAGATCATCTTGGGAAGACCATTCATGCGACAATTGAAGATGGTCCAGGATTGGGGTTATGACCACATATACCTCACACATGGTAAGACAACAACCAAAATACATCTGAAAGACCATAGTTACAAGGATGTGAACCAGACACCAGTGGAAGAGTTTGATTCAGCTACATTAGCAGGATCAGAACTCCCAGCATGGTTAGGGCAACAAAAAGAGCTATGGATGTGCGGAGCTTCACATTGTGGGAGCTTAAGAAGAGAGGATGCGTCTTAGAAAGAGCGATTGAGAACAAGGAGTATATTTTGAAACCTTTTCCTGAAGATGACTTAGAACCTCTGGAATAGGAACATATACTAGCAACATTGGATGTCGTACCATTACAGATATTCCAACAACAAAATTTTAGAGTAAGGACGGCTATGATGTGCTACCCTATTACATGGTAAGCCTTATACCAGGAGAAGATGAGATGGTAGAACCACCAGAACAAGAAGAGTTTTATAACTCCTCTAAGCATCTGAAGGTAAATAACGATGCAGATAATGAGTGTTCAGACAACTCAAGTGAGCGCGGGGAGAAAACAGAGAATATCAAGTTTTATGATTTTGCTAATCAGCACCCTAGATTCCAAGAACGCTATAGGAGAAAACGAGCAGCAAACAAAGCGAGAGAGAACTTGATGCCTAGGATAAAAGGTAAAACTCACTATCTGATGCTTGTAAAAGCAGAGGATTGTGGAAAAGATCAAATATCAGGAAGATTCTCAAAAGTTTGAGGGGAAGGAACGCGAGAGGAAATAAGACAAGTATGGAAAGCTAACACAGAAACAAAATCTCAAAAATAAAAAAAAAGAAACAACGAAAGACCAAGAGTGGAGCAAACTGGAGCGTAAACAGAAACACCAAGAACTGAAACGGTCTTTACGAGAGGAATGGATTACTGAGGAAGATAGTGATGATAAGGGAGAGTCAGAAAAGGGAGACATGAATGTACCATCACACTATCGGAAATTGACCATCCAGGAAAGAAAGTTCATAATGACACCACCAATCAAGGAAAGAACAAAACCAGGAATCTTATGATGGGCCCGAAAATGCAAAAAGGATAGACCTCACTGAACCAAGTGAGAGGCCTCAGCCGGCGGTCTATATCGCAACCGATTTAGAGCCTGAAGAAGAAGAATGGCTAACACAACTTCTCAAGAAGTATAAATATGTGTTTGCATGGTCCTACAAATACCTCAAAGGAGTTGATCCATCGATATGCCAACATACAATTCCTTTGAAATTAGATGCCAAACCAAGCAAACAACGTCCTTATACATATAATGACACATTTGATAAACGAATCAAAGAGGAGATTGACAAGCTGATGGAGGCTGAATTCATCTATGAAATCGAACATACAGATTGGGTGTCACCCATTGTGGTATTACCCTAAAAGAACGGAAAACTGCGAGTGTGTGTAAACCTCAAAAAGGTAAATGCAGCCACCATAAGGGATAATTATCCCTTGCCGATCACAAAACATGTACTTGAGAGGGTGTCCGGGAAACGGGTTTATTCCTTTCTAGATGGGTTTTCAGGATATAACCAACTGGCAATTGCATGGAGGATCAACACAAAACAGCGTTTGCCACAAAATGGAGAATATATGCGTATCGTGTTATGCCTTTTGGCTTAACTAATGCCCCAACTACCTTTCAAAGGTTAATGACACACGCTTTCAAAGAATACCTAAGAATATTCTTAGAAATATACATGGATGATCTTTGTGTACACTCTCTTCTACGAGAGGAACATATTGACCATTTGCAAAAGGTATTTGACAAAAAGTGCATTTTCATGGTTAGGCAAGGCCGCATCTTAGGACACATTGTCTCAAAAAATGACATAACCACTGACCTAGACAAAATCAAGGTCATAGTAGACCTGGCCATGCCTACTAATGCGAAACAAGTGCAATCCTTCATGGGACACTGCTGATATTATCGAAGATTCATATATATGTATGTAGTCATCGCACAACCTCTGTATCATTTGTTAGTCAATTCCGATTGGACTGAGGAGTGTGAAACTTCATTCCAAAAGCTGAAGGAAAACCTTGTATCAGCACCTGTACTTAAAGCACCGGATTGGGAAAAGATATTCCATGTCCACATTGATGCTTCTGCATATGCAATCGGGAGTATTCTGGCTCAACCTGGAGACGACACAATGGATTTTCTAGTTTGTTACGCAAGCTGACAGTTAAATAGTGTGGAAAAGAACTACACAACCACCACAAAAGAGGGGTTAGGAATGATTTATGTTGTAAAGAAATTTCGGCATTATTTGCTCGCAAACAAATTTGTTTTCTTCACAGATCATCAAGCTCTTTTGTATCTGGTAAATAAACCATGCAATACAGGGAGAATTGTACGCTGGTTTATTATATTGCTAGAGTTTTATTTCACAATGGTAGTCAAAAAGGGTAAAACTCATCTACGGGCGGATCATCTTTCAAGGCTACACAAAGGGGAAGCTCTTGAAGGAGTAGATGATGGCATACCAGATGCTTATCTTTTCAATATTGAAATGATACCCAAATGGTCTCAGGAAATTGTTAGCATTCTTTCCTTTGGAGGTAGGTTTGATAACATGGAAGACAGATCCAAACAACAAACAATTCGACAAACAAAAAACTTCCAGTTGATTGCAGGACGGCTGTATCATCTATGATCAGACCAAATTCTACGACTATGTATAAATCCGAAGGAATTCGAGTGTTATCTTGAAGAAGCACAAGTCCAGGATTGTGCATTTCATTGTTCAACAGTGAAAACACACTAGAGACTGAAACAGACAGGGGTTTATTGGCCAACTATGTACGCGGACACACATGCTTGTGTTACCAATTGTACTATATGTAGTGCCAAACGACCAATGGATCACGCGGCATTGTTTCAGGTAAACATTGCACTTGCATGGAGTCAATATATCATTGATTTCTTAACCACAAGGACGTTTCCTGAAAACATAACAAGAACACGGAAAAGGTCTATAGAGCTGGAGGCTTGTGACTTTCAGTTAATTGGGAACCAACTCTATAGCGAGGAAAGGACAATCAACTTAGAATCTGTGCAAATTAATACCTGCTGATTCTAGAACACTCACATAGCGGAATAAGTGGAGGCCATTTTTCAGGCAATAAGACGGAAAAAATTGTGTTAACCACAGGAATATGGTGGCCTACATTACATATGGATGCTGAAGAGTTTGTAAAGCGTTGTGACCCATGTCAGCGCACCAAGGTGCCGATAAAGAGAGATGAGATGCCACTACGGCCAATGATGGGAGCAAGGGAATTTGCAAAATGGGGCATTGATTTTGTGGGACCTATTTCACCCCCTGCATATCGCACCCATACCCAATATATCATTGTGGCTATGGACTATCTCACAAAATGGGTGGAAGCCAAGGCAACACAAAAAGCAGATGCACGGACCACTGCACAATTTTTGTATGACAATATTTTTATACGATACGGTTTACCAATAGAAATAGTCAGTGATCGAGGAACACATTTTCTTAATGAAGTCATTGAATATCTGCTAGAGGAATTCATGGTCATACATAGAAAATATGCTCCATACCATCCACATGCAAATGGACAAGCTGAGGCCACAAATAAAACACTATGCACGGTTCTCACTAAAATTGTATCAGAGTCAAGAACAGACTGGATCAGTAGCTACACTCAACACTATGGGCATACAGGATAGCTTACAAAACATCGATCGGAACGACACCGTACAACATGGTGTTTGGCCTAAATGCTATATTACCCGTAGAGTTTTTAATTCCAACTCTACGAGTAGAGAAACGCTTAGAATGGACAGGGCATGAGCTCTCTTCAAGAATAGATGATCTTGAAAAGCTAGACGAACTTAGCTTAAGAGTTGTAGCTTCGATCTATGCTAAAAAGAGAAGACAAAAGGAGTTTTTTGACAAACATGTGCGCACGAAAGAGTTCAAAACTAGTGATTATGTACTTGGTTATACCTTGAAGCAATATGCCAAGAAACTTAAAAAGCGAGGGATGGGACCCTTTGTGATTAGTGACCTATCACAAAGCGGTGAGGAAATGCCAAATTGGATTAGTGGGTGTCGATTAAAGAAATATCATTTACCACTAACACAGGATATGCTTCAACAAATCCATCAAGAAAAACAACGAATGAAGGAGAAACAGAGGGTACGAGAAGAAGCTCAAGCAGAAGCAAAAGAACGCATGGCAAAAAGAAGGCTTCTACGAGAAGAACAACAATGTGGATCACCAGTGTGAATCAATGCCATTCGACTAACGAATTTTCATGAAGACACAGTGGAGCCAATAATTGCAGTCAAAGTGGGTAGTAATCAAGTTGAATTGACGGCATTGCTTGATTCGGGAGCTCAAGAAAATTTGATCTCTTACAGATTATACAAACAGCTCAAACCCACATGTCAACTTCATCCTACTCCACAAGTGCTGGAAAGTAGTACATCACATTCACTGAAAACATTGGGCTAAACTATATTGCATGTACAAGTACATCAATATATTTACCCACACAAATTTTATGTAGTCAAGGATGAAAGCACACAACACCCCATGTTGTGGGGCAACCTTGGCAAAAAGAGTACAATGTGCAGATAGATTGGAATGCGAATGCAGTCAAAATTCAGCATGCACAAGAACAACAGGTAATATCCTTTGCTCAGCAACCCCGGCATAATCCGCTGCTGCCAGCAATACAATCACTGGATAAAAAGCCAAAAGGAAGGATGCCACTAAAGAACAAACCGGGAACTGCCAACCATGTTCACTACAGGTATGAAAAGTCACCGACCGCAGTGAAAAGATCAGAGTTACCAACAAGAGAAAAACAAATATGGGTGCGGAAGGATAGAAATGACATGGCAGACAAAAAACAATACAACGGAAGAATTCAACCGAAGCAGATAGTTCAACCAAAAACCAAGGGAATAAAACAGATATGGATCCCAAAGAAAATGCTCAGCAATAACTCAAATGCGACTCGCATTTGGATCCCGAAACCGAAGAAAAAGGAACTCCCTTCAGTACAAGCAACATCGGAAAGCAGACAACTGCATAAGAAACCAACACACCTATTTATGTGGATGCCCATCAGCAGCAAAACAATGGCAACCAATGCAGTAGCAATAAACCCTAAAACGGAAAAGACAAGCTGCCAATGGAAAGCAAAAGAGATACGGTCTACGGCCATTCCGGCCAAGACAATTTTCTCTAAGGAGACAACTACGACCATATCAACAGTAGCAACAAAGCCAACGACTTTTGCAAGAAAGAAAATCAAACAAAGAGCAGTAGAGTTACAGCTCTTACTTGTAAAGAAAACAGGAAACCTCGACGGCGAATGCCAATAAGCATCTTGCTTATATCCTTCTCTTGCACAACATTAATTTTTCCATGCATTGACGGAGTATGCATAAAATAGGGCCACATTACACCGCCAAGCATTAGCACAATTTTTTCAACCTATGCACGGCACATACTCCGAGGCGATACATTGTCGTCTGGGAGGACTCCGCCTAGGAGGAGGGGAGGCATTCCCAACTGCGGACCCAATAGCAGAAAGAGCAAAAAAGGGCATGTTTTTCAACTATTTTTAAGGGTTTTTGTTTGATTGTGAAATTTTCTAGACTAAACCAAGTACATATGCCCTTATACAACATGAATCTACAGGTATATGGGGCCAAATGCCAAATCAAGCCCCTAGCTGTGTGTATATAAGTAAAAATAGCCATTTTTCGGTCAAAATATTCATAAAATGGAGAAATTCGGCCATAAAAATTTCATGTGAGTGTATATAATGTTTTACGGTGATGTGTTTGATTTGTTATGATTTTTGGGGATTTTTTGGGTTTGTTTTGCTATTTTTCTTTTAATTTTACTAATTTTTGGTAGAAAAACTTCAAAAATACAAAAAGCATGTGAAGAATGGTCGTAATGAAAAACAAAAAATATCGGGATGATGAGTGACTATAGGACAACCTATGGTACAGTGGGGGTGCAATTATGAGACTGGAGTGAAAAGTGTGTTTTAGCCAGATTTTGACCGAAATGCCAAATTTATGGTAAACAGGGCAAATGAAGTCCAAATCAAGAAATTTTTGAGTCTAAACCGCATCTCGCAAGAAGTTGGGAGCACATGTCAAATTTCATGAAAAGTGGTTCGGGGACCCCCATTATAAGAATTTTTCACTTCATTTTTAGCTCATTTCCACTATTGACCTTTGAGAGAGAGCTCCTGCCACCTAGAGCGAACGGAACTTCCAGCAGCTTGTATGACATGCACGACTACCCGGCGGGATTTAGACATGAGAGGTAGGCTCACCACCTTGAGCTTTTCGCGCATGTTTGTCGTTTTGTCACGAAAACTAGCATAGGGTTCACACACAAAGCGGGCAGTAGAGACCTACAAGTTGAAGTGACCACCTAACGGCTAACCCAAAAGCAACAAGACTTTATCGGCAGCTTACCCTAGCATAGGAGACCATTCTTGGATGTCCAAAGACAGTAGAAAACCATTGGGAAAAACCCTAATTCCTAGAATCCCGCAAGAGGCCACCAAATGGGAAATCGGCGGAAAGGCGCCCAAGTGTTACCAAAATTCATGGGTAGGAGCATCTCGACATGCTCGACAAGTCTATGTAGCCCACATGACCAAAAGGTGACCCGAAGCGTCACTAAACTTCAGAAACGGCATCAGACACAGAAAGTGTCAAATAGCTCTCGCGGCCAAACCGCATGTCCGTTTGCCACCAAACTTCACGAGTGGCTTTCCTAAACCATCAACAACCAAGTCCTATGGTGGTAGACCACCACAAGTCATCGAAGACATGTAAACGCAATCACGGGTGCTTCTAGAGCGACAAATTGCCAAATGGAGCTCCGGTGAAGCCAAAGTCGACAAAAACCATACAGCAAGGATCCCCAAGGGATCGGGAAGCTATGGACACCAACATCAAGAAATTTCATCGTCGAAAAGCACTCCAAAAGTCAGAAAAATGGCTCGGAGGCTCTGAAATCCACACAGGGAGTTACTTTCTATCCATATGACTTTTTTGTTGAAATTAGGCTTAAAAGGGACTCAGGGGGACTAAGAACAAGCACCAGTAGCAGTTCCCATTAAAAAATCATCAGGAGACATCCTAACCGTAGAATGTCTCAAGGCCATTTCTGGGCACAGAACCCAATAACTCTCATCACGCACATTTTCTGAATAGCCTTGACATGCTAGCCACCAAGTTTCATCACATTTGGACCAAAATTGACCTCATATGCATGAAAAAACGCAAAGTTAGGTCATAGAGGCAATAATGGGCCATAGACCTACCAAAGCTTGTCCAAATCACATGAAACTTGCACAATACAGTCATGAGCACATAGCCAACCAATCTGTGTGGTTACTTGCAAAAAAAGATGAAGTAGACATCCTACGCGTAGGATGTCTATTTGACATTTTTGGCCTACAGAGGGTATTTTTACATTCCAAATCTTTTCATATCATCTTCAAAAGCTCATATATCAAGTTTGAAGCCATTCTAATCATTTTTTACCCCCAACACCTTCAAAATACACATTTTGAGCCCAAAAACACTACACAGGGTCTTACCAACATCAATTCTTGTCCAAATCAAAATCCAAGAGCATGCCATGTTCCACATGCCAAGGACTACCCACATAACAAATCTCAAGCCGCATATTCAAGGACATCGAAGGAAATGTGATAGAGCTACCAATGCTACCGCGGGAGCTCAATGAGTTCGTCAGAAGCAAGATGGCAGAGTATCTGGAGAAGATTGATCTCCACAATTATTTTGAAGTTGTGCCGGCAGGAATCAACATAAAAGAGTATGGGAATATGTGACGACAATCAAGGAAGACGGAGTGGCACGAGTTACGGATCTGCAAGGCAAGCCATACATGGAGATTGTAATCACGGAGAGAGTGGTGGCAGCTGTACTAGACCTCTCCAACAAAGGGGATACTGTAACTAAAAGAAGAGACGAAGTAAAGGTGTACACAGAAAAGAAAGGCAACTACACTTTTGAAGACATTGCCAACCCTAAAGTGGCAATCATGAGTCAGCTGTACAATCAGTATTTCCATATGTGTACAAAGCGGCCACAAAAGTACAGAATGCCGCCTGGAGCAATTGCCACAACCTTTACCTGGGCAATGCAGGAAAGAAAGTCGAAAGTAATCAACTATGCAGCTTATATACACGATAATCTGGTAAAGATGGGCAACAAGAACCCCACATACATTGTGCCGAGAGAGCTAATCACGAAAGTGATTTATGGGGCATTACATACCAAGGGAAGATGGCCCGACCCTCCATCACAGAACGACTGGCTGAGGATCAAGGGAGATAAGGAAGAGGAACAGCCCAAAGCACCAAGGGTTGCCACAAGGTTGAAACGCTAGCTAGAGACCGTGCAAGAAGAGCAGCCAGAGCTGAAGAAGGGAAAGAAGGAATCTATCCAAGTGCCTGTAAAAGAGACAAAATCACAGAGAGCAGCACGGCTAGAGCGGCTAATGGAAAGTTTCAAAGCCGAAAGAGCCCTCAAAGGAGATTTGAATGAGCTATGGAAGCCGTCTCTAGAAGCAATGTCGGGATCATCCCAAAGGGTGTACAGAGACAAATTTGATGACTATATTAAGAATTTTGAGATCCTGGATGCCACAACGGAAAATATCCCACATGTACCATTTACAGAAGCAGAAGTGGAGCAAGTCTGACGGCAACTGCTAGAGGAGCAGGAAGGCCAAGAGAGAGAGAGGAAGACAAAGGCTTCAGGGATTTCAAGAAAAAGCCAACACCTCCACCATCCAGCCCCGAGTCAATCCCACCGCCCTCACCACCTCCTCGAAGCCCTCCACAAACTCAACAGAAGGAAGAGCTAAACAAACTTGAAGATCAAGAGGAGGCAAGGCAAGAACAGAGCCAAGAGCAAGAACCAAAAGAAGAAGCTAAGCCTAAAAGTGAGCCGCCAGAGCCAAATGAAGCAAGGTATAACACATTTCTAGACCTACTGGCTACCGGATATTCAAAAGAAGAGGCTTCCACAGTCGCATTTGACTTGGCAAGCACTGGGCCCAAAGAACAAATGCAGAGCCTGCGGTTAGTGGAGCTAAAGGAGATGGCCACTAATACAGTGGATCTGCACCCGCCCACCAATGATTGGGATGTGGTGATGACCAAGCTAACCGGGCTAAGGGCACAGTCAATAGCCACAGAAAGTGAAATGGCAACTCTCAAAGCCACTGAAGTGCAAATCAAGCTTGAAGTCGACACGTTACAAAAACAACGCCAAAGGGAGATAGAGAGAGCGATAGAGCTGCAAGCCAGTCTGGAAAAGGCATTGCAAAGATGCCAAGAGATGGAAAGAGAAAATCAGGCAGCAACTCAAAGACTACAAGGAGCCGAAGAGGAATATAGACAACTCAGCAAGTCATTGGCAGATGCAGAGAGGGAAAGGGATAACCTAACCCTACAACTTGCTGAGGAGTCCAATGAAGTGGAGGCCATGCGGAATGCCAAAGAGAAGGTAGAAATAGAGCAGGAGGCTAGCCAGGATGAGGTCCTTGAGCTCAAGGACCAGCTTAAAGTTAAAGATCAAACCATCCAGCGGCTATGGGCATCTTCTGACAGAGTCAGAGCTACTAGCTCGACTCACACCACTCGACTCACACCACTTCAGAGAGCCAGATCTATGAAGAACAAATGAAAGAGCTCCAGAAAGAGTTGACTTTAGAGAAGAAGCAAAGTCTGATGATGGCAGCAGGATCAATAGTCATGCAAACCCACATAGAAGAAGAGCAGAAGGCAATGCAAGATGAGCTAGAAAATATCAAGAGAAAGCTCGAGGAGGCAAAGAAGATAAACACCGATTTGAACGACCTCCTTGTGAACATGGGAGAACAAGCTGAAGCAGAGAAACAGACATTCCAAAAGTAGATAGAAGAGCTGAGAGGCCAGTAGGCAGAAGAGCAGGCAAGCATAGGGCCAGCAGCCATGAAAGGCATAGACCTAGAAAATGTGGCGGATCCTGTGGACACACCCATGCGAGAGGAAATCCTTGTAGGACCCTCTCAAGAGCCACAAGATCTGACACAAGAAGAGGAAGAGAAGCTGCGCAAGGCCATAGAAACAGAAATCAGATAAACGGCCAAAGAAGCTTTGGAATGGGAGTAGAGGGTTTTTAAATCCATGACCATTCAGAAGATAGACGCCAGCAACCTTCAGCGTGAATGGCTATAGCCCTCTCTTCCATATCCTTTGCTAAAGTACGAAGCCACCACGATCAACAAAAGAATCAGCGAAGAGCCAACAGTGCCACTATACACAGTAGATATCTCCAAGCCTGAAGGGGTAAAGTTGATAGTCGACTCCTAGCCCAGGTGGAGAAAGGCATGGTTAACAAAGTATCCACAATACCTAATTCATTTGGTAGAGGCACCCAAAGTCATCAGAGATAACATAAGTTTTTGCCCTCTACCAAGGATGCGAACGTGGAAGGCCCACGAGCTACTACAAAGAAGCCAACCCGCTTGGCTAAACTATCTGAAGCTGCCAGGCTTGAAGGCAAGGGAGAGAATAAGTGTTCAATACATGGTGAAAAGATACCCTAACGGGTGCCATCAAATTGTTCAGTGGCTCACCTAACCTCTCTTGCATTATGATGAGAAAGATCTGCAAAACCCTTTTGGCAGTCTTCGAGACGTTCAAACCGGGCTAGGCGATAGACAGTATACTTACAGATGTGCATATGGTCTGTCTGGTCAGCCTTCCAAGGAGGTCATTGTATCAAAGGATCATGTTTTTTCCATCCTATCACCTCCAGGCCTTTGAAGAAGCTTTCTACACCGGCTTCTTCACCATCAGCACCGACATATTTGGCCCAACACTACTGGCTCAACTTGCAAGATACGAGTCGCTGCCCAAGATGCGAGAAACCATAAGATGAAGAACATCTCGACAGCCATGTCGGGGACGACATGAGCAAGGAGGGGGGGAGTGTTAATGGACACACCCTACGGAAATTGACTGCTCGACATATTATTATTTTTTGTAATTATTCATTCATTGAGAAAACCCGACATTTCACCTTGTAAATATTGGGGCTTATAGAAGTTTCCACATTGTATCCCAGTTTTGACATTTAGATTGAGTAGATGGTTAATTTGGAACTTTAGGGTTTGAGAATTGTAAGGTATTTATACCACTATTTGACCTTAATAAAAAACCTTTTGTCATTTTAAAAAAAGTTTGAAGTCTATGAGTGAGTGTACTGTGTACAAGAGAGAGTCAGAACTTCATCTTGACACTACACGCATACCAGTGGTCAAAATCGAGTGCGGAGAAGTGCAGCGTGTTGCCCCTGATGAGAGGTACGCGCCGATACCTACATTGCATGCGTACGGTCCGGTTTTGCAAGCTCCATCTACGAGCTTCATCTAGTGATTCGGTGAGCATACGTTGTCTGATTTTGCATTGCAGCATATCCACACGTTCGCATTGAGTAGAGCTACACATTAGGCACTTTAGATTTTGGAAACGAAGACCTGTAAATTTCGGCCAAACATCCTGCGTGATTTTGCACCGGGTGTTTTGGGTTGGGGTTTTGGTTCATGGACCTTAGGGAGAGCGACCTATTGGTGTTAGTAGGGTCTCCTTCAAGTTCTGTGGTGTTTTGAGATTGTTTCATGGGTGTTTGGCTCTAGAAAGCGTTGTAGGAAGTTTCCTCTTATGCACTCCTGAAGGCTGTGACTTAGACATTGGGTAGAGACCTCTGTAAGAATTAGTTAGGAGTCGGTTGAGTGTAGGTTGACACCTTATGCTTGCTTCCATGCGCGTGCGGGTCGAGCTTCGTTCTTAGCTGACAAATCTTGTTAGGTGAGTTTTCGTTGTGCTGACGTCCGTCGGGGGGTATCCGTCCAACATCACGTTTGATGCATTGTGTGAATGGTTTCTCTTCAACAGATGCGACTACACTAAGGTGTAGAAATATGTCATGTCCCTGTCTTGCTTGTGTGCATGGTCAATGGAGAAGATGTGCAAACAAATCTCACGTAGAAGCATGGCAGTACTTGAGGATCATACCAACAGAGGCTGACATAGATGAAGATGTTTCAAGTGACAAGGAGATTGATGTACCTATGTAGGCTAGCCATCACGATGATTTGAGCGATGCCTTATGAGTTGGAGATAACTTTGTAGTCAACGCTGAGGGGGAAGACTCTGATTTTTATATACTAAGGTGTTGCACAGAGAAGACGTGAGGCTATCCGCCACGACTCAGAAGGATGCCTGGCATAATTAGATAAAGAAGACCTCATTTTATGCTGAGGGACACTTTTACGATAAAGTTAAGGGATGCTCCAATCGATATGTATTATTAGGTGATAGGCCTCCTGCTTCCATGTACTCTTGCACCTAGTTCGATGCCTTAAGTTCCCCTTGTATCCTTAGAGAAATGAGCCTACTGTCTACACTTTGCGTGATACCGTATATGAGCACATCTACAATAGCATGCCCTCTGATAGCAAGCCGATTTAAAACACATTGACTCATAAGTATAATTGGGTACCGCTTTCTTGTATCTGTTCCTCAAAAACTTATGTTCCTTATCCAAAAGCTAAAGCGTTTTTGATACTTTTTTATTCTTTCGAGTACATGTAGCTTACAACTTTCCATCCACTTGCAAGTGCTTTAAACTACCTTCAGCCATATTTTACAAAAATTTAAATCCATTTAAGCCACCCAAAAGTTGTCAAGACACCCTTAGATACATAGTTTGGATATCATTGACCACCTACAAGTGCTCACTAAACCACAATCAAGTGGTTCAAAACCTTTTCCAAACCACTTTCAAATCGCTTGCAAGGAGAAGACCTAGAAAGTGACCTAGAAGGCCTTTACAAGTTCTTTAGAACCACTTGGTTGAATATGTAGTGTCAATCTCATAGACCACTTGCAAGTGCTATCTAAACCACTAGCAAGTGGTTCTGAACTACTATCAAGTGCTATCTAAACCACTAGCAAGTGGTTCTGAACTACTATCAAGTGCTATCTTAACCACTAGCAAGTGCTATCTAAACCACAAGCAAGTGCTATCTTTACCACTACCAAGTGATTCCTAACCACTCGCAAGTGGTTCAAAACCACCTGCAAGTGGTTCTAAACCACTATCAAGTGCTATCTTTACCACTGGCAAGTGGTTCCTAACCACTGGAAAGTGGTTCAGAACCACCTGCAAGTGCTATCTAAACCAGTAGCAAGTGGTTCTGGACCATTAGCAAGTGCTATCTTAACCACTGGCAAAAGGCTATCTTAACCACTGGAAGTGGTTTTGGACCATTGGCAAGAGGTTCTTAACCACTGGCAAGTGCTTCAAAACCACTAGAAAGAGCTATCTTAACCACTAGCAAAAGGTTCAGTACTACTGCAAGTGGTCCAAAAGTCCTTTTCAGGTGGTTCTGAACTACTTTCAAGTGGTTCTTTACCACTTGCTTGTGGCTACCAATTTACAGAATGCAAATAGTTGTCAACCACTTGCATGTGGTCCACAGTTCATAAGTGGTATAGCTTGCACTTCTGCTCACTAACCGCTCATATTTATCTTCTACAAAATCCCTAAGAAAAACTGCTAAAACAATTTAAAATCAACTTATAATAAGACATCTTGCAAGGCACACAACAAAACAGTCGATTGCATAGCAAATCATGTTTCTACATTAGAAATCAATATTGATTTCCGCAATACAATGTCGGTTTTTTCCCCTTTTACAAAAAGAAGTCCTCATCATGAGTTACATTATTAAACTCATCATGGATATTTACATAAATGATCACAGGTACACAACTCTTAAGATTTCTGTTGAGATTGGAGATCAGAATGCGGCCTTTTATAACGTGTTTGTGGAGGTGGTGGAGGCAGCACTTTGCCTTTGCCACTTGATAATTTTTCCCTCACAGATTCAGCTTTTCGAAGAGTCTGCCATCCTCTTCTTCTAGAATCTAGTTTACAAGCAATGATCAACTCCAATCAATTATTTGTTTTCTTCCACTCATAGACAAATGGCAAAACTTCATGATGCATAAACCTCTCACATTGGTCTTCTATCTGGTCTTCTAGAGAAGGCAAGATAACATAGGAGTCTTCATCGTTCAAGCAAACCTAGCATATTTGTCATCTAGCAGGAGGGTGTTATCTTTGTTGAATTGTGGAAACTCATTCCAAAAAGTGCCCCAAGGCTAGAAAGAGCATATGTTCCCCTTTCTTGTCAAGCCATGAGCTTTTATTGCATGCCTCCTTTGCAATCCACCCATTCAAACACCTGCGGGCCTGAGGCAAGCACAATTCTAACCTCTTTTCTAGGTCTCGGAAAGGGCTTGTGTTCCAGATGTACACTTCAACAATCAGGCTAGCCCCAAGAACAAACCACTCTGCAGAATGGTGCATATAGTGGTTCAGATTGTTGTCCTGCTTCACGTTCCAAAAGTGCAGCATGTCTACATTAGGCGAGCTTGGTCTCTCTCTCTTGTCGTGAGTGACAATAAGCAGATCTTTAATATTAATGATCAAGGCAAGCCTATTATCCTCCGAAAGGTGAGGGACATGAAATTGAGTTACTAGGGGTGTCTCCCGATCAAAGTGCCCCAAGTCTTCTTGAGCACAATGTTGGTGCCCAACATTACCAATCACTTGTATTTTTACTACAGTGCCCAAAAAACCACACCTAGTAAATTGTAGTGAAGATTGACACCATGAGACAAAAAATTTATCTTATATTCAAAATAAGTAAATAGCACAAAAAGCACATGGAACTTAAAGTTTTCGATGTGCATGGGTTTTGGGGGGGTCTTGATTAGTACTTTTCTTTGGATCTAGATGATGCACTCCTTCCTCTTGCTGTTATTTGCATTTCTTTCTCAGGGTATCTGCAATTACTAGTAATGTCTCCACATCATCTGCATCCTCCACTTTATCCTCTGGGATCATTGTAAGGTTTAGGTGGAAAAAACCTAAATCTACTCAAACAAAAATGAAACACTACATATATGAACTTCATTACCTTTGTGGTTGTCGGTTGAGACCTTGCTAGAGTCATGTTCAATGGTTTCCTGGCCATGGTTCTCAACCACAAAGGGTTCAGCCTCGGGGTCCTCCACTCTATCCCCACTTTTTACAACAGCCTTGCCATGCTAAATCCCCTCATATAGCTGTATGTTGTTCTTGTCAAGTTCAGACAGTTCTATATTGTTCTCGTCAAGCTCAAGCAGACGAAAACTTTTGTCAGCATTGGTTTCTACGAAGAAAAAAATCATGTTAAGGGACTTATCTCATGACAGGTGGATTGAATCTGAGTATACCGAATCCACCCTCCAGCTCTGTGTAATCAATTATGAGTGCTAAGCACTTGGAAATTTCTAGAATCTTTATTGTGCACTCTGCCATAGTGCTATATAGAACTGCAAAGCAAAATGGGTGATATTTGTGTTGACATTCTAGCGAGAAGAACCCTGCCATGTGGTTAACTGAGAGGGGTTTCCCACATGCAACACAGTCACCCCCAATACACACGAACGGTTTCAAAACAGAGGCTTTAGTCGGTGGTGAGGGGACAATGATGCCTCTACCCTTTTCCTAGATATATTTGATGGCTATATCCATAAATGCTCTTCGGGACGTCAAGGCTTCTAATTCAAATTCCAAAGCCATATTCCTTTCTTGCCAACCATAGCATAAACAAAAGTGGAGAGTAAGATCATTTCATGCTTGAATGGACTTAAGTGCACAAGCTTGAATGCTTCTATTCAACTTCTTCTAAAGAATTCAAAGCAAATAAGAAAATGCTTGACAAATCTTATCAAAACGCTTTCTAGTCATTTCTTAGCACTTTCTAACAACTTGTTTAGCACTTTTTAACCACCTATTGAGGACCATTGAGCACTTCAGAGCACTTTCTAACCCTCGGGTGGTTCACTATGTGTAAAACTACCATATCACGTGCGTGCAAGACATGTTTGTAAAACCCCTTATCTGTGAATTTTGTTAAGAATATAATGTACCCTTTTCTTTTAAAATCTATAAATTTTTTTCAAAGTTGAAAAAATAGTGCCCTTATGTATATATATTTTTGTAAGTTTCAAGAACTTTAAATACCCTTCTGTTGAACTCACGTGATAGGTTACATTTTTATTAGGTGACCTCCCCGAGTTCTAACCACCTGGTCACCACTTTCTAAGCACCTAGCTATCACTTTCAAAGCACTTTCAAAGCACCTAGTTACCACTTTCTTGGTACCAAAAAGTATTTCAAATCACTTCATGACCACTTCTTGATCAACAGTAAGCACTTCAAAGCACTTTCATCAAAAGCACTTTCAAAGCACTTGCTACCTAAACCGGCGAATCTTTGTGCTTGTGACCAATGGACTAGACAAGACATAAAGGAGAAAAACATTTACTATATGTTTGACACCACTTTGGAGTATATCACAATACTTACAAACTGTTGCTCATGAATCCAAAATATCTTAGCTGATGTGAGTAGTTACAGAGCTTAACGACAAATCATGTCAACAAAAATTTCATTCAATTGAAGTAGGAGCCAAGATGTGAGAAGTGTTCGATTTCAACGTATAGGACAATGCATACAAACAAAATATGAAAAGAGTAGTGATGTATTCGATGGACATACCTGGAGGGTATGTTGCAACTGAAAACATATGTACCTATGTGTGCGTCTAGAGAGAATTGCGTTGTCTCTTTGAATGGTATTAGTAAACACATCGAGGAGTGTGGAACAATCTTGTATGAGAGAGGTAGTATACTCAACCAAGTACTAATAAATAGATTAGTTTAAAATTTGATTGATAACAAGCGAGGAAGGTATCATAGAATTTGATAGAACATGGATAGTATATTATCACTAAAGCTTTTAAAATATTTTTTTGAAATAAAACAACGAGATGACTTATCTGACTGCCTCACATTATGGTTTGCATCTGTTGTTATGAATCTTAGACAATAAACAAGTTAGAAATATGAAGATCATTATCAAAATCATTTAGTTAAGTTCAATCAAGACATTGACTTGTAATTATGTGAAGTTGTGGTAAACCTAATAAAGATAATGGTGTTGTCTAGTGCTAATGTATTAACAACTAGTAAAAGATAACAATGAGCCATTTTAAGAGGACAAAATCAAAAAATTGTCACAATTTTATAAATGCAATAAATTTTAAGCCCTACAGATGCGTTCATGACATTTGACAACCTTGGTAGATAGAAGGAGGCACAAAAAGATCATGCAGAAATCATAACAGTATAGTATATGAATTTTCAAAACGTGGTTAGCAATGTATCTCTCATGCTACTTGAAATTCTGTTCTTGCAAACACATTTTGCTAGCATCATTTGTTTCTCAATACACACTTGAAATGAGAAGGTCAACAACCCATTTTATCTTCAAAAGTATTAAGAATGAATGGACGAGTGAAACGTACTGCCTCATGAACAAATTATGTACAGAAATCATCCCTGCAACTTTCTAGGCAGTTAAAGGGGGAAAAATTCAACATTTTGAATATCTGGCAGCAACAAATCTTTCTAAAGTATTGAATACTACATTTAGATAAATATATCCCAATGTCTAGCAAAATTGCAACTTAAAATTTTTGATAAAATGCCATCATCCGTGTGATAACTAAAAGAAAACATGGCCCATCTGTGAAATTAAGGTAGGATCGGTGGATGATCAAGATTGAGATGCAAGGTAGAGATTCATAAACAAGTTTCACTCACTCCAAATGGTAGGGCTCTACCTAGTCTTAACCATAGCATGTGCTAATACTAAGCTTAAGAAGAATATCAAAATTACAACACCAACATATGTTACCATATACATGTGGTAGTGATGTGTGTGAAAACACTTCGGACCGTCGGGGCATTTTTTCCCTTTTTAGGAGTTTTTTCCCCCCGTGCATTGTATATACGCCCATCACTCTAGGGCTATCCATCTTTCCATTGCACACTAAGTAATATACTCTCTGTTGTGTGCCTTGAGCTTCCTTCATCTTCTCCAAGCTATGTGTATTTTCTTGCAACCCTAAATCCAACAATTGGTATCAGAGCAGGTCATGTCCTCTCAGGCTTACTCACCAGCTACTCCAGCACACGCGTGCTCACTTTCTCCGATTTCAATGAGCTCATTTCGACCTCCATTTCCACAACAGCCAGGTCTACACCGACAATTTTTTCATTTTGTGCAAAATTTTTATTAGCGCTAATTACTGCGTAATAGATCCCATACAGTCTACTACGGGTTGTGCTATATAGCACGTGCTAGTCTCACTTAATTTCTCCTCATTTTGGGTAGTTTTCACATAAGTGCAGGAATTTTCCATGGCTGACAACAACACAGATGTGTTCAAGATGTTTGCTCTGGTGAGGACAGATTGGATGGGGACAATTACCCTATGTGGGCTTACATGATGCAACATGTTCTTGTATCAAAGGGCGTCTGGAATATTGTGCAGGGCATTGATGTACGTCCTGGTTCTGAGGATGTAGGCGATGTTGAGGATGTGGCAGGTCTTGTTGCAAGGATTGATGTTGTTAGAGTTGTTTTGCCTATGGCAGAACAAGCTTGTTGGGATGTAAAGGATGCGCATAATGTGTTGGTTGCATTCTATGTAAAGCGCACCATTACTCCTCACATTCATTCAGCAAAATTTACAAAACAGTCTTGGGATATTTTGGCTATCTTTATGTAAGCCGCAATGAGGCAAAAATTGCATTGCTGCATAAAGAGTTGGAGTCAAAGATTATGCATGAGAAAGATGATATGGAAATTTCCTTGTTGGTGTGAAGGATATCAATGAGAAAATTATTTTTGTAGGTGAAGTCATTTCAGACAGTTCCCTTGTGCAGACTGTTCTTGATGCCTTACCAGATTTTTACCAAACTTTTGCTAGTACTTGGAGACTTATGACCCAAGAAAATATTGAAGTTGTCAAGTTTGATGCATTATGCACATTGCTGTTGCAAGAGTCACTTTCTAGGAAAAACAGGACTAGATAGCGTGCAGTTGAATAGGCTTTTATTGATGCTCAAAGAAAGGGCGATAATAACAATGCAGTCACTTCTTATGGTTCTTTTACGAGTGGAAAATCACCTATTCCTAATGCTTCTACTAGCAGAAATTTGTCTAGAAATTCTAGTGATAAGGGCAAAAAGAAGATGCGTTGCCATTATTGTAAAGGTAATGATCACTTGATCAAGCAGTGTCCTAAGTTGAAGGCCAAAGAGGCTTAGAAGAAAGAGGGTGGTTCCATTGCAAATGATGGTTCCACTACAAATGCAGCCATTGTTGAGTCTTTTATGAAAGGAGACTGTGATGCTGATGTTGATGCAGAATGGGCTTTTAGTATAGAGTGCACTTACAATCCTGTTGTCCATGATGCATGCATGTCAGTTGCTGCAAATTCACATGTGTGGTATTTTGACAGTGGTGCTATAAAGCACATTACCTCACATCGTGAATTGTTCACCTCTCTTGAGTCTTTCCCTCATGGGAATTTAGTCACTTGTGCCAACAATGCCTCTTATCCGATTCAAGGAGTTGGAAAGTTTGTGCTTACTGCTGCAAATAACAGTTCTTTCACACTTGTTGGTGCACTTTATGTACCTGGGATCAAGAAGAATCTTTTGTCTGTATCTGCACTTGCCAGACTTGGACTTGTAGTCAAATTTGTGGATGACGGATGTACAGTTCATGATCTCAGTTTTGGTGATGAAATCTTTGCATCTAGCCTTTTGTGCCGTGGGCTGTATAAGCTCACTTTGTATGACAAGTGTGAAAAAAATTTGTGAATGCAGTTGTAGATTCAAGGGTTGTTTCAGATGCAAACCTGTGGCATGCATGTTCTGGGCATCTAAATTTTGCCAGTTTGCTGCGTTTGCAAAAATCTGATATGGTTGCTTCTTTGCCACCTCCTGAAGCACCTGTCAAACATGTTCATGAAGGCTGGATTTTGGGTAAAATGCACTGTGCTAAGTTTCCAAAGGATGGGTCAGTTCATGCTACATGCAGATTGCAACTTGTGCATAGTGATGTTTGTGGGCCTATGCAAACTCCGTCCTTGGGAAATTACTTGTACTTCGTGACTTTCATTGATGACTACTCCAGGAATGGGTATAGCCGCTGAAAGCTAATTCCAAAGTGTTCATGTGTTTCAAGAAATTTCTTGATATGGTTGAAAATGCCTCAAAATGTACTATGGGTATCCTCAATTTTGATTAGGGGTGGAGTATATGTCTCATAAATTTAATGCATTTCTGGCTAGTTGTGGTATAAAACACCAATGTACAGTTCCGCATACGCCCCAACAAATTGGTGTTGCTCAGAGGAAAAACAGGTCTCTTACGGAAATGGAAAGATGTATGGTCAAGAGTCAAGCTTATTTGTTTTGGCTCGAAGCTGTCATGTGTGCCACTTATGTACTCAACAAGTGCCCTACAAAAGCGTTGCAGCTATGACTCCATATGAAGCATGGCATGATAGAAAGCCATCTATTGAGCACATGCATGTTTTTGGTTGTTTGGCTTATGGTTTAGTGCCACAAGTGCAACACAAAAAATTGGATGATAAGGCTAGGTTTAAGCATGTATATGGTGCCACTATTTCACCTTTTGGGGTACAACCAAGAGATTACTTTGGAAAGAAACTTGTAATAAATTCAAAAAAGAAAAGGGGAATTTTAAAATGTTAATGGCCTTAGTAGTTTGAAGGGGCCATTCATTATAGGGAGGGGCGCCTCAGACATCATTCCAAGGTATGCGTGATGTGACTTGTCATAGGACGACATTGACGTCAACTTTTCCCTGAGCTTTGACACAAATGATCGTCTCATTCACTATCACCTTTGTTTTGCCGAACTAAGAAGGTAAACCCTATTGTTGAGGTTTGCAGACATTTCTTCACTCTCGTCTCTAATCTAGCGGACTGAGAAGGTTAACCTACTGCCATTTTGAACTGCTGAGGTTTCCATGTCTGCATGTGCCGTTTTTCTGCTGCTTTTGAAGTGAATCTTTGCATGCATTATGAATACTGTAGCCTTGGAGCTACAGGCATGCATGCATTAGTCTTTCTCCTCGTGCTCATAAGACATGCATCCCTTTTGCAAACAAAGGTCACCAGCCGTGCTCATAAACAGTTTGCATGTCCCGTTTTGCCTGTCTGTATTATCGAAGTCAATCTTTGCATGCATCGTTCTGTAGCACTTAGAGATGTAGGCATTAGTCTTTCTCTGCGTGCTCATAAGCTCATCCTCTTTACTATACAATCAAGCTATAGGCTGCAAGATGAAGTCACCTGCACGCGGTTTACCAAGGCACAAGACCAAGAAGGGCACAATGTCTGAACCTGAACTTCAAGATCAAACCCCTCCAACCAATGAGCTCGCAACGCAAAGCAGTTTATCAAAAGCGGGGGTAAAGGCTCTACCTGGCACTATGGAATGCATTGCATCCAACTCAAAGTTGTCAATGAAGTCATCGAAAGGTATGCATGTGTATGTTTTGCATTGTTTTTTTTCCATTGCTTTAGTGTTTGCAAAGTTGGGCTTTCAACAAGGCCTATTTTTTGGTGCTTTTAGCAATGGATTACCCACGGCTATCATTATTTTTATTCTCGGTCAAGGAATTGCGTGAGGAGTACGGGCTCAACCTAGAGGGGAAGCTGCCTAAAGAGCTCACAGATAAAGATATCCCCGATGAGGAGTGGTTGAGTGACTTCAAGTGTCTGCACAAGAAAAGCACAAAGCTATTTCTCAACCATGTGAGGATATGAGTTCGTTGACGAGTGCCGGCTTTTGTACTAGAAGGTATATCAAGCAACCCCATCCAATGGTGAGTTTCTAGAAAAAATTGCACGAGGTTTCTTGTATGAGAGGTGTCGAGCAGCAGAGTGATCCGACTGAACATTGGATTGCATGGGCAAGGTTTGGTGACAGTGTCCTTGAAAACTGCAAGATGCAAAAAGGGGGTTTGGAGCGGAAGATCAACAAGTTCCGCACCGATTATGGCTTGACAGGTGTCATTCATATAGAAGCATCTATTTGTGACGGTGCCTTGTCATCAATACCGACAATGTTGGCAAGCAAGCTGCAGCCATTTCAGGCAGTAGAGACACCAATGTATATTCAGCTGGTGCTTAGCATGGCGGAGGGACTTAGTGGCTAGGAGAATGAGCAAAAAAGGCTATTGGACGAGTGAAAGTGCAGCTGGAGCAAAAGAGGGACCTGTGGCTTAGAAATGAAGGGAATTTTTTTTCTTTTAGTGACTTCTATAAGGAATTGGACGAACTAAACAAGGAGCTAGAGGTGCTCAAAACCTCACCTGATTTAGATCCATGGGAGGTAGAGGTAGAGGTAGATGTTGTCCAAGGCAGGTGTCAATACTGATTCAGGGCGGCTTAAAGAAGATTTGAACTCCTTGCAGGTCAGCTTGCTGCTAAAAGTGCCTAGAAGTGCTTCGTGATAAATTCAAATTTCTCAATAGATGACGAGAATGTGTTGACCAAGTGGTTGGAGTTAAGACTAGATATGCTTCATGTTATGAAGTGCTTTGAGATAGCTCTAAACTGCTTACTTGAAGTAGGAATTGCTGACCAAGTGGTTAGAAAAGGCTTCATAGTGCTCACAAGTGCCTAGAAAGTGCTAATAAATGCCTTAAAAGCACCTAAAAGTGCTTTGAAGTGTTCAATGGTGCCTACAATATGCTTGAAAATGCTTGATAGGTGGTAAGAAAGTGTTTCAAAGTGGTGAAAGGATCCTTCAAATTACTTTGAAGTACTTTGATATAGCTCTATACTGCTTTCTAGGTGGTTATGAAGTTTTGACCAAGTGGTAAGTTTTGCTTTATGGTGCAAAGAAAGTGGTAGCCAGGTGGTTAGAAAGTTCTCCACAATAGTGAATGGTTCTTAGAAAGTACTCAAAGTGCTTTCAAGTAACCAATCTGCAATCTAAAGCACTTTAATTGCTCACAAGGAGTAAAAGTGGTGTTTAGGTGGTAAGAAATGCTTTGAAGTGCTTATTGTTGATCAATAGGTGGTCAAAAAGTGATTTGAAATGATGTGTAGCTGCTCATCCTTGTGCATATCTGCCAATTTATGCAACACGAGTACACAGCTGTCGATTTAGGTAGCACACTGTTAAATAAGACATTTATTGTTTCCAACAATATTAAGTGCAAATCTGCCGGTTTAGGCAACACAAGTACCGATTCGCCCATTTAGGCAGCACGTCGGATGTAGATTCATTGATTTAGGCAGCATTGATCACAAAATCATGCATCAATGGCTGGCCATCGCTGTCCTAGCATGCTTTTGTTACCCGCGTTTATGTTGGCAGATATTTGCATTTGGAGTTATATTTGAAATTGGATTTGGACTTGGTATATGATATTTTTCTGTCACGATAGTATTTATGGAATTAAACTTGAGATTGATGAGAATTGATTATTGAATGATGCATTAGGAAAAATATGAACCCCAAAGGTCCTTGTAAGGATCCCTAATTTTAAGGGATGAAGGCTGAAAATATGTGTGGTTTAGGAGACAAGGCCATTGAATGAGGGTATTCTCATAGGATTTTTTTAAGGCTGTCATAGGCTTTTTGTAGGTTGAAATAGGGGCTAAGGAGGGAGGATAGGTACATTCTCTCTTTACCCAAAAGAGTGGTGGTCCTTATGACAATAGCTACCCTTCCCCCCTTTCTTTTGTCACATCATCAAGGGCGTCCATAGCCTCAACCCAAAAAAACACATTTTTCAAAAAAAATGAAAAAAATCTCACTTTTACTCAAAAATTCTCCCCAACCTATATATATACTCAAAAATCAAATTTCTGTCTCAAAATATAAGAGCTACACCTGCAAAATATGAAACTTTACACCTTTTTTTATTTCCCTCCGAAATTACTCCTCTCTGTCTCTTCTCTCTCCTACTTTTCAGCACACACTCTACCTCCTTTCCTCTCTCAGTCATCTCCCTCTCTCTTCTCTCTCCTACTTTTCAGCACACACACTTCCTCCTTACCTCTCTTTGTTGCAGTTCCACTCCATAGCTTTGCTGCAGCTCTCCCCCCCATGGCTCTCCACTCCATAGCTTCCTCCTTCCCTCTCTTTGTTGCAAGTCCACTCCATAGCTTTGCTACAGCTCTCCCCCCCATGGCTCTCCACTCCATAGCCCTCCTCTCCACTCTGTAGCTCTCCCCTACAACACTCCACTCCATGGCCCTCCTCTCCACTCCGTAGCTCTCCTGTAGCACTCCACTCCATAGATCTCCTCTCCACTCCGTATCTCTCTTGAATCTCTCCATCCCATAGCTCTTCCCTCCATAGCTTACCTCTCCACTCCATGCCTCTACTGCATCTCTCCACTCTTGCTTGAGGCCAACTTTATTCCCCTTGCCATGGAGCTAGGCGACATTACAAACCTCCCATCCACAACAAGAGTGTCAAGTTCAGAAACGATTTCTCTACATGTTCAGTTGCCAAAGGACTTTGCACTTGCAAAGCGTCATTTACTTTCAAACTGCACAACAATGTCGTGCTGCAGGTCACACCAATGTGGACCTTTGGGTGCATGGTTGCCTCTACCCTAATGATCCATCCATCAATGGGTAGCCAACATTCAATAGCCTTGCTTCATTATTACAATATGTAGGTAGAGGGGAGCAAGGTCTTCTTGGATACTGCAAGCGATTATCAACTATTGGAGCTGATAGTGCAGAATGGTCTTTGCATCAATGTCAACTTCTTTTCCATATCACTAGTGGATTGCACGAAAGGATCTTTCATGCGGAGGAGGAAGTGGAAATTATTAAGCTACGGGTGGAAGAGAAGGATGCTAAGATTGTGAAGCTTGAAGATAAGATCTTGCATCTTAAAAAGACGCCCTTAGGTGCAAGGGAATGTAAGAGGAGCTTCAATGCCATAGAGCCTTTAGCCCTCAAAGGTGATGCTAGAAAAAGAAGGGTTACAACTACAAGGTACATTTTGCTATGCAATCTGTGTTTCTGTGGTAATGTTTTTGTCCATTCTTGTAGGAAGTTTGTAATAATATTTTTGTTCATTCTTGTAGGAATTTTATCCAAGAGCTGTGTGGTGGCCACAGCCAGGAGGATCGCATCCATCGGTTAAGTTTGTGCCTTAAGAAATCGGATTTTGTAGCCCTTTTATGAGCACCAAATGCAGAACATTTAAACAATGCTGTCACAAAGGAGGTGATGCGAAATTTTTCAAATCTTGTGAGCAACGTTGATGTATAGAAGGCTTAAGATGAAGTTGGAATTATTACTAAGGGATACATTGCCTTATATGGTCTCCTTAAGGATGCTTTAAGGGAAAGAGAATTACTGAGAATTATTTTCCTATACCACTTAAGGTCAATCTTGCTAAGAAGGCCTCGAATGAAGATGTGTACTTTCAAATAGGAGTCTATTTGCACATAGAGGAGATAATGCATTCATCCATCTTTACCAAGCGGTCCAAAGGAGTTAAAAAAACGTACCAATGCAAGCGTAGGTGACAGAGTGGACAAGGGATTTCCTTACTCAATGTCAAATAATACTTTGCTGATTTGAGAAGGCTTCAAATGGCAATGATACATTTTTATGGTGTACCACCTAATGGTGAGGCTACATTAATGCAATATTTTTTTGTCAATTATGGTTTTCCTTATGTTATTTTGGACATTTTTTAGTGTTTGTCTCAAAGTTGGTGTTTGTGCTCAAGCTAGACGAGTGTCATATTGTGAACAAACAAAGATTAGAAAGGATAAGTATTACTCTCGTGAATGAGGCATTATTTCATGCAAAACGTACAGCTATGAATGAGGATTGTGCACCATCTTCCAGTGTGCAGTCGAAGAAAGAAATTTGGTGTCTTGGTGCTATTGAGGTTACCAAGGAGACCCATGGAGTGCTTGCTTGGATTTTTGAATGCATTCTACCGATAGATGTCATTAAGGCACAGCTACCTGGGAAAAAACTCCAAGTAGATGGCATAGGGGAGTTTGAAGTTGAGTAGCACTTAGGTGGCAATTTGCAAACAATCAAATGCATTCTAGGGTGCAAAAAAGGGGCAAGAGCTCTGTATCCTTGTCCATTTTGCATTAAGGACTATAAGGGGAATGCACGCAAGATCGCAACAATCGACGAAACAAAGGAAGATGACAATTCACAAATTACACGTGTGTGGGAGCATTCGGTTCTATGATGTCCTATGCTAGAGGAGCCCAATCGTGCCGCAAAAGACACTGAATGGAACCCTATTATTAACTTCCCTCTCAAAAATGTGCATTTTTGCACACTTTTATGCGCATCTTTGATCATTTATTAAAGCTTCATATTGATTATGCCTTTACAATGAAGCCTGCGGAGAGCTCATTTGACGTTATCTCAAAAGTGGAAGGGCTCTTAAATTCAATAGATTTTCATGGGACCAACACCTCCATTGTTGCACAAAAGAATAATGCAAGTGCTCAAGAAGTGGCCCAACCAGTGTCCATGAGTGGACTAAAGGTAAGGCATTTTTTGAAGAGGGTTCGGGTGCTGCTGCTGGAACATCAACATCTAAAGGTGGATGGGAGTTGTGGAAGGATCTCTGCAAGTCTACAACGGACAATGATAGAAATGCAAGTGTTGTGCTTAGCTGATAACATGTTTGGGTGGTATTTGATAAGATGATGAAGATATTACGACTTGCAAGCACAACCAGTGAGCAACGACAATAATTTTAAATTTTGGTGGTGGAGTTCACAAAGGCAGTCATCATTGTATGGGGTGAATCGAACATTACACACTATATGGTGGGTGCTTGCTATTCCGACTTGGTCTGCACTATGCTTTAGTTTTGATCATCGATATGTTGTGGCTTTTTGGGCAGCACATCCTCTATGCCCATGGTGCATACTTTATGAATATATATGTTTCATTGGATCTTTGGAGCACACAAGGTATGGAGAAGTCACACTATCATGCCAGGGGTGTCTACTTCAAGAATACAAGACATGGAGGAGGCTTAGTGCGCTCATGCTATCTTCAGGAAATGTTCCATTTGTTTTATCGCACTACCTTTGGTCGCAAAGTGTCAATTGAACGTGCAAGGTCATCGCGCTTGGCAAAAGAAACCCATTAACTGGTCATGTTTGTTTCTCAAAACGTTGGAGATTCTCACAAGGTCCATCACGGCATGCAGTGTGGCGAGCATCAAAGACTAGGGTTGAAAAATTTTGGGTCAGGAGTTAGTAGATGTATTTAGAATCTCATGAAAATGGAGAATTTGCTACATTTGGATGCTCTCTTTTTTTGGATCAAGCATTTGCATTGTTTGATTGTTTACGCAATTTTACAAGTGTACATTTTTCTCTGTGTGTTTGAATAGTTCTCCAATTTCATGTGGTTTTAAAATTCAAAAGATTATTTTCTTGTGCTTTTAGCGGCTCTTTTCCACCATGTGAACCCGCCCTTATATGGTCACCCTATACAAAGAGGTAAACACAAACATCCCCCCCCCCCCCCCTTCTCAAACACATAACACTCCTTCCCTCACCGAACACCACAACCTCTAAGAAGCCCCCCAAATGCACTTTCACGATGGCAAGGACAAAACAGACTACAAAGAAGAATCCAAAGACCATTGAGGCGCGTAGAAAGAAAAAGATGTGTGAAAATCGATAACTGAAGAGCTAGCTGACTCGGATCAAACAGAGACGGACACGTCCAATGAACATCTGCCGTGGGAAGGGGAGGACATCCCAGTGAACCATAGGGTGGGCAGGAAGACATTGCCATGCCAAATGGGCCGGATGCCATCTAGCCCAGGTTGCCACACTGTTACCGGCAAGTCACTACCCAGAGGAATGGGTGCCATGCCTTCTGATCAACCCAACGATGATGAGCGTAGCAGTGAAGATGAGTATTATGATCCGGATGAAGATGCCCCCCGGCCACCTCCCAAGCGCCGTCGAAAGTCAAAATTCTACAAGAAGTTGTAGAGAGCAAAGCCACAAGGAGCTCAAAGGCCCCCACAATGCCGACCTCAGAGAACATGACGGTTTTGTGGAACGTTTGTTGAAATTTGGCATTACCAAAAGACAATAGACCTGCTTACTAGGAAAGCACCATTTGCATGGACATGTAAGGAAGTGCTACAAAGCTACAACATAGAGCTTTGGATGTCTGCAATTGCCCTCAAATCAATTTAGGAGGCTGCAGAGGCTTATTTGGTCAGTCTCTTTGAAGACACATTCTTATGTGCTATCCATGCCAAGCGTGTAGCAATCATGCCCAAGGACATGCAGCTTGCACGTTGCCTAAGGCAGGACTGATACCCTTTGACGTCAAAGCCTTTTTTTGTAACTAACTTTTGTATTGGAATCAATTTACTTTGGAACCCTTGTACTAGATTCAAGTTTTCTTGAGAACTCAATGCAATTTCACTTTTTGTTGACAAATACAATCCGTCTCTTTTTGTCTCTCTATGTTAACTTAATGTACAATTTTGATGTCTATTTGTCTATATTTATTTTGTTAAATGGTTGAAGGTGAGATGCTAATCAACTATACAAAAGGCTAATCAACTGGAAACCAAAGCTAAATAAATTGTTTGGCTGGCTTGAAATTGTCCATTAGGTAAAATGTTTGCTTTGTATTTGCCAGAAACTTGCAAAACTTGTCAAATTGGTGTTGTCCACAAGACAACGAGTTTTGGGCAGACAATAGGCTTGCAGGGCTAAACCTTGATGCCTTGTGGACACATAGAGAATTGCATGAAATGTCAATGACAGGGCACAGCTAGTATTAAAAAAGCTATTTTATGCTATTTTTTGGACAAGTTTGTTCAATGTACAAAATCAACTTTCAAACAGTTTGCCTTGTCACTGAACATGAACAAAACAGTAAATTGAACTTTGCAAAAGATCATGGAGAAGAGAGATAATTTTCATTTAGAAGCTTGTACATATGGCTTAACGATCTTTTGACAGGAGGTGCTTTGTGACCTCTGTATGACGTTCTATAGCGTTGGGTAGAATGGATGTAAGTACCGAAGCAGCTATAGCTTGGGCACTCTCAAAGAGCTATGCGTGTCATGACCTGGCCGGCGAAGCCAGTGCCAAAAGTGGAAATTTCAAGTGATTTTTTCACCAGAATAATTACATGGGCTGTCTGAGGGATGGTGGCTAAGCATAGGAGTTTACTTGCGGGCTTAAGCACCCACAAAACAAAATGACTGTTTGGGGAGAAATCCTTGTGTATGATGCACACATCTTGCATTGGTGTGGTTTTCCGATGTAGTGTTCTAGGGCTGCCTGAGGTCCAAACACCGTGTGCTCTCCCCCCTTCCGGCTAGCCCAAAGGTCCATGTCCAAAACATCCTGCAAAATTGTAATTAACCAAAAGCAAAGAAGAAAGGTTGAATTATCAACGTAGAAGATGCTTAGTATTACCTCTTATTGCTTATCCTCATCATTCATAGTTGGTGTGGCTTCAAGGTTGATAGAGGATTTTCTCTCATCAACCTTGCAGGGGCGGATAGGAGTTTGGTTGGCAACAACACTGGCTTGTGTGGCAACAAACTCCTCGTCCGTGACTTTACTCTGCTCTGTAGCGAGAATATCCATTGTCACTAGTGAAATTGTGTCAGCAATAGAGTCCCCCAATGGAAGCAGCTTGTCATCTGTAGCTTCTGGTGTAGGATCAAGGGGGAACTCCATCTTGGTGCATATGAGGCTAAGACACTCATCTAATCGGACACCAAAAGCCTTTTCAAGATCATGTAAGAATAAATACTCCTCATCTTCTATAATCATGCTGCTAAGATGGCTAATCTCCACTTTGAGAATTGCAGCAAGGTCACGGCACTCGGGGTCGGGCACCTCGGAGGTGCCAACAATCTACTCTCTCACTGCAACTGATTCTTCTTAGACATGGGGATTTTTGGTAGTTTGCAGTCTTCGCTCACTTTGGACATCTATAGGCGCGGCCTTGGGATCTTTACGATCCGCCAGCACCCCACCCAGTGCCAAATGCAGGATCTCCATCTCCTCCAAGGAGGGCTCCTCATTGACGAGGAAGAAGAGAGTGCCAATGTTGGACAAGAAAGATTGCCCAATTTTGCGCTTCTTCAAGGAGTCTGCAACTTTCTTTGTCACTTGACGGAAGTGGTTCGCCTCTTTTGCAATCGCCTCAAAGGGAGCTAGTCTCTTTGAAAGTGCAGTGCCGCCCTTGTGGATGTACCGAAGCACATCACATGGCAACCACAGCTTGGCGTTGTCTTCAAAGTTCACAGCATACTTGAGTATATGCGCATGCATATACTCTATGATGTCATGAAAAGTGTCATTGTGGAGTTGCATGGTTTTTTGTAAATCCATTGTGTGGGTAAAGAAGCCCTGAAGATCACTGCGTCCAACATATTTGGTGTACTCTAAGAAAAGAAGAAACCGCAAAAGGGGGGTGTGTGGCTCTTTCAAAGCTGCTGCTGCATGGGAGGAGGATGCACTAGCAGTGCTGCCATGTCTCTCTCTCTCTCTCTCTCTCTCTCTCTCTCTCTCTCTCTCTCTCTCTCTCTCTCTCTCTCTCTCTCTCTCTCTCTCTCTCTCTCTCTCTCTCTCTCTCTCCCTTTCTGTCTCTCTCAAGTGTTTACAGAAAAATAAGAACCCCCCTCCCCTTTATATTCCCCCCCCCCCCCCCCCCCCCCCCCCCCCCCCAGCCCACCGCTCCATACAAACACATATGGGTGCGCACACAAACACCCAAACAAAATCTTAAATCAAGGAAGGTGATACTATAATGACAAAAAAGTTTAGAATTTCCTTTAAATAGAAGGCTTTACAACGTGGCATTAGAGCCGGTTACATTGATCTATTAGATTAACTTAAAGACAATGCACCACCAACCCTCCACTTTTCTTGCACTTTCATGGCTGCCTCCATCCGCCTACCAATCTGAAACAACAAAAATGCTTTTAATAAGACTAACAATTGGAAACATATGAATTAAATTGACCTTTTGCCGATTGAGACAAAAGTAAGCATCTTTGATTTCTTTGTAGCCCAAGACAAACAAGTGTTCCCATATGTTGGTGAGTGTCCAGTGTTCACTGACTTGCACAATCTCAGAAACACCATTTGACAAAGTAGCGGGCATGTCAAATTTCACAAAATTAGCAACATTAGATTGTAAGGGTATCCAGTTTCCACTCTTACACATCCAACGCTCATAGTGAAAACGTAAGTACAAAGTAGTGAGCACCGTATCCCTATACCTGAAGCACGTACCCACCTTACACTTGTATTTATCTCCTTGGTGCACTCCCTCAACCATTCCCCAATTATCTCCAAATACCAGTTTTAGTGCTTCATAATGACATTCTTGCTACAAAACATAGTATGTGTGACACAGAATGGCAATCTCTTGAACAGTATACAAAAACATACATGAGGCAACACCAATAGAACCCTACTGATCTAGAAGCCTTCCCAATTTTTAATGAGGAGAAAATATTGGAAAGCATCTTCTCCTTCACTGAGAAAAGTGACCACGCGTTGGGTTGTGGCCATTTCGGACTTAGTAATGAAGGTTTGTCAACAGAAATGATCTTACCATATCCATCCTTCGAGGCCGGCACTACATACGTGTGTGAGTAGAAGAAGATTCACGTTGCAGCAGCAGAATCGAAGGTGGTGAGTTGGGAAGCATCATAACACCAATGTCCGCATGAAGAGCGTTGAAGGTTCCTATGAGACTCTTGATTGGTTGTTCCTCAACAAGGTCGGATGGGAATTTATCTATGACAACACCAAAAACTATCAAGTCAAAGACAAATAACAAGCGTTTACAATCAGCAAGTAGCAATGTTTTACGGCTTACAATGTATTGGGAAATCTCTTGAGCTTCCATTCCTCAAGCGCATGGAACGCCAAGAGTACACGTGTTGAACAATGGCCACTGTGTCATTGACTCTATGGTTCTTGAAACCAAGAAGTCTCCCCTTCCAATGTTTGTCAAGGTTGCCATGGTTTCGAACTGAATGAGGCCCGATAGCTGCAGGTTGCATGAAGATCCAAGATCCTTTAGAAAATACCTGCGGCACACATTCCCATAAGAATCCCTAGTGTTATGCAAGCAAACCGCCTCGATCTCATCCTTTGGCTTCCTTGAAGTGGAGGGGGTTGACATGGTAGCACCAGAAGAAGAAGAGTTGTGGTGTTAGAGAGAGAGACCTGTTGCTTCAGGGATGAAATGAGAAGGAATGGTTGAATGGGAAACAATGGGGAGAAGAAGTAGCTCAAATGGATGGTGTGGATGAAAGGGGTGGACAGGTCATGCAGCTATGGAAAGCTTTCATTTGTGATGCAGCTATGGAAAGCTTGGCAGGAGCGGGAGAAGTGGCTAATGGGGAGCAAGGGGAGAAGAAGTAGTTTAAAGGGATGGTATGGATGAAAGGGGGAGACAAGTGGTGCAGCTATGGGAAGCTTCCTCATGTGCTACAGCTATGGAAATCTTGGAGACAAGAGGAGAAAGAGAAGAGAGAAGAGGTAGAATAGAGGGTACTGCTGAGAAATGCAGATTTTTGTCAAAGAAAATAGTTTTTTGACCATGTATTTGGTTTGGAGAGTGAAAAGTGATATTTAGAGATTTTCAAAAAAAAAAAAGAAATTTTAGGGTTACTTTATGGGCGCCCATGAAAATGGAGGGAACCCCCAACCCCCCCTTTTCCCCCTTCTCTTTCTTTCTAGGGAACAAAGCTATAATAAGGGGAACAAACAGGCTCCCATGCCCCCTACTACCCTACCTTTTAAGAGGGTATAGCTATGGCCACCACCCTCTTCCTATTGGTCCATGCTTAATCACCCCTTAAGCTAAAGGGCCGTTTTGGGGTTCATATTTTTCCTAATGGAGTGTGACCAATGATATCCAGATTCGTCAGTGTATAACATGTACTACTTATTCTAGTGGTATGGGGGACACTAGAATCGGTAGTATATGGATGACGGAAAGCATAATCAATGTAGTTTAGTTTCATACATTTTTCTTTTACTATGTGATATTTTTGACATGGCATACTAATCACTATTTTTTACAAGTATGGTTTGCAGATTCTTATCTTTGCAACTGAGGACAGTTGCTTTCTAACGGAGAGGTATGTAATGGAATTGATATTTTGTTGTTTACCACAGCTGACACGTGGAAAATACATAGCTACTCTATGGAATGTACTTGAAGGATAGCAGATTCATTATCATTGTATTATTAAAGAGCTCTTTGTGAGCTATAGTCACTTTATGTCCGGGCGGACAATGTGCATTCATTTTTTAGCATTCACAAATCTATAAGTAAATACGTGCAAGAGGAAAATGCTCACTCTTGCACGGGGGTAAATTGCACACAACGCCTGTGTTATTATTCTCCTGCCCTCTTCCCCCTTCTATCTCGCCGTTCCGATGTAGCACTTCACTCTAGGAGGTGCACATGCACATGCTCTCTCGCTATATCTCTCTCGATGTCTCTCTATGTTTGCATACAATTACTTGGAGCATGTGCAAGGATGGTTGCCAAGTATGCAAATTTGTGTGTTTCATGGGTTGTAGTATATCGTTTTGGTATTTTGCACGGCTACCGCGTTCCCATTTGCTTCATGTCCCCAAATGTTATCTCATAGAGTGCACTGGCTGCAAGATATGTCCAAGAGGGTCAGGGTAAGGAAGCTCTGGCTATTTTTTGCAAATGCACATAGAGGTCGTCTCTCCAAATCCAATCACTATACACTTGCACCTTGAAGGCATGAAGTAAGATGCTGATATGGGCAAAAGAATTCATGATGATATTGTTAGTTAGGGGTTGTTGAAGAAAATGTTGTGCTTGGCACTGCCTTGGTCGACATATATGCCAAATATGGTCGTATGAAAACCTTGAAACAAGTGGATTTGCTCACTCTCCACCTTGGATGTGCTTGCCTTCAACCTTGGACTTGCCTTCTTGCTTTGGGCCTTGTCAATGCGGATCGTCCATATATGGAATTATCTCCTCTCTCTCTCTCTCTCTCTCTCTCTCTCTCTCTCTCTCTCTCTCTCTCTCTCTCTCTCTCTCTCTCTCTCTCCAACACACACACACACACACACACACACAAACTTCTTGCTTGGCAATCAAAAATGTCAATTGAGGACAAGAAGGGGAACAAGAAAATTATTTTGCCCCAAAATCGAGAAAAATATGTATGTTATGAGCGCGTATAGAGCTAGAAGAGAGTAAGAGGAGATGCTCACTATGTACAGGAACTTGGACCTGATGATAAGCTTAATATTGATTACAAGACTTAATACTTTATTAAGAGAGCTAGATGCAAGGCTTGGATTACATGACTTGAGCACAAGACAAGGCTTGATTGCAAGGACGAGACTTGAACATAAGAACTAGAAGAGGGATTTCCTCATAGGAGCCTCACAACTGGTGTTGGCAAGACCTAGGGGCTTGTGGCCCAAGACCCCTATTTATACTAGTGCTTGAGGAGGTTACTTGAGGAGGTTAGGACTTTCTAGGTTCTTCTTGAGGTGGTTAGAATCTTCTAGAAACTTCTTGATCCTTCTAGTTCTTCTAGAACCTTCTAGATCCTTCTTCAAATTTCTAGAGCTTTCCAAAAACTTCTAGATTCTTCCGGAATCTTCTCGATCGTTCTAGATTCTTCTAGAGTCTTCTGGATCCTTCTAGATCCTTCTTCAAATTTCTAGAGCTTTCCAAAAACTTCTAGATTCTTTCGGAATCTTCTCCATGTTTCTAGAAACTTCTAGAATCTTCTAGATCCTTCTAGCGATGATGTACGTGATGACATAGGCGATGATGCAGGCAACAACTGACTCTCAAGCATCCATGACATTACCCCATTAGGGGAATTTTGAGGTCATTTTTGTGTCTTTTAGCGTGTAGAGAGAGAGTGGTCTCAACCAATGGTTGAAGAGCTTCCGTTACGGAACCTCTATTTTTGAAAACTCACAAAAAAAGCAAATAGTCTATCTTTACCGCAACTTTGAGCTGGTAAATAGCAATGTAAACAAGTAAAAGTGCAAAGGCATTTAATAGCTGTCGCTTTTAGAAAGACGTACTTCTCATATTATATTGTTTTCATTTTGCACGTTGCCATCATAAAACAACGTTTGGATTATATCTCATGATCTTTTCCAGTTTTGAACCGTTTTTTGCACATTCTGCTTATTCTTCTCTTGAACTCAGACTAGACTTCTCTGCTCATTTCTTTTTTCACCATGGAATCTTCATCACGATCAAAAAGACCAAGAACTTCCATTGAAGCCATTATCACTTACAACACGACTGATCAAAATGGACAGAGTAGAATTTCTATATTCATGCCCATTGTAGTTTCTATAGACTTTAGACTCAGAAAATCTAGAACAATGTTTTCAGTGAAGACTTTAGACTCAGCAAATGTACTTGAATTTGTGGATGAGGGTTGGAACACCAAAACAGTGAATGGAATCACTTGTTATGTGCAAGCTGGCTCAATTGCTTGCAAATACATGATAGGGACACAAAACTTCATTATGTCATTTTATTACTGAAGATGGCACTATGTTGGTGGTCAGCTAACTCCACTTGATCAAGACATGGAGGACTTCATTGACAACCCAATAGAAGACATTGATATATAGGTAAACAATGAGCATCTGTCAATTGTAAAGATAAGAGGCATGTGTAGCTTACAACAATTGAGATTGGACCTGCAAAATGATGAAATTGAACTACCCACAACATTCTGCTTTCAAGTAAATGGTAGAAAGGTAACTATTATGCCTAAAAGTCTCTTGTTCTCTTATTGGTTCTTTATTTAACTTTGACTGTTTTTGTAGGTATCAAAAAGGAATGAAAACAGGCTACAGTGCAAGGACATCTTGGATGGCATTGTACATTTGGTGCCTTAAACATCCTTCAAGGCAATTTTGTAACACATGCCCTGCGAGGATCTTATTTTGTATCACATGATTTAAAAGGATCTTTATTTTGTTATTGAAATGCAACTTTTTCAAACATCCAATGATTTGATTTTGTAACAGAGTCTTAAAACAAGTATTCAATTTCAAATATTTGCACTTACATACAAGGGTCCATACAAGGGCCAATTGGTTACAAGTGGGCTATAGAATAGACAATTGGATACAATAGAGAACTGAGAAGCTTGATACAAGTGGGCTACAATAAGCTAGAATAGTTTTTTGGCAGGAGTTTTCCTGTCCCTAGGGGACTTCCTTAATGGGGTTGGTGCTTTTGCAGGAGATTTTCTTTTTGAAGTGGTCTCTTTTGTCCTGGGAGATTTTCTTTTTGAAGTGGGCTTGGCTGGAGGGCTTGAAGGCTGCTTCCTCTTTCTCTTATCATCCATCTCTTCACTTGCCTTTTCCTGCTCACCACTCTCTTCTTCATCTTCCAGCTTTGCTTTCCCCTTCTCTTCAACATCATCATCTTCAAATACCTCTTGCAGTTCTCCATTTGCTTCAATCATATACTTGATAATCCTTGCTCTTGTCAACCATAGCACTCTCTGTTGATCTATACAAGGCAATAGAAAGCAAGTTTTAGGAACAATAAAATGAGAAAAAATACAGCTGGCAAATATGAAATATGCTATACTTCTATATCCTGATTGTCATTGCAGTATATGAAGTCCAAGAGGAGCTTGGCATTTGTCAATACCCTCCATCCACATGAATGGCTTTCAGGCTGGATTGGAACCTGCAATTCATTACATGTATTTTTGGGAAAAAAGCTTTGAGGATAATCCATTGAAGTGAACAAAGCATAAAGAATTCCAACCTTCACCACTACAAAATGGATGTCATTCAGCATCTATAAATCTTATAGTAGCACTATCCAAAATTCTTTATAAATGAGGTTCTGCTTTACTAAAAGTATGTGCTTATGGTTTACAAAATGTGTCTGCTGCTATACTTACAATTTTGCTTGACCATGTACTCCAGCAAGAGAATTGACAAAGTAGCATTTTCTTTTCACAATATCAATTGCAATTAAACTCCAATGTGAGCTATAAAAACAAGCCTCAGTTAGCCTTCTAACGTAAATTAGCAAATTCTCTTCACAAGGTGTAGGTAGAAAACTTACTTCTCATGATAAGGAATCAAGAAAAATTCACAGATTTCCAAGTCCACATGAGTCAACCACTTTGTGAGCTCTCTAATGTTTGTCTCTGTCCTGAGAAATTGGGAGATAGCAGGGTCTAAAATCTCCACCTTTTGTTGAATTTCTGGCTCATATGAATGCATCATTAACCTGGTAAAGAGTTCTTGTTATATAAAGAGTTCTTGCTATAAACAAAAATACAGAGGAAAACAAAAACAACCTAAGGCATGTGATAAGGAGTGGAGAATTCATCTCCTTGGTCCAGTCCTTGAGAATTTCCAAGGTCTCAGAGTCAAGTGAATTGTAATCCTCCCTAGGATCCTCCCCACTGAATAGAGTGACAACAAAACCAGTAGGATTGACACTCCTCAAGAGGGGCACTGGCTGAGGTTCCAACAGGTCAAGCTCCTTTCTCTCTGCAATTTCCTTGTCTTACTTGGCTCTCTTTTTCCTTTCCTTTTCCTCTTCTTCAGTAATATCAAAAACTCCTACTTCAGGCTCCTTGGGCTTCCTCCATGGAGGAATGTTGAGAATATTGAATGCCTTTATATCATGCATAGGGACAGGCTCCAAAATTTTTGAAAACCTGTATGTCAGCCTCCTAAGAGTGATCATGTCTTTGTCCATCAGAGTAACCCTATGGGCATGAGATGCACAAATATAGGCATCTTGGAAAATCTCAATCATAAAGTCCTCAGAAGCCTCCTGGATACATGCCAATGCAGTACTAGTCCACCTCATGGAAATCTTATACTCCTCTACAACTTGTCTGCACAGTCTCTGGAAGGGCAGTTTGGGAATTGCAAGATTGATGGACTTCCTTATCTCTCTTAGACATTTGACCCCCTGCTTGAACTTTCTTTTTGTAAGGAGAGGCTTAAGCTGCACAGGCTTGGAAGCTTTCCTCTGATGTGTATCTTTCCTTTTGCTTGTTTTAGGGTCGGGTAGAGAAGAATCCTTCCTCTGAGATTTGGTCTTCTTTGTGCCAGCAGAGGTTGGTTTGCCAGGATCTTTAGAAGTGGATGGTTGGTTTGGTAAAGTACTAGCTGAAGCTTTGCTAGGCTTAGGAATCTCTTCTTCATCTTTGGATAGAGGCTCATCAACTTTCCTTGCAGTCTTCTTGGTCCTTGCCATCTTCAAAAGGAATAGGAATGATTGTTGCACAACAAACAACAAACATTAGTAACAAACAACAAACATTTTTTTCCTATTATGACACCCCGTGCGGGATAACCATAGCATTGGAAGTTTCCACCTTCCAAGCGGCTCGCGACCGAGTGACACCCCGTAGGCGAAATAGCAAAGCGAGGAAAAAGTTCACACATACAAAGATCGCGCACGGGGTGACGATTGTTCTTCTTGGTCCTTGCCATCTTCAAAAGGAATAGGAATGATTGCTGCACAACAAACAACAAACATTAGTAACAAACAACAAACATTTTTTTCCTATTATGACACCCCGTGCGGGATAACCATAGCATTGGAAGTTTTCACCTTCCAAGCGGCTTGCGACCGAGTGACACCCCGTAGGCGAAATAGCAAAGCGAGGAAAAAGTTCACACCTTCAAAATTCGCGCACGGGGTGACAATTGTTCCAAGTGCGGGTAAAATTGGGTTGTGAAAGCGCCGCAAGAATCGGATAATAGCGCAGCAAGAATCGGGAAAAATTGGGCAAGAATGTGGTCAATTTGAGTGCTTCTCGGGCTTGTATAGGGCGCTATGCGCAACTCCCTAGGCGCATACTAGCCGTTGGGCACAAACTTAGAGGCGGAAACCACTTGGCACACCCCCCGAGGCGGCATTTTTGGCCATATAAACAACCTACCCAACCCACTTTTCCGCTCATTGTCCTTCACAAGGCTAGAAATAAAGCCTCCAAGCGACACCCCGTGCACGAATTTTGAAGGTGTCGACCGCTTACCCAGTGACACGCCGTAAGCGAATTTATTGAGTGCCAACTCTCTCCTCACCCTCACAGCTCGCATAGCAAGTGACACAATTTGTTGTAATTCTTTCTTGCTTGCTTAGATTTACAACTTGAATACTTGTTTGTAAACCATTATTAGTTTTTTGCATTATTAAGGAAGGGTAGTTTATTGATATATTTTAGTCATAGAAGAAATATATTTCTTAATGTCATGTCTACTTCTTAATGTCTTGATGGACTTCTCTTTTCTCTTTCTCAGACATTTGTGGATTGTCCTAATGGATAAAGAGGATATGCAAGAGACCGCTGATGAGAGGCTGATGTCTTTTCTTTACAAAGTTAATGAACTTGCAAGATTTCAAAGTGTCAAAGAGATTTTTAATGATGCCTTTGAGCTTCAACTACTTGTGGATGGCTTCTCCACACAAATTAGTGAATTGATAGAGATATATACAGCATTGACCAAAGATCACAGGCTTGATAATCTTGTTCATTTTCTTGATATATGCAAAGCAGGTAGCTTGGCAAGGACAGGTATTGCAAAGAAGTGTTCAAGCCTTCATCCAGACTGGAAAAAGATCATAAAGCCTTGCAAATTTCATGGTAATATGCATTGCCAGTTGGTAGAGTATGACCTTGGACTTATCATTTTGTTCAGTGTACTCCCAACACCAGAGGGAAAACAGATTCCAAAGCAGATTTCTCAGGCTGAGGAGGACCAGGAGGAAGAGGAGGAAGAGGAGAGGGAGATGGAGTTCCATGAAGAGGAAGAGAAACTACAAAGCATTGAGATGTTGGACATTGCAAAATTTAAAGCAGAGAACATCACTAAAGTGGAGAATGTTGACATTGAGGATGAAGATGTTGATCCTTTGCATTGCACAACAACATTTTCCACATACAAAGTTAACAAAAAGGAATATGTTTTGCTGAATGACATTCAGCATCTTTTTGATCTAAGGGAAGTTTTGGCTGAGTGGGGATGTAATGACATAGGATTCATTGATTACTCTTCTTGCCCCTTAGCAATCTTGGACACAGAGGCAGAAAATTTTATTGACAGCTCAAGTGTTGGAAGGCTTGTGCAGGACATTGTTCTGAGATATGAGCAACAGGGAGTACGTTTTGAAGAGGAGTTCAATGAGATCCAAAAAAAGGCTTAAAATAGAGCATATGGGAGAGGAAAAGACCAGAGATTATGAAGTAAGGGCAACTAGATCCATTGATATATGGGAACCTGCCTTTTTTGAGGAGGATGAGTCTCCTAAGGTATGTTTATGACCATTTTGCTTTGTCTAATTAATGTGCCAAACAATTAACCAAGACATATTTTTGCACATTGAAATACTGGACACAGACAAATTCCTTGGCAGGGGGAAGGGTTCCAGACCATTAAATTTAGGAAGGAACCAGAGCTTGGGACACTTTATTGGGAAGCTCAACAAAGAGACTGTCATTATATTCCATAACAAGTTTACAAGAGAACCATTGCTGCCAATGCTTGCAATTAAAGCACTTGCAAAGGTTGTTGGTTCATATCAGCTTCCTCCAGGGTTAGAGAAGTTAATATTGGTGGAAAAGGAGGAAGCCATCAGAATTTTTGGATCCTTCCCTGGACTTATTGGTTCTAGAGCTGGTTATTTTGCCACAATGGCATCCTATGTGCTTGCCCACATCCTATGGGACCTCATTTCTTGATGTACCTTCAAGACCATGATCTTTGATGGAATTGTGGAGAGCTTTCCACTGGTTATACTTCACATTGGATGAACCCTTCTTGGCATTTACCTTTCCTAGTTTGCCATGAAACCCTAGGAAAGCTCTGGCCTTCACACCACCAACAAAGACCTTTCTAGGCACATTGTTTCCATTTGAAGATCTCTTCGGGTCTGTTTCAATCTTAACCTTATTGAGTTCACATTTCTAAACAACTTGCTATAACCATCTCTGCTAATGCCTACCTTATCCATAGTATATTGCACATCCTCCTTGTCCAAGCAAGAGCTCTACAAAAATCCCTCAATGCACTGCTCCTTTGCCTTGTTAAACTTCTTCTCTGTGAAAATCTTTTTGGCAACCTTGGGAGGTAAAACATCACAATAATTTTTAGCTGCCATTTCCATGTTTGATGCAGAGTTTGGTTGTAGCAAAGTCCTAAATCAAAAGGTACAAAATTAACTGATTATTGATCTTGTCCAAATGACACCAACAAAATAAACAAACAGTGATCAACTAAATTAAATCATTTAATAAAGAACAGCTGCAATAGGGTCTTAATAACAACCTAACAAAAAGATTAACAACCTAACAAAGAAAAGTAACCTACGCATATTAACAAAGAAAAGTAACCTAAGCATATTAACAAAGAATAGTAGCAACTTAACAATATAAAATAAGCATATATACCTTGCTGCTCTGATTCTCCTGGTGCAATCTCCTCCACCACGTCTCAAGGCTTCAATGTTCTTTGACTTCTTTTCTCTTTGTCTGTTTCCTAACATTGTATTCTTTCTTCTAGCTTGTTTGAGCTGAGTTTGTAGCTTTTCGTTGCTCTCTTTACATTCCTCAAGCTGTTGTTTAAGAGTATTTATCATTTGTTTGGCCAAATGATCTTCTAACTTAAGAATATCTCTCTCTACCGCAAGACTCTGTGTATAACCCAGCAACCCTCTTTGACCATCACCCACAAATTTTATCAAAGATTAACAATTTGATAATGGGGGAGTTCTCTTTGTCATTGGGTCCACTGGATACAATCTTCCATCAGTCCAGAGATCAATGTGCAGAGGTGTCCTCGTCCAGAGATCAGCCGCATTGCTTCAAATATGGGCGAGGACACCTCTGCACATTTGTTTCTCTTGTGCACTGGACAATATTCTTCATTTAGCTCAATGTGTAGATGGTATAAGCTTCTCTTCTCCATGGAAGTCTATTAACAGTATTTGTTAGAGATAGTACTATAGAGAAAAGCTCTGCAGATACGAGGAAGAAGACGACACAGAAAAGGTTTGTTTCAGCAAGTGAAATTTTGAATTTTGGGCTAGAACTGACGTTTTCGTTAGTTTTGGAGGGAGTATTTTTTAGAATACTAAAGATCCTAGAAAGATTTGACAATGACATGTTTCCGCGGAGGTAAAAAGGACGCAAACTCACCTTTTTACAAACATTTCACTATTTTTTAAATAAAGTATATATTCTCTCTCTACATATTCTTACAGGGCACAAAAGTGACCTCAAAATTCCCCTAATGCCCTCCTTTGTAACAATATCTCCTTCTGCCGCTCGTGCATACATTTGGTGCCTTGAGGGGAGGGGGGGGGGGGGGGGGGGGGGGGGGGGGTAGAGAGAGAGAGAGAGAGAGTTCTATTATCGTCCTCCTCAGAGGTCAAATATGACCTATGGGACCAAATGAACATGTCACGTGGTGTGAGTGGAGGTCATAAGTGACTCTCAATGCTCAAAAATGGTTGAAATGAGCATCGTAATAGAGAGTCCACATCGTGGTTGGGAGAGGAATGTATGTAGGGAGAGCTCATGGCTGAATATATGGGGAAAACAGGACCTAATGTGATCAAACTGAGCACTCAAGTAGTGTCTGGTACTCACTCTCTCGCAGTTGATGAAGGCATAAGTTGCAAAGTCGATGAGACTCCTCGCCAGTGCCCCAACGTCCTATCTCGCAGCGTAGAGAATCGAAGCTAAGACGAATGGAGGCAATGGTGCAGATCGTACTCAACGAGAGAGAGAGAGAGAGAGAGAGAGAGAGAGAGAGAGAGAGAGAGAGAGAGCAACCTTGTACACACACAGACACACATTCATTAACTGACCTGTAGTACACATCAACGCTTTCTTTGTGGCGACTAGATCGCTTTCTCATGCATGTATACACACAGTGATGCACAGATTTGCGAGTAGCTGCAACAATATGCCCACTTCCTCTCTCTCTCTCTCTCTCTCTCTCTCTCTCTCTCTCTCTCTCTCTCTCTCTCTCTCACACACACACACACACACAAGTGACACACACATATTTACTCACGCACCTGTGGTACAAGGCAATGTACTTTCCCCGATGATGAAGGTCAGTAGGCGGTACCAAACGTCAACTTTTTATGTTTTGAAACTCTTTATTTTGAAGGTTAGCAAGGGATTTCTGTGTAACACTTTTTAAAAGCCAAAAAAAGTTCAAAGGTTTACAGATTCCCAAAATGCGACAGGTGGAGGGGTTCTTTGAGCTTGAAAATTTTAAGCTGCATTATAAACAGTATAGAAGCATAAAAAATAATGTTTGACACAATACTTAATGCCCCTCTTTAAATACAGATGTACACAAATGTCAACACCCTCTCACAAGGGTCTTAAAGAAATAATAAAAAAAAGTTTATTATCATTAGCTTGCCATTGGCACTAATCCGCAAGCTTTATCCAATGGTCCAGAGATGCACCCAAAATCCAATGCTTTACTAAGGACTACTTATGTAGACCAAAAAAATTACCGCTACCTTCAAGGGCATGGTACTCTTCTAGCTAGCTTGCTAAGGCTTCCCATTGTTTCCTTGATTTAATTCTCGCAAAGAAAACAATTAGAGAACAAGTCATGGCGGATCTAGGTGCAAAAGGGCCCATTTGCTATGTGTGCAATGTGTTTATTGAGTTGGGTGCACTATTCTATAAATGTTTGAAGGAGGGAAAAGTCATGGATAGGAAAACCTTGTGAAGCTTCGCGTCATTAGCCAAAATTAGCGCCACGTCGTATATGCCGTCCATAACTCCTGGCTATACAAATACACCCAAAGCAGGCTTTTTAATTATTATCAGACTCAAATAAAAGTAGATTCGCACGCAGCTGTGGCGGGGGTAGAGCTCCCGTCAAAGGCTGCGCACATGAGGCCTTCGCTGCGTGAACTTCTGTGCATCCGCAAATTAAGCGAGTTGCCGCCCAGCCTTCTTCGCGCACACAACAAAGCTTGAGCCACAGAAATCGCTCTCTCCCCCTTGCTTTCGAAGCTAGCCGCAGCGTCCAACTGTGTCGCAAGTCCTACTTTTAAGGCTTGGACGCAGCGGCTGAAAGATTCTTGCCACCTCAGATGGTCTTGCCGCTGCGGGTAATTGTAGGCCTCATGTGCGTAGCGCTTCAGCAAGAATTGACTGCGAACTTGAGGCCTCTCGTCCTTTTCCTCTCAAAGGCGGGGGTAGACTCCAACTCTGCAGAATTAAGCAAGCCAGGCAGAGTTGTTGACGCACAGAAAGCGGGGGTGGCGTGCGGATCCGCCCTAAAATGAAGAGGAGATGTGGAATTGATGGGTTGAAAGTCAAAGTCGTCGGGGCTGCAGGCTGCAAATCCGGCTCTCCGTCTTCCCATCTCATACCGGTGTGTGTATCTGCGTGTGCGTGTATAGAGAGAGAGATCAGAGAGGGCTCGGAGGGATAAGAAAGTTGCAGAGAGAGAGAGAGAGAGAGAGAGAGAGAGAGAGAGAGAGAGAGAGAGAGAGATAATAGTCAATTAGACTGCACCGTGGCAATCATAAAGCATGCTCTAGACTGCGCTGCTATTGTATCTAGAGTTACATATACATACACATCATCAAGATAGTGTCTCGCAGCTAGTCTTATAAGCTTCTCATCTGATTCTTGCTACATAAATAGTCCTGCATCTGCGCCATAGCTACCCAGTAAATATAGTTGCAGCTCAGCTTACTCTTTTGATCACCGGAACAGACATTCAATCCACTGCATTTGAAGCTAATCATGAGGCCGGTCATCCTTTCTCATCCACCTTCTACACATAGACATCATATTTTGCGTCTGCATACCACTCTATGCACATTGCTCTTGCTACTATTGATGATGATGTTGGTAGTCGGGGCCGTATCTGGGGCCAGAGTAAAGCATTACAATTGGAAAGTGGATTATAGGTTTTGGTCCCCTGATTGCGTGGAGAAGCTCATAATCAGCATCAATGGGCAATCTCCAGGCCCTACGATTCGTGTGCGCGAGGGTGACACCATCAAAGTGGAGGTTGAGAACCTCATGCCCACAGAGGGGGTGGTCATCCATTGGCATGGCATACACCAGGTGAGATTCTTCAAAGGTTCTATGTTCATACGATAGAAAGGATGCCAATAAGCGGCTTGAACTTTCTGTATATGCTAGTTTCTAGGGCTTACAGCTAATCGTTTTGATCTACATGATGTGGGTTTGTGCGGCGCAGAGAGGTAGTCCGTGGTACGATGGGACGGGCGCCGTGTCGCAATGCGCGATCGCGCCGGGCGAAACTTTTGTGTACAAATTTTTAGCAGACAAGGTAAGGTGTAGCAGAGCAGGAATATTTAGCAGCGCAGAGTCACAGAAAATTATGTAATATTTGAATCAGAGAAAAATCTGTGTTGAAAAAACTCTACTTTGTTTGCAGGCCGGCACATATTTCTACCATGGGCACTTGGGGCTGCAGAGGTCGGCGGGTTTCTACGGGTCGCTCATTGTGGAGGTGGCCAAGGGCGTGCAGGAACCTTTTCAGTATGATGGTGAGCTCAGCATTATACTGAACGACTGGTGGCACAAAAGCGCCATCGAGCAGGGGCTGGGCCTCTTCTCCGATCCCTTCCGGTGGGTAGGCGAGCCGCAGGTGCGCCGGGGAGAGAGAGAGAGAGAGAGAGAGAGAGAGTACGCGACGCGCGTTGACTCTGTTTACATTGTTTTTTGTTATCCGCAGTCGTTGCTGATGAACGGACGCGGCCAGTACGAGTGCTCGCTGATAGAGGGCGGCCCCGCAGCTCTGGCAGCGGGTGACCGGCCCCCTTGCAACGCCTCCAGTGAGCAATGTGCGCCCCTGGTGCTGCGCGTGCAGCCCGGCCGCATCTACCGCCTACGCATCGCCAGCGTCACCTCCCTCTCTTACCTCAACTTCCAGATCGAGGTAAAATAGATCTCTACCCAAATCAAAATAAAATTATGTATTTGATACCCCAGGAATACTCCAACAACCCAAAGGAAAGCATGTTGTTTTGTAAAAGTGGAATTAAATAAAACGAGCCCAAAGATAAGGTAAGGGGCTGACCTTGAGAAGCCAAGGAAAAGTTCTAATTGGTAATGGAAGACAGAGAATACATACAAATAAATTGTCCCTGTTGTGCAGCCCTGAGATAATTATTGAATTAAAATGACAAAAGGAGAATTACATAAGGCCCCAAAGGTAAGGTAAGGGGGCTGACCTTGAGAAGGCAAGGAAAAGTCCGAAGAGGTAATCGAAAGACAAAGAATACATACAAACACAAACTATCCATTTTGGGTAGCCCAGAGATGAGCATGATACATCAAGAATCTTTTGGTTGAGTAGAGCCTAGAGACGGTATGCATCCATTTCTGCGACTCGAGAGAATCTTGACAAGTATTAATGTCTATCTCTCTAGCATCCTTGATCAAGGACATAACACGATTCATTGCCCTAGAGAGGTCAAAGATAGACAAAGGCAAAGGATGGAATTGGGCTGACCATAGACAAAGCTATTCCTTTGAGTCCAAATATTCCATAAAAGAATGCTCATGATGGTGTGCTAGAGAGGAATGTCCAAACCATTACACTCCCCCAAGAGGATCCCTCTCCAAGTAGTGTTTAGGATGTAGAGTGTAGCAGGTTTTCTTCAAATCCTTCAACAACGCTGTACTGTTGAACTCGCATGAAAAGAGTGAATGCTTGATAGCTGTTTGAATTTCTCTTTTGCATCTGGGACACAGACCTAAATTAATCCCCAACTTCATAGCGTTTTAACCTTACCAGATTTCCTAGTGTATGATAAGCCATCGAAGATGGCTATACTTGATTGCTCTGGGGAAATCCCATAAAAGCTTGAATCTATCAATGTAGAATCATACAAAACAAAAGAGAACATGGTCCAAGGTATATGCCATCTCTTTTTCATGTCAAACCAAGATTGCAGAATTTGGAAAAAGAAGACGAGCTTTAATCTAAGCTTCATGAGCCTTTTGTGTAGTGTTAGTAATCATTAAAAAGAGTTACATTTTCTCAGTTATACCAAAAGAGAGAGAGAAAGACATGCTTTCTCAACAAAGAGACATAGGATGTGTCTCATGCTTGATAATATCACATGGGTTTATACAAAGCAAAAAGGCTACTCTCTCTAGGTGGAAGAGAGATTGTTCTCTCCAATTTCCTTATGATACCCTCTAATCTAAATGGAAACAAAAGAAGAATGTAGCATAAGGGGCATACCCAACAAAGAAGGGAGGCATGGATCTGTTGACATGTGCAATTAGGATTAAAAGGGCATGAAGTGCATCCCCACAAAGTGAATATGAAAAGGTACCATGTAAATGGTACCACAAGTCAGTTTATACATGGCCAAACTAAACCTACTAATGGTGGATATTTGAAGCCCATAGCATGATGTCACGCTTGCTTTGGCATGCAAACTTTCAAGGAGAGGAAAATACTAGTCTTTGATAAATGGGTCTTGACAAGTAGTACTTGTCTATGACCAACAAAAAAAGCAAAGAAATAGCAATGCACGAGTCTTGCACATTTTTACTACTCTACCCACCTTGTGCTTCTCATCTTAGACCATTGCCTACAAATGTTAATTTCCATGTGAAGTACTTGTTACCGGTTGTCTAATTTTTTGAGTGTGATTCTTTGACAAAGTAATCATCAAATTGTGTAAGCCATGACAACGCTAGCTTTCCAATCTTGTGACCATCAAACTTCCAAAAAGTGAAGGGTTTTTACATATCTTGATCTCCTAACGATTGTGTTGAGCTTTAAAATCAACCTTCGTAACCTTAATGATGATGCAATCATCTTCAATGTCATTTGTAGGAGCCTTGTTGTTATCATGGTTGTTTAGGCGACATTGTGTTTCTTCCATATTCTGTTGTAGCTATAGCAAAACGGTCTTGGTAGAGGAGATTGGTTACCCGTTTTTGAAGAAGTATTGCTGTTAGATTCCATGTCAAGACTCAAATTGGTAATTGTTTTCACTTGCTACAAATCGTGTTCCAGAGCAAAAGGCCTATTGTGGCAGACAAATCCAAGCTACATTTTGGATGAAGTAAAATAGATGATATGCCCACACCCACTTGCTATACATTTCCTATGGTTGATTAGCCACTATGATGTTCTTGGTGTGTATATGTGTGAGGCGGCTTGGCTATTGAAGGCGAAGTGGTCAAAAATCCGCAGAGAGTTGATTCTATACTTGGTAGAATGAGGAGTTCATGCATGTGTTTAGATGCACAAGTGACTCCTATGCTCAGAGAAAGACAGTGCGAGCAATTTATTTTGGTTTGTTGTGCATGCATGCAAGAGAGAAGGGAGTGCAAGAGCTTATGCGAGAGCGATTGTGAAAGATCAAGGGTGGAATGGGAAAAAATTTACTCGTTCTAACCTGCCTCTTCCCTATATAGCTCATGGCTAGGGTTGAGCCCCTGTGCCACGTTTCCATTTGGGTCCAATCTAGCTACCCTTGGCCTTACAGTATTCCCCCTTTGGAGAAACGTTTTTGTCCTCAAAAACAAAAGTGGAATATGTCTTTGTAAGAACACTAATGTTTTCCTTCTTGAGCCATATCATGGTAGTGATCAAGAATACGTGTAGAGTCCTGGGTTGAGTGGGAGGTTCAATGAAATCAATAAGAACATTTTAATTAATGACACTTTTGTTCCTATGTAGCATAAAAACCGAATTCATATGACAGTGAATAGACCAGATCTCCAACTCTCTTATTTTGAATGGGTCACAACACTTAAGAGATGACTAGATGGATTACGAATCTTCATACTTTTTGAAGGTTCTAGAACATATAAGAATACCTCTTCTTGACGTTCCATAAAAGTGGATTACCGACATTTCTCTTCATCATACTTCTATTATCGGTACGAGCAATTTTTTGCATATCCATATGATCTGGGATAAAGTCCTTGACATGCCGAATTTTCTCAATAGAAAAGACCAAATTAAGCACATGATCTTTCTGATCAAATTGATTCTTGCTAACGTATGCTCATAGCATATCCTCTAGCACCTGAGTAACTCATTCACTGTGCCCATCTATCAGTGGATGATCTACTACTGATATTGAGTTGTGTTCCCAACCATTTAAAGACAGACCTCTATAATAACTATTAAATGTGGGATCACGATCACTCACAAAATTTCTTGGAAATCCATATAATCTATGAAAATCAGTAACAAACAACTTGGTTAACTCTAGTAGAGTTTTAATAGTGGACTTGGTTGGAATAAAATTAAAGAGTTGACTTCAACCTACCTACAATCACCCATGTAGCAAGTCATGACCTTGTACGGTGGTTGGTAGATGCACAAAAATCCACAAAGATACTACACTTATTGTGACTAAAAATCTTGATGAGATGTCAAATACATGAATTTGCATGTCACTATACATATGTCTTTGCTAAATACTAGGACCCATAACACCTAGAGTGCATGCATTAATAAAAACTTATCCGAACTTGCATTTCCATTATTGAAGTATTTTGTGCTTGCCAATGCTCATGACTTAGATTATGCTCATAGCATACATGAATAACTATGTAATTGGGTCTTGTAAGAGGAGCTAAATACTTCCTACCTTGAATAGCAAAAAATTGATAATAGTCTATACGGAACAATTACTAGGTAGCCTTTCTAAAACATTTGAACCAGCACAAAATGTGAGTAGAACCTGCATATAGGTACAAATAATAAAACATTTTCATTGTCATGACATAGCCTTGCTATGTGTGCAATAGGTAGCAAAATTACAACATAAAAAGGCTAATACAACCATCCATTAATGTTGTTTACAGTACTTGTTGTATTAACAAGTCTTACTAGATATTCGATAATTTCTAGCCACGAAGATGGTTTCCCATATCGCATGCTTGAAACGCTCTACTAAATATATTTGACCCACATGTTGGGACTCTATCACGACACATAATTAAGAAAAATTTGCCAATGTCAATCCCAAAAACTCATATTCTCCATATGTGGAATATGTATCATATAGTAATTTTAGCAAATGTGACATTCGTCAAGTACAAGAAGTACTTGTGTGTGGAGGCAGTCTAAAACACTCAGCAAATAGGGTGAGAGGGATCCTCATAAATCTTACTCCACACTAGCTTAATGTGCGCTCCTTGCCGCACTGTCGAAGCAAGGGCCTTGCCTAACACTGTGTGCGAGCCATAGACGGCTCCAAGCACACAACTAGCTTAACTAGTAAGCTCAAAAGAGGGCAATGGTGTGTCACTCACCGCTCTATGCTCCTGCCGTGGAGGATTCCTCGTCGCGAAGAAGAAGGAGACGTCGCTACGTCGCGCTCAACCGCTTCACCGCCGTCGTGCCGCCGCAATGCTCGATCGCACTCTCTCTCTCTCTCTCTCTCTCTCTCTCTCTCTCTCTCTCTCTCTCTCTCTCTCTCTCACACACACACACACACACACACACACATACACACACACACACACACACAAGGAGGTGAAGAAGAAGAAGATGGAGATGGAGATGGAGCAAGAGCACTCTTCTATTGCACAAATGAGAGAATGAGTGAATTTTAGGTTTACTTGGCTTTTATATGAGCTCACCCCATTCACACTTGGGCGCCCATGCTTAGCCAACTAATCCCTTGAATTTCCCAGTTAGAGTGCGCCTCTCATCGGCGATCACTCTTACCCTTTTCCTATTGGTCCGACAAGCCCGGTACCTGACTCTACCAAATACATAATACACGTCCGTCGTAGGTGATGGGGTGTCCGTGAGCCGTGAGGGTTAACATGCCCCCCTTCCTGATGTAGATTCCGTCCTCGGAAGCTATTGAGTTGAAGCTCGTTCGTCGAGGTGGAAGAGCATTGAGATGAATGTCCTTAGCCTTCTTCAGTCACTGCAAAATCAAACAACATTGGCACAATAATTGCATTCTCATAAGTGATTAAAAAGCATATGCAGTTTTAGGTAGACAAATTGATTGGTAAAAGAATTTCAAACCATTTGTCAGCAATGAACATTAAATTGCAATGTAATCAAATGCATAAACAGATGTAAAGGTAAAAAATTAAACAAGTCTGGGGTCGCTAATTTGACAGTCGAAAGGCACTAGAGATCGAATATTAATACCATGGGTAAGCTTCTTAATTTTCTGTGGTCAATTAAGTTGTTTAATCGCGAGAGCCAAGTATTCATGTTCGAGGGCTGACTAGAGGCTATATCTAGAAGACCTTGTAGTTAAGCTACCATAAAAGGAATTTCTCATGAAATCATCGCCTGACTGATTACTTTTTCTTTGACCCCCCAAATTCTTTTCACAGTGATTCAATTTTGATGTGTGTGCTTATTTTGTATGCCTTGGGTTTTTTGCTTTTCAAGGAAAAGCGCCCACACTGGGAACCTCTAGGGCTCTAGTACCATAGGCAATACATGTGAGTGAAGTACCAAATCAAGCTGAGATTTCTCTTCCAGCTTAAGATTTTACAATGTGGCACTTTGATTTTTTGTTTGTTCATTTTCAGCATTTTAATTTTGTAACTTTGGGGGGTCATATAACACTGATACACCTCCCCAAGCTCATCACACTAGTAAACTCCCTTTATAATACTTAAGCTAAAGGTCAATAGAGTCAAGCCCACTAGAAAGCCCTAGTACATTTCACAAAATGCTGCCTAAATCGGATTAAGAACCTAAGTAACCATTGATTATTAGGAAGGCATTCCCCATGGTATTAAGAGAAGATTTCTAACACCTAACTTGGTCAAACTAGCTTAGTCGGACTGCTTGATTTTTAAACCTATACAAGTGATTATGACAAAAAATTACATTGAATTAAATGTTTGATACTAAGCAAATGTGGTGAATATTAGGCTACCAATCACAATTAAAGAAGACAATCATAGATGCAAAAAAGATAAGGGGCAACGCTAATGGACAAGAAACACCTGTTTGTGTCGATGGTCCACTACAAGAGACTCTTCACATTAGCGACGCTCACACAGCGACGCTCAAAAAAAAAATTCCCGGCGTCGCTATGAGCGTCGCAAATTTACAAAGAAGTTTGCGACGCTCATAGCGACGCCAACTGGGGTAAAAAAAATAACCGAGCGCGCCCAAAAACTCAGATCTCAGATCTGAGTTTTTCGACGCCCTCAAGCAAAGAGCAGGTAACGCTCTCCCTCACTCTTTCTCTCTCTCTCTCTCTCTCTTTTTCTTTTACACACACACACACACACACACACACACACACACACGAGGAGAGGAAGGAGAGCCAGGTATGCTCCTTCCCTCTCCTCATTCTCATGTTCCCTTCCCCTATTTCTCTCTCCCTCGCTCTCTCTCTCACACACACACACATACACACACACACATAGTGTTTTTGAGAGAGAGAGAGAGAGAGAGAGAGAGAGAGCGAGAGAGAGTGCAAAAACGCACACACATACGTAAACAAAGAATGCACACACACATTGAGAGAGAAAAAGAGAGAGAGAGCATGCATAAACAAAAAACGCACGCATTGAGAGAGGAAAAGAGAGAGAGAACATGCATAAACAAAAAACGCACACATTGAAAGAGGAAAAGAGAAAGAAAACATGCATATGATCCAAAAAAACGCACATACATTGAGAGAGAAAGAAAGAGAAACTAAGGGAGCGTCGTAGGAAACTAATTAAAATTAAAAGACCTAAAGATCTAGCCGACGAGGAGTTGAACTGAAGACCTATTATTCAAGAGAGAAATGGCATAATCAATCTATCATACTTGGCATGGGTGATAGAAAGGTTATACCATTTATCTCTTTTTATTGGCACACACATCCACACACGCGCACACACACAGGAAGAAGAGAGTTATAACGTCGTAGGAAACTATCTTAAAAGACGTTAAAGATTAGGTTATATGTAGACTTACATTAAATTAGATTTAGGTTTATTTTTAACTAGATTTACGTTTATTTAAGTTAGATTTAGATTTACGTTATATTAGATTAGATGCGGGTCTCCATAGACTGCGATGCCTGCATGAAGCGGGTGAAGAAAGCCCTCAATGGAATATAGGGTATTGCTGCCTTCACTCATGGTGGGCTCCGTCGATCCAAAAGTACTGGTGAAATGTCTTCAGAAGATAGGGAAGAAGGTGGATCTTCAGGGCGGCAAGAGTCACTACATCCCCGACACAATGACCATCTAGACAACCTCTAGTCATTAGACTTACGTTAAATTAGATTTAGCTTTATTTTTAGTTAGATTTACGTTTATTTAGATTTACGCTTATTTACGTTAGATCGAGTCCACGCAAGAATTACTTACGGTTTAGGGTTTAGAGTTAGACGAACAGTGAAGAGATCTACTGTGAAAAGATGTTAAGATGAAGTGAAGTGCTACAGCTAGAGAAGAGGCAAAGGGATTTTGTCCACTACATGCAGTATCATGTAGACGTGGGTGTCTAGATTTCTTGTACCCACAAATATAGGTATTGACCAATAAAGACGAGATTATAACCCGGTGGTTCTGATCTCCGTGCACCTCTAGACCGAGGTGTGCGGGGATTGGACATGACTAGAGAATGTGAGGTAAAGAGAGAGAGAGAGAGAGAGAGAGAGAGAGAGAGAGAGAGAGATAAGACGAAGAATGCCAATAGAATATTAAATTTGTTGTCTAGGTTATAAGTTTTTTATCCTCATTATGAGTAGCGACGAGGATGTGGGACCGTCCAACCGAAACACCTATCTCTCAACGAGGGTCTTATGTCCTTGTAATCAATGCAAGCATGCTGTGCGACGGACAAGACGTGTTTCTTTGCAGCACGTTCGCGAATTTGGCGAGTTCGATCCATCTATTATAGATCGAGTTGTTGCCAATTATAACTCGTCGGACTCTGACGCTGGCCAACAAGCAGCAATCTTGCAACCCAATAGACGTATTCGCAGGCGCTTTGGTCAAGCAGCATATGTGAGGCCACAAGATGCAGCCTCTGACAGCTCGGGGGATGATCATGCAGAGCACATTCCCAACGAGACAATGTTTGAGCCCGAGATTGATGAAATGATCGAGACGATCATGGATTCAGAAAGGCTTATCTATGATGATATGAAAAGTGAAGCCGATACATCATTGTATAATGGAGCACGTATGTCTAGATTGAAAGCACTCCTGGTTCTTCTCAACATGCAGGCAAAGTTTGGATGGAGTGACACTAGCGTCACAGCGCTTTTCAGGTGATCTATTACAATTAGTTTACTTTAATAGAACTCTAAATGTATAATGATCTGATAGATTTTTACACGACTGTATCATATTTTTATGTTGTGTAGATTGCTGAAAGAGCACATTCTACCAGCTGACAATGTGATGCCAGATTCCCGAGATGAAGCAAGAAAGATTTTGCGAAACTTGGGGATGGATTACAATTCTATCCATGCTTGTCCTAATGACTGCATTCTTTTCAGAGGGGAATACACAGACATGGAGAAGTGTCCGAAATGTGATTCCGAAAGATATCGAGTAGATCTCCACGGGACAAAAATTCCACAAAAGGTTTTGCGACATTTTCCTTTGCTTCCTCGCATCAAGCATTTCTTCGAATGTAAGTCCATGGCCGCCCTAGCATCATGGCATGAGGAGAATAAATCTTCGGATGGTGTGCTACGAATTCCTGCAGATTGCGCAGCCTGGAAACATATAGATGGAACATGGTCGGATTTTGCCAGGGAAGCTCAAAATTTGCGCTTAGGCCTGGCTATGGATGGCGTAAATCCTTTTGGTCAAAGATCAACATCTTACAGTGTATGGCCCGTTGTCATCGTCAACTACAACATTCCCCCGTGGTTGACTACGAAGAAGGGGCACCTATGGCTAAGCTTGATTGTGCCAGGGCGATATAAAGTGGGGAATATGGATGTGTATCTTTGTCCACTATTGGAAGAGCTACAACAATTGTGGATTGGCATAGAGGTGGTGGATATGAGCCGACACACAGGACGACGGAATGCTTTGATCAGAGGTATTCTAATGTGGACCATGCATGACTATCCCGGGCTAACAGAATGCTCAGGTGATCTATTGACACTCCTCTCTCAGACACTGTAAATCTTGTTTTTCCCCATAGTTGATCTATTATCATGTGTATACATGCAGGGCTTCAAACAAGCGGATACAGAGCATGTGTCACATGTGGACCTAGACTGAATGCACGTAGGGCACCCTCACTGAAGAAGCAAATCTACGAAGGTCATCAAGCGTATCTTCCGGAGAATCATGTGTTACGCGACGGCTTTTTGGGAAGAGAGCCACCAAGGATGTCTGCACAAGCATGGTTAGAGCAGAAGGAGATGTGCGATGACGGATTGCCTCCAGGGATGAAGAGACTATCTCTATGGTACGAGTTACCATACTGGCCCCGACTCGTGATCAATCACTTGCTCGATCCAATGCACATATTCAAGAATGTGGGTAATCTACTATGGGACCATTTGACCGGCAAGAAAGATACTTTGGGAGCCAGAGTTGACCTTAGAAATGTGGATCGTATGGAGCAATATTGGCCGCAAACAGCGTCTGATGGATCGATAAAACTTCCTAAAGCACCATGGATTTTCACAGGAGCCCAAGAACGCAAAGTAAAAGAGGCCATTCGATCTTTGCGGACCCCCACTGGCGTAATGCACTCGCTCCGAACGTGTTTTACTAAAGAAGGAAAGCTTACCGGTTTGAAGTCACACGATTGGCATAAAATGTGTCAGGTACGTTCATAGTGGACTTTAATATCATTGCATAAAATGTGGACTTTAATATCATTGCTGCACATACTTTACAGTTTATTTTACCGGTTGCCATTGAGGGATGTTTGTCTCTCGACATCCGTAACACAATCTACAAACTTGCAAAGCTGGTGCAATGGATCTCACAAAAGGAGATCGACGTAGACTCCATACCATTCGCCAAACTAAATGCTGCGGAGCTTGTGTGCATGTTTGAGAAACATTTTCCTACTACAATGCTAACCATTCAGGTGCATCTTCTTATTCACATAGTTGATGAGGTGGAAATAGCTGGCACAGTTCATTCCAGATGGATGTTCTTCTTAGAGCGTTTCATGAAAACGCTTAAGGGATATGTGCGTCAAAAGGCACGTCCGGAGGGTAGCATGGCAGAAGGTTGGTTGGTATCAGAGTCCCTAGTGTACATTGAAGAGTGGCTAGACGGATTTGATAAATCCCGGGACACGCTATGGCGAACCATAGATGATGAGCGCATATCTGGGATTGTCATGTGCAATCTCGGTGTTGAGAAGAAGATGACGGAAGATCTAGAGGCTAAAATCAACCGATTTTGCATGCTTCACAATCCAGTGATGCAAAAGTGGATTTCACAATATGAGGATGCAAAGCAAGAGCGACAAAGGGCACGAATCGAGTGGAGACGGGGAAGACGACCACCGATGCACTATCCAGCGGTTCTGGAGAGCCTACCAACCTTCATGAGCTTAAGATGGTTGCACAACCAATTGAAAAGCGCACAACAATGCGGTGACGAAGTGACTGAAGAAGAGTGGGAGTACTCTTGGGGTTGCGCGACCAAGGTAAGTTTGCAATGTACGACTAGCAAGTGACTTTATTTATAAACGTTTGAACGGCCACTCATAATCTTTGTTCGTTGTAGTATAAGTCATACACAGCAGCATGGTGTAAAGGTCGACATTTTAGGGTGGAACGAATCGACAAAAAGCGTTTTACTCAAGATTGTGGAATCATGGCAAAATTTGAACAGTCTAGTCGACGACGTTCCTCTGATGCAGATCCCGTGGTGGCGGAACTCACTTACTTCGGCACGCTGCAAGAGATTTTGAGGATCGATTACAGAGGATTTTTTGTCGACTTGTTCGACGTGCAATGGTTCAAGATAATCATGGAGGGTCGAAACGCTACTGTGCGTAGAGGAGAGTCTGGTTTTCTTGAGGTGGATTCTACTAAGAAATGGACTGACCTAAGAGACACTTTCGTACTACCCGAGCATTGTGAACAAGTAAGTATATAAATAGTTAACATCCCCCTTTTACAAGTTATGTGCTTGAAAGCTCTCATGTAAGTTATGTGGCTCTGGCAGGTAGTATTTCATCCTACAAAGTCTACATCAAACTGGTGGTACGTCATAGAGGTAGCCCCTCGTAGTGCAAGGACGTATGAAGGCTACCATGTGCCAATCACAACGACATCAATGGAGGAGATCAGAGAAGATGCTCAATCAGAAGCCGCTGCGGTGGTGCCAGACGAGCATCAAGATGCTACTACTCTATATGGGGTGCATGCAGAGGAGCTACAAAATGAAACAGAGGATATGTGTTTAAACGGAGAGCTCTATATAGATATAGGAAGTTATGCTGAGTTATGCGAGGATGAGAGAGAGATCTCTTAAAGCCACAAATATTGTATTTGAACAATTTTGCTCCGTGCTGTAAAAGCTCTAGCTCTCTAAGTAGCTTCCATGGTGTGTAACGCTCTTTTCTACTCGCGCTCACATCTTTTGATTGAAAATTCTGAGTTTTCGACTTGCCTCTTCTACCACTCGATTCATTGCGTCATTGTATTTATATGCGTCATTACGTCATTGTATTTAATGGTCTTTGCGTCATTGTCTACTCTATTCATTCAATATTAAGTTTAAATATTCGTGTGTTTAATGCAGGTATGGATGATGAGGAGTTTCTTTCTTCTTTGTCACCGCAGCAGAGACAGTGGTACGTGGAGCGTCATCGCTCTGGCGCATCATCGCGCGTTCCTACACCATCCGCATCTCCCTCTCTTTCGGAGCATTCGGCGCGCTCCGAAGCTTCGGCGTCGACGAGACGAGCGTCACACTCGTCTAGACACCGGCGCTCTAGTGGTGGCGGTGGCGGTTGTTGTGGGGATTCCGCCACCGATGCCTCCACACCGCCTCGTGTTCGACGAGGCTCTTTACCCTCCCCTTCTTTGCCCGCCCCCACACCAGCCACAGCATCGCCATCTACGCCAGGTTTTGCACGGCTGACTGTTCCTAGAAGCTACACACCTCTACCTACTCCGCCAGGAGCCACCCCACTCGACACTCCTCGCTTCGGGGCCCAGACGCCGGTGGAGACACCTGACGTCCGTACCCCCATCGACACGCCGCTAGAGACCCCTGCCGGGACACCCAGGTTCACGCGTCACCGGCCAGAGGGCTTGCCTTACTCCGTCGACATCAGCGGCGGCATCATCATGGATGATGACGGCAAGAAGGTGATCTCGCGCATGCGTGGTCTTTGCTCTCAGCTGTTTAGACACTATATACTAAACAAATGGAGTGAAGTACCAAGTGATTTAAAAAACAGAGTCATCAGCATACTTCATGATGAGTTTCCCGTTCCAACACGGGATCAGCGCTTAAATGAAGACCTGATGAAGATTCGAATGCGCGAATACTGCAAACACAAGCGTTCCGAAGTGCAAAAAGCAATCAAGAATGGGTGGAATAAGCCAGATTGGCTGGCCAAAGAAGATTGGAAGAATGCGAAGAAAGCAGCGCGCGAGAATCCCGACAAGTGGAAGCAACAAAAGGATGCAGCCAGAGCGCGAGTAGAGACAGGGAGCTCGCACCACTTGGGGAGCGGTGGATGGGCATCATTTGAGGCCGATTTTGTAAGTCTTTTCACATTGCTCTTTATGCATGTTCGATAGTTTAGGGTTTATGAGTTTTTTAGTTCTAACATAATGAAATCTTTGTATGTTTTGACAGTGGTCGATGACAGGACGTGATCCCACACCGTACGAGCGCGAGTACGCAGGCAGGAAGGGCTTAAACGCCCTGATGGACATTCTCAGTTCTCGCGGTGGCATGGTTAGTATTAGGGTTTACTCTTTTTTATTTTTTGTATTGTTTTATAAATGTCGTTATATGTTTATACTTACTGAAAGCTGTCTTATTGTCTTCTTTTGCAGAATCCGACAGATACGCCGCTTGGACGCGATGATACGTCTGATTAGACGTCGTCAGTTTAGCCGTAGCTAGATAGCATTAGTTTAGGGTTTCTCATAGCTTATGTATCATGAAACGGATTTTATACGTCTTTTTGAACCATGTATATTATTACATTTGTCACCGCAATTCCTTTTGCCAATCAATTCTTTATGCCTATGATGTTGTACAATTGTCATTATTACATTTTCCAATCAATTGAGTTTGTCTATGATGTGTACAATTGTCAATTTTGCAAACAATGCGTCTTGTCGGTGACTATTTTGGGTCTATTATTTACCTTTGCACTTTTTTTAAAAAGTGAATCAAGTACAATATGGTTGATGGGTGGCAGGGCATTCAATGCCCTGCCACCAAAAAAATATTCTCTCAGGCGTCGCTATTTATGGCTCTGTAGCGTCGCTATATGCGTCGCTATACTCTTCTGTGAGAGCGTCGCTATCTGCGTCGCTATAGGCGTCGCTATGAGCGTCGCTATATAGCGACGCCTATAGCGACGCAGATAGCGACGCTCTCGTAGCGACGCTGTTAGCGACGGTTTTAGCGACGTCGGGGGTTATAAAAACCCAGTGTATTTCCGTCGCTAAGAGCGTCACAAGAGCACACAACCTCTTGTAGTGGTCGCGCTTGATTTGAAGAGTGAGTCGAGATAAAGATTCCATGAAGGTCCAAATCCTATCAATAGCAACACGCTCCTGTACACACTAGGAAACAAAAGGAATACCTCCAGGTGGCACATTAGTGGAAAAAGGTACCAACACTTATTGAACACAACAAAAAACATAAGGAACCCTAACCTAGTTATTTGCACTCCCCCTAGAGAGTCAAGGGAATAGGATATTGTAGAGGTTGGGGGGAAACCCTAAGGCTAAACCCCTATCCTCATCGTCGAGATAAACAAAGTCATCATCCATGAGACCATATGTGCCATCCGTGTAGTCGTGTAAATTTTCTTCTTCATCATAGGTGCCCATGTTTACTAAGAAGGTCACTAGACGCCTATAGTCATCTTGGTCAAAAGGGTAGGCTTGTGCAATGGGAGAAACGCTCTCTACTAAGTATGGATCAGACGTGGTCAAGAGACGTATCAGCCATTCTAACTCCTCAAAATTCCTCTCACATGCTAGCGTACCTATCAAATCCCATTCACATGCAAGCACTGGAAAGACCATGTGAAATATTTGTGAAAAGTAACGAGGGTACCTCTCACCCAAGGCAGGAGTGGATGACTCTACCGTACTAGCCATATCTGTACACGCAAATAGATGATGGTTAGAGTGAAAATATTACAAGGGTCGTGTTCTTGTGCATAATTTGTTTTTATGATTTTGTGTTATGGCTCTTGCTCTTTTACTTTTTTATGTTGTTTTTGTGAGTATAAGGCTTTATATATACATTCCCTAAAATTGGATATTAAGAGGTCAGGGAGAAAGGTTGAGAGGGAAGCAAGTGAATAATGGATGTCCACAAACACTCCCCCCTTCCTTGGGTAGATCATACCGTTTGAAATGATGTCGTCACCTTTTGACACCAATTGTTCCAGTTGGTAATAGGTGAGGATTTTTGCCATTAGTTTTCTATTACCCTAGGTGCCTCGTCAAGTTGCAAGGGTGGTAAGGTACTCTCCCAAGATCGAACTTGAAGTGGTTCATCAGGTGATTCTTGAACACTGGGAGGTGTGGATTCTTTTGTAGCTTCATGGAGGTCCACTACTATAGATGGAGGCTGTGTAGAAGCTTTTACCTCTATGGATGTATTACATGAGGAGCTAGAAGCTTCATGGAACTCCCCCCTTCCTAAGCTAGGTGGAATAAATTGGTTTTGCCTTGGAGCCCAAACTAGCTTTGGACTAGGTGTGTAGCATTCTGTGATCTTTCCCTTCCCACGGTCTGCCATTGGCTTTAGCGTTACACTGTTTGACTCATATGGGTTTGTTGTCGATAGGGAAGGACACATTTTACGTTTAGGTACCGAAATTTACTCATTTCCATCATAGTAGCCTTGGGCTTCTAATAGTTGTTTTGGAATCCATCGTGATTTGGTCTTGACTCTTCTAGGGCACGCTCTTGGTTTTCCCGGGAAATTTTTTCTTGGAATGGATGGGAGGGTTGAGGTAGTTGGAAGTAAGTCCTTGGGGACCCATTGATATGTACTCTTAGGTCGTGCAGGTTGAGTACTTGCAATATTACTGTTGGCTGCAACTACAACTGTTGAAGTGCTAGGTTCATGGGTAGCCGGCAAAGACGAGTTAACCACCTTGGCTTGTGAATGTTGGCTATCCTTCAACTTTGCTAGAGTTTGCAAGGTAGGTGACTTTGCTTGAATGACAGGGGTAAGAGTCGGTGGTCGCGTCGTGACACTACCAGTATCCCAATCAATAGTGCATTTGGTTGCCAACATCCACGTGCGTCCCAGGTTTATGTTGCCTTCCATAGCTCCCACGGGCATGACTAGAAACCTCTCCACTATGCTTCCATTGTCATAGACAATAGGGGTCTGAAGGACTCCAAGAATAGCAGTTTTCTTTTTATCAATGCCCTTGACTTGCATCGTACTCGGGGATAGCGTCGGTTTCCCTAATTGACACCAAACTCCATAGGATAAAAAATTGTGTTTAGCTCCCATATCTAATAAGGCATTGTATAGCACTTTCCCATAGGGGCTATTTAGCTCAATTGGGTATCGTAGGGGTGGCTCAGATTCTAATGAGTCGTCATCTGTGTCCTCGAAAAATGCTTGCGTGATTCTCAGATTAGCGTCTCGTTGGCGTCTAAGACGTTGTTGTCATTCTCGAGCCTCAACTCTTGCTTGGATTTTTTAAAGCTCTGCTTGTTCCTTGGCAGCCTTCTTTTGATGGATGGCTTGCAACTCTTCCTGGCTTAGCGGATCATAATATCTTTTGAATTTACTCCCATTAAGGAATCCAATGGTTTCAACTCCATCTAGAGTCTCCACACGAATGGTACCTTGCGGGGTAATTTCACACACTCGATATGGTCCCTTACCAGCGTATTTCAATTTCTTCTTTTCATTACGTACCCCGTACATAAGAACTTTATCACCAACCTTGATGTCTTTATCCTTTAAATGGCTATCAAACCACTTCTTGCTCCTATCCTTCTCCACTAGAGCATTTCACACAGCTAATTGCCTCTCTTCATCTAGCCTTTCCAGGATATATAATCGCTCCACTAAGGGGTTACCATCCCAACCTTCTTGAGAAGCTACTCGAAGACTAGGAATGACAAACTCCCATGGCATAACTGCTTCTTGGCCATACACCATCTTAAACAGTGTGCAATTAATAGCAAATTTATACGCAATACGATAAGCCCATAAAGCTGATGTAAGCTTTAGGTCCCAATCAGTGCGATGAGCCTCGACTGTCTTTGTCAAAATGGAGATGAGAGTTTTGTTGGTACTCTCAGCTTGGCCATTTGCTTGGGGATAATAGGGTGTAGACTTGTGGTGTGATATCATGAAGTTTGATGTGAGTTCTTTTATTACTTCATTTATAAAATGAGTTCCATTGTCACTCATAAGTTCAAAGGGGCATCCAAAACGTGTGATAATGTTCTCAAAGAGGAACTTAGCTGTTGTTTTTGCATCCGCCTTCCATGTTGCTTTTGCTTCAGCCCATTTGGTTACATAGTCGGTAGCCACAATGATATATCGTGATTGCGTGTTACGTGCAGCCAGACTAATCGGTCCTACAAAGTCTAAGCCGCACTTTTCAAATGGTTGGGTTACCTTGATAGGATGTAGAGGCATCCTATCACTTCTTTGTGGCTTCTTGAAGCATTGGCATTCATCACATCCCTTTGCAAAAAGTGATGCATCCTTAAACAGAGTGGGCCACCAATAGCCTGACTGTAAGATCTTTCGGGCAGTCAAGTTTCCTGAAAAGTGACCACCAGCTACGTCCATGTGTGCCTCTTGTAGAATATATAAATACTCATCCTCGCGGGCACAGCGTCTAAGAACGTCATCTTTTCCTCTCTTATAGAGAGTTCCACCCAGTAAGCAATAGGGTTCGCATTCCTTGATTAATTTTCGAGCTATATCTTTTCGCAGTTCTTTGGGTGGAAAACCATTAACTAAGAAGTTAACAATCTTTTCACTCCATTCAGGCATTGTCTCAACAATGAACAAAGGAGTATCAGGCAATTCATCATCAACCCCCGTAGGAGCTTCGCCATTAGAGATACGAGATAAATGATCCGCCATGACATGTTTCCTCCTAGGCCTCACAACAACGGTGAAGTCGAACTCAAGAAGAATTAACAACCATCGTGTAATTTGACCTGTGGAACACGGCTTGTTTACCAAATATAGCAATGCTTGATGATCAACATAAAACACAAACTTGGTAGCAAGAAGGTAATAGCGAAATTTCTTTACTGCGTAAATCATAGCTATACCTTCGCGCTCTGTAGTAGTGTAGTTCATCTCGGCATCATTTAATTGGCGACTTGCAAAGCTAATGGGGTAGTCCAATTTATGTTCTCCTGGTTGAGTTAGAACACACCCAATAGCAAAATTTGATGCATCAATATGCACATGAAAAGGTACATTCCAATCAGGTGTTCGTAGGATTGGAGCACTTGTTAGGGCCTTCTTTAATAACTCATAAGATTGATGACATTCTTCTGTCCAGTGAAACTCGATAAGAAGCTTGTACAATGGACGCGCTATCTCGACAAAGTTTAAAATAAACCTTCGATAATAACCAACATGGCCCATAAATCTTTGAACTCCTTTATAGTTCGTAGGTGGTGGCAAATCGGCAATGGCTTTAATCTTACTCTCATCTGTGGATATCCCATTCTTGGACACTATATGCCCTAGAATGACTCCATGCTTAACCCAAAATTGGCATTTGAAAGGGTTCAATGAGATGCGATAAAATCTGCACCTTTCAAATATTTTTCATAGATATAACAAATGCTTCTCCCAAGAAGAATAAACACAAAGGTCGTCTAGGAAAGCTTCACAAAACTCCCTTAGAAATTCTTTAAACGCAGTGTTTATTAATCGTTGGAATGTAGCAGGGGCATTCGTTAAGCCAAAAGCCATAACACGAAATGCAAACACTCCAAACTCTGTGATAAAAGCAGTTTTAGCTTGGTCCTCTAATGCAATTGTGATTTGATTGTAACCAGAGTACCCATCTAAAAAGCTATAAGCTTCCTTGCCCGCAACTCTTTCAAGCACATGTTCTGAATATGGCAAGGGATAATGATCTCTCCTAGTGGCTGCATTAACTTTCTTGAGGTCCACGCACACTCTTAGTTTCCCATTCTTTTTTGGCACAATGACTATTGGAGAAACCCATTCTGAGTGCTCAATAGGGTATATGAATCCACATTGGATAAGTTTTTCAATCTCCTCTTGTACAATTTTGGCGTACTTAGGATTCATTGGATAGGGTCGTTGCTGGACAGGTTTAGCAGTGTTGATCATGGGAATTGTATGTTGCACCACAGAAGGTGGAACGCCCTTCATGTCATAATATGTCCAAGCAAAGATATCCTTGTATTCCTTGAGGAGCTCCTTAAGTACAGCCTCTTCAGTTTCGGTAAGGTCTTGAGCAATAAAGACTGGTTTAGACTCCTCACCTGGTTCTGCTAATTCTATCTCTTTAACTACCGCTGGACCATCATAGACTCCACTGCTTCCATTGGTAGGTATTCGTTGGGCTTTGGCATACACAACCTTTCGCTCCCCCGTGGTATAAGATTTAAAATGTTCAGGAGCCATATGTAAGTCAGCAGGCTCTTGTCCTGACGGAGACCTTTCTTTTAGTTCTGCCTCCTTTTGTTGTTGTGCTAACTCTCGGTTTTGACATCTTCTTATAGTTCGACTCAATTTCGGCTCTGTAACCTCCAATTGAGCGAGGTCAATGGGTCGCGGGCTCCACCACATGACACTTTGGAGATGTTCACCCCAATTGTCTACTAGCTTTCGATGAGCATCACATGCCCCTAGATAGCTAAGCCATTCTGCAGTAGATCTTTCCTTGTTTATCCTAGCTCTCACATTTGATCGATATCGTCGTCTCTTATATGACCTTTGTTTCTTGTTAAGGTTTTGATTTTGGTAAATGTTTGAACTCGACTCGCTTGATAGGTCTTCGCTTGTATCTTCTTCACTCTCATATAAATTACCATAGATGGTCGTACTAGACCTTGAGTGTTCAGTTTCTATACTTGGCTCACTCGATGTTTCCTCAGGTTCTGAATCCATTTCTCCCTGAGATTCTGTTTCTAATGTGTATTGGCCTGAAGCCTTTGAGGAATCATCGGTTTCACTCTCAGGTAGGTGTGCCTCTTTCTTATCATCGGATGTTACATGCGCTATACCTAACATGTTTACTGGTGCAATGTGTGGTATCTCTTCCCCATCTGGTGTTACCCAGGTTGTTCCTCTAGCTCCCCATGTATCTATAGTTTCCGCTAGGTGTACTCAATCGACATTGTCTGACTCAGCCATTCCGGGTAGGATATCCATATAAGGAGAGTTCTCCCCAATATCCATGTCTTCGTTACACGTGTAACAATACTGTAATGGAGCTGAGTGAATTTTTGTGTCTGATCGATTATCAATGATGAATTTATTTCCTAGAGGATGCGTTCGACCACTTAAAAGATCAACTCGAATGACAGAGTCTTGGAACTGTAAGTAGACGTGGTTTTTGGACCAGTCATGCACCATTTTTGCTTCCCTCATGAATGGACGCCCTAAAATCATCTCAAATGACATAGGATGCTTGGAAAAATCCATAACAATGAAAGTCTGCCTTACCTTGTGTCCCAAGACCTTGATTTTGAGATCCTTTAGCATTCCAATAGGCGTAACAATAGATCCATTAGCCATTTTTACCACTACGCTTGTGGCTTCAAGGTGAAGTCGCCCCATAGACTCCCAACAACTCTTTGTCACCATGCTGACTCCTGCACCACCGTCAAGGACCCCCTTTACAGTTAATCCTTTAGTAGTGATTGGTAGAGTAGCATTAGATTCATCACCTTCAAAGTATTGCCCCAACTTGTTAACGGGTACTTCAATTACAGATTCATGTCCCGCTAGGTCAGATGGTGGTGCTAACTGTTCCTCATCATTCATTACCGAGTCAGGTTTGTTCATATGTGCAAATTGTGGTAATCTGGCCTGTAATTCTCCATTGAGGAAGGCTCGAAGAGCTGAGACTAGCTCGAGGTCTTTATATAGTTTGGACATGATGGTGGTTCTAACTTCTGAAGACATGAAATCCATCAATTTGGCAACATTTAATGGCATCTTGTGGGACGTAGGACCCTGACAAGAGAATGGTGAAGATGGAATCTCCACTTCCTCAAGGGGGTCGGGCATTCCCTCATCAAACATTCTCTCTAGTAGGAAAGGTGTGAGTCCACTTTCAGATGTCCTACCCTCACCCTCTTCCCGAATGATATTGGGTATAGCTAACGGCCTGTAGTTCTTGTGAGGTTGAACTTGTGTGGGAAACACTGTGTCCGACATCTGGATATGTTTGGGTTCAGGTTCTAATGTTCGTTGAGTTTCTTCCACCAAACCCCTCAGTTGTTGGACTCGTTCAATTTCCACTGTTGGGTTTGGATAGGTTCCAATCTTTCTCTTGCAATCCTCATTTTTTTGTCTCTCGTGGCTTATCTTGGGGGTTCGCAACAGGGTGGTTTAACTTTGAATACTCTTTTGGTGTTCGTCGTAATTCCCTCTCGTGATCCTCATTACTGGCTTTTTCCTTTGTAGTAACAGTTTTGGTCTCCATGGTCTCTATCGAATCTGAGTCATCCTCAGGGTCATTCATATACACGGGATCCTCTCCTGTCCCTATGTTAGTCTTTGAACTAGGTTTTGAGCTAGAAGCATTAAGGGATTTCTTTCTTCGTGTTTTCTTCTTTCTCGCTCGGCCAATGGATGCAGCATCTCTCTCTTCGAGGATGTAATTTTGCTTTTGGAGCATCGACCGTGTGAGTGCATTCACTGGTGCTATGTTTATAGTTGGTGGTGTCCCATCAACAATCTCTATTATGTTCAATGGTGTGATTTTCGGTGCGTTTGGATTGTTAGGACACTGTGCGATCAAATGATCTATGCCACAACGATTACAAGTGAGTATTGGCATTGCCAATGCACTCCCTTGACTTGTTTGCATTAGTGCGGCATTCTTTTGCATTCTAATGGGGCACTCAGCTACTCGATGTGGTCCACCACATTTGTACCACTGAAGAGGTGGTCTCCTGGCAAAACTATTAATGTTTTGGCCTCTTGCTGCTAGCGCAGTAGCTTGATATACCGGTTTGATTTGTCCCCAATGGTCTTCCATATAGTACATGGGACACTCCTCAAGCATGTCGACTCCATAGGTGATACTAGAGTCTATGTTCTCTTCGCAATCTACATAAGTACTAGATGACTCGCAACCTATTTGGTTCATAGGTGTAACTCTTGGATGAGGGGGTTGTGGTCCTAGAACTGGAGGTGGCAACGGTGTGGTTTGGACCACATTTTGGGTTCTAGGGACCATGTGCTGTAATGGCAACTGTTGCTCCATGAGTGGGGTAGGCATCAATGCAGGAACTCGAGGTGATTCTACCCAAGCTATAGGCGGTCTATTTTCCATGATGCGTTTAAGCATTAGGCAATCCTTCGCTTGATGGCCATACCTACCACACCCATTACAAGTCCCGTTAAACTTTACTCTGAAAGTAGGGCATTCACTCGTAGTATGTGGGCCCAAGCAAATTGAGCACCCTTCTTGGTTACATATGAGTGTTTTGTGGAGCACGATTACCCCTTCTTGGTTACATATGAGTGTTTTGTGAGTGTTTTGTGGAGCACGATTACCCCTTCTTGGTTACATATGAGTGTTTTGTGGAGGCTTTCTTGGATGGCCTTTGTGAGATCTGCCAAAGTCATCTCAGATATCGTTTGCTCTTTCACGATTGGCTTTATCTTCATTGGCTCATGCCCTGATGCTTGCGAGATACTAGACTTCGGCTCGGCAGACACTCTTTCTCCTGCAATCATTAAATTATCCTCCAATTGGATTGCATTCATGGTGACTGCTTCCCAAGTAGTGATACCTCTAATGACTAGGCCATTATAGATACTTTCATGTCGTAGTCCCCTAATGAATCTATCGAGCAATTGGTTGTTGTTGAATCGCTCGTTTGGATTGCATCGAGAATTCAAATTCTTTAGGCGACTAATGAAGTCTCTCACGGATTCACCTTCTTCTCGTTGGGCTTTCTGGAGCTGAGAGGCTACACCCCAAAGTACTCCCTCTCATATGTATTCTTTTAAGAACAGTCTCCTAAGAGTAGAGTAGATCGTTTTCTCTTCTACTCTTAAGGTTCTATACCAATCTCCAGCCTTTCCGCTTAGGGTCAAACTCAAAGCCTTACACTTATGTAGCTCATTGTGCTCTTCCAAGGAATTGCACACATGTTCAAAGACTTCCATATGCTTTCTAGCATCTCCGTCTCCACTGAATTTCTATGTGAGCTTAGCTACTTGAACTGCCTTGCTCCTAGGCTCTCTATCAGGTGCACTATGCATGTTTTCCGCAATAGAGCTACCGATAGTTTGAGCAAATGCTGCCAAATCTCCTATTTGAGCAGGTATAATGGGTGTATGTGCTCCTGGAACCACATGTGAGATGGGAGTTGGCCTTGGCCTTGGCATACGCACGGCTCTTGGGTCCCAAATTTCGTATGGTGGTGTACCAGACGGTGGTCCAAAGTTTACAGGCGTGGCCCTAGGCATAGGGGGTACCTGATATGGCATGTTATTATTAAATGGCATGGCTCCACTTGTATAAGAGCTTGGATAATTCCATTGTGGATTGTAATCTCTTGGAATAATCGGAGGTGTAGGAGCTACATGAGGCTGAGGTACGACAGGTGCACATGATTGATACATACATGTAGGTATAGTTGGGGGCACTGTGATACTAGGCATCGGCGCAGTGTTAACAAATGAACTCCATGGTGTACTTCTTGTCATGCTCACCACTGGGCTATGCATGGTATCCGTAGTGTTATTAAGAGAAAGATGAGCTAGATCTGGGAAGGTAAAGCTGCCACTTGTGGGCTCAGATTGTACTGAGGCCCCTGACGAAACAACATATGGAGGATCAATGGGGCTCACGGAGGGAGTCTCCATTTGTGATAGGGTTGGTTGGTTGGCCTTTCCCGTATCCAAGAATCTCATTAGGCCTGTTGAAGGCATGTTGATCCCTGTGTTCTGTCTTTCTAACTCGACAATCCTATGGAGAACATCACAGACTTTCTGTTGTTGCTCATCTATGCTAGTAGCACCCGATGTGGATTGTAGAACATCTAACCAACCCACATGATAGGTGTGTCATGTGTACCGATCAGTTAAAGCTTCTGCTTGTAGGTCATACTCCCAATTTTTGTTTAGGAATATCCCATCTAGGCCTGGCGTGCTGGAGGTTTCCCTTGAAGTGGAAGCATTATTGCTCCCCATCGCTTGCCCCTCCGTGACTGCTACCTTGGGAGCACTCGGTTGCTTGGCTAGCATGATTGTTGTCATAGGAGCCTTTGCTTTCAGGGCTCGACTTTGTTCTAGCCTTTGTAGGTTCTCAATTTCCCTCTCCCTTGTTGCTTTCATATAGCGTTCGATCTCTTGCACTTCGGCAAGACTCCTACCATCGGATAGTAGAACCTCAGAGGCAGATAGTCCTAAAGGATCAGGAGGTGCAGTGGATGGAACATTCACATGCACACTCTCAAGAAGCATAGGGTCTATTTTAGGCATGAATGACGAATTTACTTCCCCACTCCCTTCATTTATTTCATTAACCGCATGTTTGGAGCGAGTAGCTCTACTAAGGGTCTCTTTTAAGCGGCTAAACACGCTGGACCCGGGCCGTGGGCCCATGGCATGCATGTCTTGACTTGAACTATCAGGGTTTGGTGTAGGATACCCCTCCATGAATTCGTAGTCAGAGGAAGAATCACTAGATGCGATATGAGGATCTTGGGTCGCGCTACCTTGAGTCCCGGCCGAAGGTCCAGAACCTAGGGTAGAGGAATAATGCGTGCCCGCGTAAATGGAGGCACTACCAATATGCTCGTGCTCTAACACTCGTCCAGAGCGTAGGTTCATATGACTTCCACACTCTAAGCGCGTTGGTGAGTGCCCGTGAAGGCCGCTCACTTAGTTTTTTTTTTTTTTTTTTAAGGTGTTTATAACCCAAGTTTTTCGTTATTCTTGGTTATTTTTTGTAACCAAGCCACAAAATATGGCGTGTAATAGCTCAAGACGAGCATTTTGGCTAAAGGAACGTGCCGTGCTTTACAGCTCCCTATTCGGCTACGTGAAGCCCTCGAAATCCTAAAAATAGTCTTTATAGTCCTCGAAATCCTAAAAATAGTTTTTAAATATAAAAAGATGTATAAACTATATTTTAAAACTGAGGACTGAGGTCTGGGTTTGGGCTTGAGCTTGGGGAATGATCCCCAGTCCGATCCTTCTTTTTAAAATAATTAATTTTTTTAAAGATTTTTTTTAAAAAAAAAGTCGTCGCGGCCGCGCCGCGCGCGCGCACAGACACACTTAACCTACACCTAACTTATCTACTTACAGCTAATAGAGATATTGCCACACACACACTAACACTGTTTACATTGTACTACAGTAGCTAACAGATCTACAAAACTACCTTTAAGAACTAACATTGAATCTTACAGAAATAACATTCCATAGCTAATACCTTAATTCTAACAGTACATTGCAAAAAAATTGTAACTCCTTCTTTACAGAAAACAAAAAAGACAGTACAGTGTAACAAAAATCTTCTCCACACAACCACACACCTTCCTTCTTCACAAATCCTTCTCCACACAACCACACCTTCCTTCTTCACAAATCCTTCAATTGAAATTGCATCACAAGAAAGCGTAAAGTGCTTAACCGACCTTAGTGTAGGGCATTTCCCCGGAAACGGCGCCAAAAATTTGCGCTCCTTGCCGCACTGTCGAAGCAAGGGCCTTGCCCAACACTGTGTGCGAGCCATAGACGGCTCCAAGCACACAACTAGCTTAACTAGTAAGCTCAAAAGAGGGCAATGGTGTGCGAGCCATAGACGGCTCCAAGCACACAACTAGCTTAACTAGTAAGCTCAAAAGAGGGCAATGGTGTGTCACTCACCGCTCTATGCTCCTGCCATGGAGGATTCCTCTCCGCCTAACACTGTGTGCGAGCCATAGACGGCTCCAAGCACACAACTAGCTTAACTAGTAAGCTCAAAAGAGGGCAATGGTGTGTCACTCACCGCTCTATGCTCCTGCCATAGAGGATTCCTCTCCGCGAAGAAGAAGGAGACGTCGCTACGTGGCGCTCAACCGCTTCACCACCGTTGTGCCGCCCCAATGCTCGATCGCACTCTCTCTCTCTCTCTCTCTCTCTCTCTCTCTCTCTCATACACACACACACACAAGGAGGTGAAGAAAAAGAAGATGGAGATGGAGATGGAGCAAGAGCACTCTTCTATTGCACAAATGAGAGAATGAGTGAATTTTAGGTTTAGTTGGCTTTTATATGAGCTCACCCCATTCACACTTGGGCGCCCATGCTTAGCCAACTAATCCCTTGAATGTCCCAGTTAGAGTGCGCCTCTCATCGGCGATCACTCTTACCCTTTTCCTATTGGTCGGACAAGCCCGGTACCTGACTCTACCAAATACATAATACACGTCCGTCGTAGGTGATGGGGTGTCCGTGAGCCGTGAGGGTTAACACTTAACCAAGCTCCATGAGTAGACCATGTTGTACACCTTATGATCGACAACACTGTCGATGCCATAAGAAGGAAAATTATCAATGGAGGTACTCAGTACACTAACCTCTAATCCTTCCTATAACTTCTACTTTGTAGCTATGTGTGACTATTCACTTGCATCAAGAGAAAATGTGAAACACTATTGCACAACTTAAAAAAACCCTTGGTTTTATCTTGTCCAAGGTAGGTCTTCCTAATTAAAAAAAAATGGAATCCTTCACATCATTTGAAGATGTTAATGCGAGGAAACAAAGGGCCTAAATTGGAATCCTTCACTTCATTTGAAGACGCTAATGCGAGGAATCAAAGGGCCTAAATATCTTTTACCCTCGTTGCTTGTGTAAGATCCCTCTCCAACATAGTTCACCATTTTCTCTGGCTCGTCATCATCAAAGGTCCATGTCACATTGTCATGCATGCAAAAGTCATGCAAACTCATGCAATGGCTTCCACGGCTGTGTGTCCCTCAATACCACCCCTCTCTGATAGCAGTGAAAGGCCAAGGGTGGACTAAGAACCAACATACTCCTCACAACCTGCCTCTTCCCTATATAGCCTATGGCTAGGATTGAGCTCCCAAGAGGGATTAAATGCGAGCAATTATGTAAGGTATTGAGTTGAATGTTATACAAGTGATTACGGTGAGAGAGTACGCTATGTAAAGTGTGGGTTTTTTCCTAAAGTCTGAGTGAAGGAGTTAAGAGGGGGTATTATCCCTGTTGGACGGGGGAGACTCACATACCCATGAAGTGCATGCAAACACTACCTAGATCAACATAATGTCAATCGAGGACACAGATGACACGATAGGCACGCGGAGGAAATCTCTTAAGCTTGTCAGGCTAAGACCATCCTACACATACAACACTCAGGAAGTCCAACTAAACCACAATCAAGAACCTCACTGCTCTCAACTACACCACCTAGCCACATACACACATACAAAAGGTAACTCACCTAATCATGCCAAATTCGTACAAAACTTAAGGAACACCATCCCCTCACTAGGATACACCTGTCCCTAAGCTTCTACACTCTAAACCCTCACTCTAAACCCGTCTGCGGAAACGCGTAGGATGACAGAGCCGAATTTTGAAAGTGCCTGAAACTGAAATTTATGAGTACCTATGCGTAGCTTATGTCGCCACGATTCTATAGACTACTAGCACGCAGAAAACAGACATTGTTTGATACACTTACGGCCACAAATAGCTCGTAGATGCGTCAGCGTGTGCGCTTCGTCTCGCGGGGAATGCTTGGCGTTGTCGCGTAGCTCTCCTCGAGCCTACCGCAATGGTGCAGTCGGATCTCCAATGTGTTGAGCGAGCCGGGCGTAGCGGGAGGATGAAGCTCACACTCACTCTCTTTCTCTCTCACACACAGTAGACGGCATCGCTAAGTTTGATTATGATAAAAGTCCCTTTACAAAATGACCTAGGTACCTTATATACTAAGGCTACCTTAGGTTTAACCAAAAATGGGGTTGAAGGAGTCAAATGGCTTTGTATTTACAATCTGGAAGTGCCATTGCACCCCGGCTTCTGAAACTAGAATAACTACTCATTACAAATGACGTTTATAGCCATAATCCGCAGCATTTCATAACTCGCAAAAGATAAGACTTTGGTACGAAACTTGAGTTATGTTGTGTTGTTGACCCAGCGGTCAACATTCCCCCCTTCCGCGTTCATGTCGTCCCCGACATGACCTGATTGTCGATGGCAATGTGGTTTTTGTTGTCGTTTTGTTGTTGGAAAGAAAGTATAGACTATAGCCTTTGCAGTAGATTGTCTTGTTCGTCCAATCCCATGTACATAGTCTTCACATGATTTAGGAAAATCATAATTGATGACGAACTTTATGTCTTTCACATCCACGCTCCGAGTTGCAGCATCTGTTTCTGTCATTATAGGTCTACTACCAGATCTAAATTCAAAAAGAACCCAATGTCGTTTAACTTGACTCTTATCATCATGGATAGATAAAGCTCCATCCATCATTTGCTCCAGCAAATCTGTGAATTCGGAGTATTTATGATTCTCAGAAACAACTTCTACAATCTGTAGAATTTGTGATCCTCTGATTACACTTATGTCTGCTCTTCTTCATTGGGGACTTCTTTGTTCCTGAGTTATTTTGTTGTTAGTGTTGTCTGCAGCTTTGTCATTGTAGGCCATTCTTCGACTCGCCATTGAGGAGAAGTATGCTATGATCTGAAATTGGTGCTCCAATTCATTTGTCAATTGATTTGAGTAGCATTTCCTTCTTGTTGATGTAGAAGGAATATGTACAAGAGGATGGTGATATGTGTCTTTAGATTAGGGTCTAAAACCTGGATGACCAAAGGGAAAAACCCGGTGGGAAAAAAAATGCCTTTGGTATACGCTCTTATTGGAGTTGAGCAGTTGAATGTGAAGTACATGTTCATGAAAGGTGAGTGCTTGGGTGAAACACGGAAAGAGTGCCTAATGCAAGTGCCAATTATGGAACACTCTATATGCATACGAGAAATTTGTCAACAAAAGCATGCAATGTGAAAGAAGGAGATGATGGGTGCTCCGAGTAATAAATGTAGCACATGTGACATCAAAAGATGTCTCAATAGCTTCCACCTTTCCAAGAAGGGTTTTCGATGTAGAAGTTTCTCCACTCGTATCTCACAGTGCTCAGTACGTGAGTGTTTTTTGGACCTTCTCCTTCACTTCACCAGACGTAAGTACTTAGACTTCGACTCTTTTGCTCACCTATACCAGCATGAGCGATACAACGTAAATATGCTCAACTCTTCCATCTTGAGCAGTACCTAGAATAGCTAAGACACTTAGACCACAAAGAATATTGCTTGAAGCTTTGGGACTAACACCTCACTCATTTTGTGGCTTAGCTACTCGACTCTGACTTGTATGACTTGTCGGTTGGAAGTTTACACTGCTTTGTGACAAGTTCTTCAGCTGTTGTAGTGGCTGCTGAGACATACGTCGTGAAGTTTCATCGTTTTCCTGTACCTTCTTCTCTTTGTAGTGCTCAGGCCTCTCGTCAGTCTTTTCTTCATGTGGACTATGGATTTGTTTTTGTTTTTTCTTTTTTCTTAATAATAAACAAAGAAAATCTTAAAACAACTTAACAAAAGAAAAATCATTCAAATAGAAATCTAAATGCTATGTACACTATACACGTGTCCCTAGGGGCTCATATATGGATTTTGTCCCCATACTCCTCTGTAACACTATTATGAGGGCATATACTCTAAATTTCGTCAAAAAATTATCACAATAAAATGAAAAAATTCAATGCATCTCACAAAACATTGCCCTCTAATAGTCATAATGTTAGGTTTGCATTCAGAATGCCTCCCCCCTTCCTATTTGGAGTCATCCTTTACGACAGGGTATCGCAAAGGGTATGTGTTGTGCTTGGGCAATTAAAAGTTGTGCCTATGCAGGCCTTGTAATGTAGCCCTATTATGCATACACAGTCAATGCATGGAAAAGATTTATGTTGTGCAAGATGTGGGTATAAGCAATTTGCTTATTGGCATTTGTTGGCGAGGCTTCCTATTCTAAGCAATGTAATGGTCTTTGAAGCTCCTGTATCGTTGCTTGATTGAAGCGACTTGCTCTCTTCTAACTGTACTATAATCGTAGGAAGAATTGTAAGAATTCAAGCGGTGATGCACTGACAACAGTTTTGTTGTTCTTCTTTGGGACCCATTTCTTTGCGATTATTGGCTCTTTTGTTGTTGGCTCTTGTTTGGGAACCCATACTTGCCCGTGCTTCGTTTGTGTTTGAAGAGACTTCTTTGGGATCCACCTTTTTGTTGTGTGAGTCAACAAAGGTCTTTGCTTCAACCCTTGTACGCTTGGTTGGTGACGGGATTTAGGCTTTGAAAGTTGATACTCTGGTTGTTTTGGAATCCAAATGAATTCTTGATTTTTTTGTGCTTGAATCAACTTCTTTGGAGCCCAAACCTGAGTTGTGAAAGCTTCTGACTTTGTAATATTCTTACCCGTTCGTGCACGCTTTCCTTGCTTTTGTTTTGGTGTTGGATCTTGTGATTTGTCATTAGAGATCTTTGTCTTCTTGATCCATATCTATTTTTGGACGATCTGGCTTTTTGGTATCCAGATTTGTCGAGCTTTTTGGCTTTGACTTGTTGTCCTGTTCTTTTGACCTGTCATGGTTGTTGTTGAATGGGTTGGTGATAGCGATGGTCTAAGTTGATGATAGGGGATGTCGTAAGATTCATCACTATCGCTACTATCCTCAGCAAGGTTGACTTCTTGTACTTTCCCTTGATTTTTTGGCTGGTAGTGGAAAGTTACTGTTTGTTTGCTCGTGGGTGGTAGTTTCTTGGAGGACTTTTCTAGCCCATTGATTAGAGCATTGTTAGCTCGTTGCTCTGGTCGTATTCCTCCTAGCTGAGTCTTTGCATCCTTATTAGGAGCCATGTATAAGGATGATTGTGGTGGCTGTGTCTTCACGGAGGACTTTGGAATCCACTTTTGATGCACTTTATTCGTGTATCGATGACATTGATTCCTGGGCCGTCGATCTTCTTGAAGCTCGAAGTGTTCTACAGAGTCATAGAACTCGTCGTCTTCTTCATCTTTTGATTCTCCACATTTCTTTGTTTGATCCTTATTTCGAGAGCTTGTTGATGTCTGGTTCTCTTCATTTTCCTGGATTACACTCACTGCAAAATAAGGAACGACATCATAGCCATTTTCATCACAAAACTTTGTTGTGGGAGCATCCTCCACGGCGCACAAGTCCAGAGTAGCCAAGATGTGTTCCCATCCAAAAGGCTCTAACTCTTCTTCAGGAAATGGTTCTGGGATATAGTCCCTATCCTCCATAGCTCGCTCTAGGATACATTCCTCATGTTTCAAGCTACCACATTGTGAAGCTCCACACATCCACAGTTCTTTAGGCTTACCTAACCAAGCTGGAAGTTCTGATCCTGCAACTGTGGCGGAATCAAACTCCTCAACCGGTGTTCTCGTCACATCCCTATAGCTATGGTCCCTCAAGTTTACCTTTGTTATGGTTTCCATATGTCTCAGGTATATATGGTCATAACCCCAATCTTGGACCATTTTCAATTGTCGCATGAATGGTCTTCCTAGAATGATTTCATAGTTGTTCTTCTTGCCAAAGTCAACAACAGCAAAAGTGTGTTCATGTTCAATGCCACAAGAAGTAACAATTACTTTTTCTAGCAGTCCTATGGGCTTTTCCTTGTGTCCGACTGCAAGCTGCAGGGTCATTCGTGTGGATCTCAAGGCAGGTTTTCCCCATTTCCAAACCTCTTTGGTTGCAATGGCCACACCAGCTCCACTGTCAAGGATTGCCATGGTTTGTACACCATTGAATTCCACAGGAAGGGTGGTGTTTCCATCTTCTCCCTCGTAATACTCGCCTACCTTGTTTAATGGAACTGGCCTAGTATTTAGTTGAGGCATTTCAAGCTCTTTGATGCCTTCCTCGATTTGAGTCATTGGGGTTTTTACACCAAATTTCTCTAGACATTTACCCACATTAGCCCACATGTTTGGTCTTATTCTGAGCAATTCGGCTAACACTATTGTACAGGTGACTGGGGTAGATAGAATATCTACTAGCCCCTTTGAATCGATGGCCTTGTTAGGAGACAGTCTCTGTGATGGGACTGCAACCACATCTGACTTGGTCTCGTACTCTCCCATGCAGGACGGTAGTGTTCTTAGCGAATGGGGTTGACTATCCATAGATTGTACAAATCCTTTGTCGCCCCAACACGATCTCACGTCTAGATTCATTTGAGATCCAGTCTCAAATTCCTCTATTGGTGGTAGAAACACTCCTCGTTCATCACCAGTCTTGTCTACTCGTCTTCTTAGGTCATCGGCTTCATTGGCCTCTCTGACTTGTTTCCACAATTCGTCAATACCATCTATCTCTTTACAATCCGTAGGTATAGCTTGGTGGAATCCCTCGGAAGAGTTATCCGTGGTATTCAGTACTATCCTTGGTTCTAATGCTGGGTCTTTGAGGTTTGGTATGTGCTCATGACTAGAATTTGGCTCTTTTAGTTCCTGGTTTGGTGGGATTACTTGTTTAGGCATGACACGGCTCACGTCCTCAGGTTTTGCAACTGGTGTTTCTAGTAAAGCTTGGGCTGTTTGAATCATTTTATGGCACATTTCAAACCTTTGCTTTTCTAGTTCCGTATAGGGATATGTCATCCACCTTTGTTCTTGGGTTTGGTTGTTTTTGAGCCTCCCATCATAGGCTTTCAAGAGGGCATCTAATGTCTCATTAACCTTCTCTGCCAACACAGATCCTCCTGAACTAGCACTTCTCGGTTTCTCATCTGTGGATGGTTCTTCTAGAGGTTTAACCATCTGTGTAAGAGAAGGTGCCTCCTTTTCCTCGTGTTGTTTTATCTTCTCCTCAGCTTCGGTAAGCTTCTCAGCTAGGGATTTTTGCTCTCGTTCCCTGCGTGCTTTCATCCTAGTCTTTCTAGCTTTCCAACTATTTCTTTTGCCCTTGGTTTTTTGACTAGGTGCGTCGGTCTTTGGTCCATCATCTGTCTTTGGACCCATGTCACTTTCCGTGTTCTTTGTCTCTGGATTCTCATCAGCTTTCTTTTGAGCTTGTGCTCTCGTAACCACTTGAACTGGTACGACATTTTCATTTTCTGAGCTACTAGGGAGCTGAACAATCCCTGATACATTTGTCGTGATTTTCCTGATTTGGTTTGGTTTTTTCGGGCAATCGGGGATCAAGTGAGTGATGCCACACTCAAGACAATAGGCATTTACTTCAGTGATCTCCGTATAAGGACATTGTTTGACCAAGTGGTTGTCACGACTTTTGTGACAATCTGTCTCTGGTTGAGGAGATTCTTTTAGCATTTCCTCTTGGCTATAAGCAAGATTTGACCTAGATAAGCCGCTATTTGCAATGAATCGCAATGTCCTTTCGTCTATTTCATACCTTCTTTCTTTCGACTGAAAACCAGGAGGTGGAGGTTATACCGGCCTCACCACTCCATGTGTTTCTCTCACATTTTGTTGCTCCAAAGGGTAGTACCCACTTTGGTTGCTATACCACATTGTAGCTGGTACTAGCGTTGGTTTATTTGATGCTTCCATCATTGGCATGTATCTCATGTCTACGGCATTCTAGCACCTGGCAGCGGAGGTTGTTGTCCTAAGACAAGCTGTGGCCTTAATACTCCTACTGGTCTTGGCGCATTCCCCATAATGTATCTAGATGGAATAGGTGCTTCTGGAACAGGTTGTACATACCTTTCCCTAGCATTTTCCATGCTATAATAGCACTCTTCCTCCGTATGGTTCATCCATTTTCTCTCAATTTCACACCACTTCGGTTCTCCCGAATCAGACCTTACAAGAGGAATCAACCTCTTGACCAAGTCGTCAATAAGCTTTTCTTGATCAATAGGTGCCGTTGGCTTGGCAATGGACTCACTTATCTGTGAAACACTGTGCTGAGAGGATGTGTCATCTCCTTGACTCTTTAAGTCCTTTTCTTTGTATGCCTCACAGTTATCCACTAGATAAAGAGCTTCTTTGATCAACTCGTTTAGCGTCATCCTCCTTATCATATGCAGATCCTTCTGAAGGCCAGCATGTCTCATTCCCTGGATAAAGATCAGCAGCAGTCGTGCTTGCGTAGGTAATTACGCTCTCGGACAGAGCTTAACATATCTCTTGAGCCGTAATGATGCTTTGCGTACTGATTCATCCTCTTTCTGTTTGAATCTATGGATTTGCGAGACCGTGTTGTGAGAAATGCCTTTTGGCGAGAATTCTTCAATAAACTCCTCAAACAGCTCATCTAGGGTCTCAAAATCCCATATTTCCACCGAGTCGAACCAAGTAGCTGCATCATCTTCTAGAGTCAATCCAAATCCTGCAAACTGTGTCGCAAAATCTGAAACTTCCTCTGCTCTAATCACTCTTCTAAAAGCCGCTACATGATCTCTCGGATCTTCATCTCCGGAGTATTTTCTGTTTACCCATTTCTGGACTTGGGATGGTCTAACTCGTCGATTGTCTACAAGTCTAACCAGAGACTCTCCCAATCCTTCTCTCGTTATCGCTCTTGAAGGGAATCCTGGTGGCTCTCTTCTTGGAACTCCTATAGGAATTCTCGTGTTTGGTGGAGGCATTTGTGGTCCTTCATTGACCAAATATCCACCTCTTTCTAGTACAGTCTGTGGATTTGTGCTTTCTACAACTCTGTATTCTTGTCCATACTTGTCGACAACTATAGATCTCCATTGACAGTTGACTCCGTATGTGTAAACATATAAGAGCTTGTAATCCGTTATCTCTTCTAGGTATGGATCTGAGCACCTATAAAGATTGATCTCATTGTCCTCAATGTATCTATATAGTCCTTCACTCTCATGACCAATCATCCAAACTCTCTCAACAAGATGGGTCTTTATCAATTGCAAGTTTGGAAGATCCATTGTGGGAGGATATTCCTCTATCGTCGGGATCTCCAAGCTTGTGTAAGCTGCGTTTGAATCTAGGGTAGACATGATTTCTGGGCTTAAGAGCTTTTTCTTGGTTTAATTAGACTTAGTCCACTGTGTTCAAGTGCTTTGATTAGGGAAAAGTCGAAACTATGTCCAAAACCGCAACTGTTTCGTCACAATTCTCGCAAATTGTCGCTTTTACACACCCCTGACTTCCGGATGAATTTTGAGGCCTCAAACGATGTTTTTTTCAAAGTTGAACTAAATGATTGCCATTGGCATACATTTAGTTCATGTTTTTCTCTAAGATCTGTAGAGCCGCTCTCAAGCTACATTTTGATATAAAAACTTTTCCGATCCAATACCGTTTGTGAAAGTTATGGCCAAAACAATGAAATGCAGTTTTAGAATGGAAGAAGATTTGGGATCTCTGTGACACTGTGAACACTTCTGTGTGGTCTAAGGTATAGTTGGACCCTAAAACTGGCCTAGAGACATCCTACGCGTAGTATGTCTATATGCTCAGAATTTAACAAAATTTGGTCCAGAGACTCCCCTTAAGTCCAGCAACACAATGGTATGCTCAGATTTTCATTTGGATTTAAAAATGGCCTTGAGACATCCTACGTGTAGGATGTCTTTTTGCTCAGAATGACTTGAAATTTTCACCCCAGCTTCTCCTTGGTGTGCTGATCACAGTGGTGTGCTCATAAGTTGGTTTGGAGTCCTAAATCAAGCTAGAGACATCCTATGCGTAGGATGTCTTTTTGCTCTATTTCAGCTCAAACTTGCACTGTAGCTTCCCCTTGATGTGCTAAACTCACAGCTATTTTTACTTTTTGATTCTGACACCTATAGGTTGGTCAAATGATCAAGAATCTGTTCCAAAAGCCTGATGTCTGTTCTGGTGAATTCCTAAGTCAAATCAACTCCAAATTGGACAAAATTTGACTAGGAGGCTTGCCTAAGGCTATACAACACCTTGCTATGGTCACAGTAGAATTTTGGTTTCAGAATTATGCAGTAGACATCCTACACGTAGGATGTCTAACTTCTCAGAATTTCCCCAAATTTGAACCACAGACTCTCCTTATGGTGCTGATCACAGTGGTATGCTCAAAATTAAGTTTGGAGTGCAAAATCACACATATGACATCCTACGCGTAGGATGTCTTTTTGGCCTGTTTGACCCCAGACTTGTCCCACAGCTTCCCCTTGATGTCAGTAACCCAGTGGTATGATTAGATTTGAGTTTGGATCTCAAAAGACCCAAATTTTAGCTGTTCTTGCCTTTTTCAGTCAAAAGTGTTAAAGTCCGATTTGAACCCAATTTTCTCACCCAAATGAGGTGAAACCCCTTTCAGTCACTCAATACAACATTTAGAACATGCCTTTGGAGTCATCCTATGGTTTGGTCTCAAAATTAGGCCTTGGACACAATTTGGGTAGGATGTCTGGCAATTCTCGTCTTTTGGTTTTGATCTGTCAAAATTTGGTCAAATTTCCACTTTCCAGGTGAAAATAGGGTAAAACCTACCTTCTAAACACACTGGTAACCTCAGATTTTCAAAAAAATGCCCAAATCACCCTGTAGACATCCTACGTGTAGGATGTCTACTGCTAATTTTTTCAGACTGAAGTGTCCTTGATGCTTCCTCATGCTCTCAGCAAGTGCAATTATGCTTCACAATTGCAAAAACATGCAAAAATCACTCAATTTAAGCCTTTTCTGAAATTTTACGTTTTCTGACTCCGCTTTTTGGCTTTTGGTCAACAAAAGTAGGGAAAAACACCCAAGTCAATATGTTACTAGGGTAAAACCTACCCTCTGAACCCACTGGTCAACTCAGAATTTCAAAATTTGGTCTCCAGAACCCTCTTGAGACATCCTACGCGTAGGATGTCTATGTTTACAGAATTGCAGGTTTTCTTCACAGAACCCTTGCGATTGCTCTTTTATATGCACAGCATCAGTCAGTCATACAAAAATATCCACAAAAGCTTGTTTAATGCATTTTTACCCTCAAAAGCACACTTTTCCGTGATTTCAAATGCAATCAAGCACTTTAGCAAATAATTTAGTGTTGAATAGCTCTAGATCAGAATCAGATCACTTACCTAAAGCTACTCCTACAAATCATATGGGGTTTTGCATCTATGAGTAGAAAAACGTTTCACTGCCACACACGGACTAGTAAACGCGTTTATCACCTCACAAATCACTCGACCACCAACAACTACTCTAATCCACATATCCTAACTAAACCTATCTAGTCGCAGACCCTCGGCAAGACACACGCTTCCTGGCTATCCACCTGATCGCGGAATATCCTCTTCCGGATCCACTTAAGAAAAATGCTTTCTTTAGCCGAAACTAAATCAAGCAACCATCACATGAGTGTTAGTAGGAAACCTACTTAGCTCCTTGTGTCCCCGGCAGCGGTGCCAATGTTGGACGGGGGAGACTCACACACCCATGAAGTGCATGCAAACACTACCTAGATCAACATAATGTCAATCGAGGACACAGATGACACGATAGGCACACGGAGGAAATCTCTTAAGCTTGTCAGGCTGAGACCATCCTACACATACAACACTCAGGAAGGCCAACTAAACCACAATCAAGAACCTCACTGCTCTCAACTACACCACCTAGCCACATACACACATACAAAAGGTAACTCACCTAATCATGCCAGATTCGTACGAAACTTAAGGAACACCATCCCCTCACTAGGATACACCTGTCCCTAAGCTTCTACACTCAAAACCCTCACTCTAAACCCGTCTGCGGAAAACGCGTAGGATGACAGAGCCGAATTTTGAAAGTGCCCGAAATTGAAATTTATGAGTACCTATGCGTAGCTTATGTCGCCACGATTCTATAGACTACTAGCACGCAGAAAACAGACATCGTTTGATACACTTACGGCCACAAATAGCTCGTAGATGCGTCGGCATGTGCGCTTCGTCTCGCGGGGAATGCTTGGCGTTGTCGCGTAGCTCTCCTCGAGCCTACCGCAATGGTGCAGTCGGATCTCCAATGTGTTGAGCGAGCCGGGCGTAGCGGGAGGATGAAGCTCACACTCACTCTCTTTCTCTCTCACACACAGTAGACGGCAACGCTAAGTTTGATTATGATAAAAGTCCCTTTACAAAATGACCTAGGTACCTTATATACTAAGGCTACCTTAGGTTTAACCAAAAATGGGGTTGAAAGGGTCAAATGGCTTTGTATTTACAATCTGGAAGTGCCATTGCACCCCGGCTTCTGAAACTAGAATAACTACTCATTACAAATGACGTTTATAGCCATAATCCGCAGCATTTCATAGCTCGCAAAGATAAGACTTTGGTACGAAACTTGAGTTATGTTGTGTTGTTGACCCAGCGGTCAACAATCCCACATGTAATGGAGTCAAGCTGTAGAGCTACTTAAAGCTCACTTTCATGAATAAACAACATAGCTCAAGTTTGCACTACATGCTTGTCTATGGTGAGCCTGTACTAAGCTAAGTCAATACTCAAGATTGTGTTTATGAGTCCAAGATAATCTATCTTGCAACCTAATTCACTTGAGTGATAATCTTGCTTACACACAATCACACAATTGCACTATGTTTCTCTTTCATCCACCCTAGCTAGCACGATCCCATTCCCATCAAGTGGTATCAGAGGTATGGTGTGCTATCTAAGTTATGACCATGCAATTGTGTTATTTTGATCAACACTTCCTTATCATCATTTAGATCTTTAATATACCATTACATCTCTCTTCCTCACCTCTAATAATCACTACTTAGTAATCACTAGGCTAATTAGTTGTGAGCAAGCTCATGGGTTTGATTCCTATGAACCACTACTCTCACTAGTTAATCTTGGTGGTTAATTAAGTAGGCTATTGCATCTGCATTTAGATTGCCCTTTTGTGTCGATTTTGCATGATTTGCTCTTCTAAATTAATTTTCTTGGAGTCACCCTTCTTTTGCATTACCCACATCTTCTCAAAGAGCCCCTTGCAAGCTCTCCATACAGCTTTCAAGCCCATGGATCCGACACCGGAAGCTCCTCAAACCTCATCACCAATTTATGCCTAAAAATAGGTGTGTGTGTGTGTGTGTGTGTGCCCGGGGAGGTCACCTAATAAAAATGTAACCTATCACGTGAGTTCAACAGAAGGGTATTTAAAGTTCTTGAAACTTATAGAAATATTATACAGAAGGGTAATATTTTTTCAAATTTGAAAAAAACTTACAGATTTTAAAAGAAAATGGTACATTATATTCTTAACAAAATTCACAGATAAGGGGTTTTACAAACATGTTTTGAACGCACATGATATGGTAGTTTTACACATAGTGAACCCCCCGAGTGTGTGTGTGTGTGTGTGAAGCATTGCAAAACCAAGATCAAATATCTCTACTTTGGACTCTATCTCATGTGGAGCCCGTTGGGACCCTTGGTCTAGCACAAACACTCTATTAATAGTGTATTTGGTGGGTTGTGGATTCAATGTGGGCTCCCTTAATCGAGCAAATTTGGCGGACTTATAACAGGCGGTAAACTTCAACTTTTGACGAATTTGGGTCCACTAGACTGTCATTCCCACACTGAAGCATGCAAGCCTTTGCCGGTCGCGGACTCTACCCATGCGTTGTGCTGCTTTTAAAACCTTTTTTGGGTCCGTCCCTACGGGGCCCCCTTCCCATGATGTTGGTGCACCCAAGCATTCAAGCCCTCAAAGGGGCACCTTCCCACGGACATTCCCCAAGGCCTTGTAAGTGGCGCATGTTAAGCGTGCAGTCCCAAGCTTCGCAAGGCTTCATCTCCGAGCCCTCTAAGGGCATGCTCCCACTAAAACTGCAACAAGGGCAATAAATCAAAACAAGTAAGAATCAAATAAAAGAAGCTTCAAGGCCAAAGTTCAACAAAGGATTTCAAAAGCGGCCATCAAACAAGAATCCAAAGAAAGCTTCCGCATTGAGCATTCAAAAGGGGATCATTATATATATATATATATATATATATATATATATATATATATATATATATATATATATATATATATATATATATATATATATATATATATATATATATATATATATATATATATATATATATATATATAGATATATAGATATATATATATATATATATATATATATATATATATATATATATATATATAGAGAGAGAGAGAGAGAGAGAGAGAGAGAGAGAGAGAGAGAGAGCATGTTGGGCTAAGGAACATTCCTTAAGTGATTGAAGTACATACCCTTTGTGTATTCTATTGTACATGTTATACCTATCTTGTAGCTTATCCTATAAGCATACTGCAGATTGTTCACATGCTTCTCTCTCATAGAAACGTAGCAAATCATAAGCCGTAGCTTGACCCACCTACCTTGTATATGGTTGTGGTTGTATCGGGTTGACGTCAATATGGTGCCTCATGCGTGAATGAAGTACATTTGATTAAATCATGTTAAATATGCAATATCTTATTGTGTCCTTGACAGAGTAGCTGGTATTATAGTGAAAGTGTAACAATGATGAGGTGAAATTCATTCTACTTGGTTGGCATGCCATACATGCAGAGGTGTGAGCTGATATTCCTATATTGGCAAATTTTCCAAACTCGTGTGCCAGTTCCCTTGATCTCGAATCAATGGGTAGTACGTTGGCACTTGTTAGAAGTCTTGGTTCTCATGAATGCTGCAAAGCACTTTGCTTTGCACAACAGACAATAGGTTGCCAAGTTTTCACAAGTTTATATGCTAATAGCATATATCCAGACTCTGGAAACGTATATGAAATATTCCCTAAACTAAAGCTGTTCTTTGCATAATTTCATTGAAAAGGTGAAACAGAATGCAACCTAAGTGCTCATAGCTCACTGGTGTTCCTATTGACACACAAATGTAAAGAAAAAAGAGAATCGATCTTCTTGAGCTTAGATTGCCCAACTTTGAAAATAGATAGCTTAGAATCTTAGCTATCAAATTTCATTTTACTAAAAATCTCTACTTAACCAAAGCAACATTTGCTTGTCAAGTTGGCATATTAAAAAACTTTTGGGTGTGGTTTACTTGTTGATTGTTACCACTTGTCAACCTTGTCCAGTAGGATACTATACAGAAAGCACAAAAAATATCGACATTAATTGCACAAACAAAATATACCTGGGTTGCCCAATGCTGCTTTGTAAGTAGCCATTTGTAATTTCCTTCCAAACCTATCTTGCTGACAAGGTTGATTACAGTCAATTCTGCCTGTCAACTTTTGGGAATTGGAATTAAGGATCGGTCTTGCCGATTGCCTTTGACTTACAAGTCATCAGCCATGCCTGATTTGCTTTTACTTCCAGACAACCTTGCCTTATTCAAGGTCGAGGAGTGTCATTGAAACCTTTGAATGGATTATCCTTTTTGGCGTGTTGCTCCTTAATCGAGACATGATCACATGCCTTGCATGAATTCTTAGAATCATCTGCTGTTGTCACAGTTCTTTGTTACATGTCTTGCTTGTGCTTGCAGTGCTTAAATTGCACAATTATATATAGAAGAGCATCCATGATAGCACACATGTTCATTGCATACCATAGCCACACTGCATGTAATTAAAGAATTTGACAAACAAAATGTAAATTTATCGCTTACCTCGTAAATTAGCTATATCAACTTGCCGTGTCGATCACATGGACGGGATGTTTGAGCTTCCTTGATTCTTGAACCGATCCTTGATCTACCAAAACTTTTCACACCCAAAACTGCGGGATGGAAAGAGAGAGAAGCCCCTACCAGCTTCTTGAAATGGAACAACAACCAGTGAGTACTTGCCTTCGCATGATACATCTCGATAGCCCAACTTTGGATGTTCTTCCCATCTTGAGGAAGTCCCAGCGTTACAGATATTGCCTTGGATGTTGCCCGTGATAGTCCACTATCACCATGCCTTGCATGGCTTGAACATGGGTTTTGTGGCCGTTCTTCTCCTTGAGAAATGACCGCTTGCCTTTGGCTCTCCCTTGCATGCCAAATCTACCCCAACTTTGTTGACTGTTTTCGATGCTGAGTGAATCATAAAACCTTTTCATGCATGATATCGTGCTACAGATCTCCCTTGATGTTGTCCTACTATAGATCTTCCTTGCCTTGGGTCGGGGTGTCACTATATGTAAAACATTTTTATCGTGTGCGTTCAAGGCTTACTTATAAAACCCCTTAACTATGATTTTTTCAGCAATAAAAGGGACCCTTTTCCTATTCAATCTATAAATTCTTTTCAAGATCATTTTTTCAACACCTTCTAATTGTGAAAATGTGAGAAAATATAGAATAATATAATCCCTATTGTTGAACCCACATGATAGACATTTTTTTTATTGTAGTGACCCTAAGTTCCTTGCTACTCTCATGGGGATTTGCCCAAAAAACAACGGTGCTTCATGGCCGCATGGTGTAGTGATGACGGGCCCCTTGGGTGGCCCATGGCCACCCTAGGGCACCCAATAATGGGAAAGCTTAAACAACTTTGTCTATGGAAGCGTGCTACCGCTTGCACAAGGAAGAGATCTTGGGAGGGGACGTGCTGCAGAGGTTTTTTTGGCAAAGCTCATGTGTCGAGTTCTCTTCCTTGCCCCAGGGCGAGCGTATAGAGAGTGAGAATGACTGATTTGGTGCAGGCCGTCGACACCCCCGACTTGTGTGAAAGGGTGGTTGCATGCCCTTGTCTCGGCAGAGGTGTCGACTTGTGTGCAAGGGTATTTGCACGCCCTCATCCCGACAGAGGTAATTCCTCCATAGCATTGTGCATATGAGAGAGCGAGAGAGAGGGAGAGAGGCCGAGGAGAAAGAGAATCCATGCATCCTTCATGCATAGGCCATGCAACACGACCCGTCTCCTCCATGGCTGCTCCTCGCCCCCAAAGCTTTGATACCAATTTGAGACCGTGGGAAGTGTTGTATACTTGAAATTCAGTTTGTGTGTGAATGATTTTCTGAAGGGTAGTTGTCAATTTCTCTATGTGTATGTGTGTGGAGCTTGTGTTAAGATACACATTGGCAAACTTGCAGGTTCAAATCTTGAAGTAGGGTATTGATTTGGTGATATGTGTGTGATGAATTGGTGTATACATGTCTGACAAGGATGAAATGGTAAGGACGTTAAGGAAAAAAATTTCACAAGATAAAAGCGATGCTTTGCAAGGGAAGCAAGTACTAGTGGAGGGTACAATCCTCCACAGAGAGGAGAAACAGAGAAACTGCGAGTTGACTCGTTTTAGTATGAAGAGGCCAAGGAAATGTCTGAATTAGATTCAGATTATGTGTCAGACCAAGGGTCATGACAGACACGCGGTCAAGGGGTGCGAGCCTATATATGGCATGGTTGGGGGGAGAGTTGCATGGTGATATTTGTGTTGCATTCAGGGATTTCATTTACATGAGTTATTTGCCTAAGGCGTTCACTAAGTAAAATTTTCTAATGGCTCTGAGCCTATATATGGCATGGGAGAGTTGCATGGTGATATTAGTGTTGCATTCAGGGATTTCAATTACATCAGTTATTTGCTTGGGGCGTTCACTAAGTAATTTTTTCTTACATCACGTGCGTTCACCAAAATGGATTTTGATTACCCCTTATACACCTCTTGTACACATGAATTTGTAAAGTTACAAGAAATTAAAATCCCTTCTGTTGAATGCACGTGCTATGTTACATATACTTTTAGTGAACACCCCAGGGTTATTTGCAATTCAGGTGAACACCTCCTCTTATAGAATCTGAAACACGAGTTGCCTTTTCATATTTGCACATCTCATAAGGCGTGCTTTCTTACGGTTGTTTTCTACAATGAGAGAGAGAAATGAAGGAAAGAAATGATGCTTCTTCTCCTCCTTTTCCTTATTTAATTTCAAAAGGGTCCTACTCTCCTTCTCAAATACGAATCTCACCATACGCAAAAAACAATGTAGCACAACCTAATGCATCCACAAAATTTGTGAAAATAAGTATTCTTTAATCTAACGATCACTACAAATGTAGCCATTATTGAGTCTACTCTGAAAGGAGATTGTGATGTGGATGTTGATGTAGCATTAATGGGCTTTCAATGCAGAGTGCACTTATGATCCTTGGTGAAGGAATTAGCACAATTTTTAAATATGAAAAGGGGGTCTTGATGGCTGCAATTGTTGCATCTTATTCAGCATTTGTTTGTGCCTTGATACCACTAGAACAAACTGAGATGTCGTGGACGTGCAAACAACAAAGTAAAAAAAAGAAAAGAGAAAGAGAGAGAGAGAGAGAGAGAGAGAGAGAGAGAGAGAGAGAGAATGGGTGTAATCTCTCCCCCCCCCCCCCCCCCCCCCCCCCGCCCCCAAACCAACCAAAAGAGTGAGCATGTCACTCTTCTACATACTTAATTTTAAGTCCATGTTCAAAATAGCTACAAATAATCACTTGGGACTAAACTAGTCTTTGGTCATAATGAGGTTACAAAAATGATAATTGATTGTCCAAAATTGCTAATTGATCCCTTGGCATAATCTATGTGCTCACTATCATCATACAAAAAGTGGTAGCACCATCACTAAACAAATGTCATTATACACATGTCCTACACCTAGCGCCTCACAGATCTACTAAACAGAAACACCCTACAATGTGATCATAATAGTCATAACATTCCTCATTGCATCAATAGAATATACCAAATAAACAGCATATCAATAGAATTAATTTGAAGCAATATAAGCTATGGATAAATAGAAGTAATTCTTCCTAAGTATATTATTTGATGATCTTTGTAGGGTCATAACATGACAGTGGTGGAGGTAGATGGAAGATATGTGGAGGACGTGGAGCTTGATAACTTGAATGTCCATTCTGGTGATGCTTACTCTGTGTTGCTAAGAACCTTTGCAGAACCTCCTAATGGGCGCAAAAGCTTTTGGATGGCAACACACGTGCGAGGTCGAAAGCCCAACACAACCAATGGTCTGGGAATTCTAGTGTATGGTGATGATGTAGTGGCCTTGCGCCCTATCTCCTCACCACCACTTTCTCCAGCTGCTTGGAATGATACAGCTTTTAGTCTCAATCAAAGTCGTTAATTTTTGGCTAGGCAAGGTAATAACTCATAGTCAAATTGCTGGGTCGTTGACATAGTATGGCGCTCTTGGTGAGAAAGAAGGTGTTGTTAGGAGAGAAGTTTGCTGAGGTTTGTTTACATGAAGAGGGTAGTGTAGCTCATGTAGTTTTGGATTTTTAGCCTAGGATCAATTTAAAGTGTGTAAGCTTAGTATGAAAGTTATTGGAAGAGAGACAATTTTTGGTTCAATGCAGCGCTTGGGAAAAGTGTGTTTGAGATTACAATCGTGCCATTTGATGGTTGAATAGTTCCGATTAGGAGCAAGAGGACATGGATTGGAGAGTAAGCGTAAAAACTCAAAAACAAGGCATCCAAAGGACGAAGGCATTGTCAAAGATCCTCTAGAGGACGAAGGCATGGCCAAAGATACAAGATCGAGCGAGCATATTATTAGCAGGACTATAGAGCACCCAGATTGTGGAGTTGGTTTTGTGTGGAATCTGAAGCAGTGCTTAGTCAGGACTGCCCTTTTAATTTTTTAGATTGAAAGGAGAGACACTTTCTATTTTGAACAAAAATATAAATCCAATTAGTCGCCCCCCAAAAAAAAAATCTCCCCCGCAATTACTCTGTGTGTGTGTGTGTGTGTGTGTGTGTGATGGTGGCTAAGGCAGCCATCTCTCTACTCTCTCTCTCTCTCTCTCTCTCTCTCTCTATGTCATGGCATCTAACGCAGCGCTCTCTCTCATGACGGCTAGCGTAGCATGAGTCTCTCTCTCTCTCTCTCTCTCTCTCTCTCTCTCTCTCTCTCTCTCTCTCTCTCTCTCTCTCTCTCTCTCTCTCTCTCTCTCTCATCGCTTCGAGTGGTGGCGCTTCTGACGTCACCTCGTCGTGCGAACTTGGGAGCGTCCCCGTGACGTCGTCCTGTACCTCTTCAAAAAGCCATATTAGTGGCATTTTGTATGAGGTATTATAACTATAATAATAATACAACCTTTTGTGGTAAATTATTTTTTTAAAAAGAGTGGGCCGTCGTGTGAGTACGTCCCTACGATTTTCAAAAAGTTCCATTAAGGAGAATCTTGCAAGATCCCTGTTTAAATAGGTGGGTAGGAGATTGCGACGCGCGTGTCAAGCGTTAAGCTAAGCTGCAAGAGTGAGATGGCGACGACGATGTGCAGCAGAAGAAGGAGACGAGGACGCACAGGTGGGCTGAGGTGCAGGCTGGAGATGGCGTGTAGGTAGGACAAGGGTTGTATTGTTCTATAGCAAATAACTCTGGCTTGCGAGGAGTGAACGAGGCCAACTTGAGTTGTTGAACGAGGTGCAATAAAGCCAACTCTCTGCGTATCTGTGTTCGAACACCCATTCTGCCTTTGAAGAAACTCAAGAGAAAGGGCCAGGGAAGCAAGGGAATATATGTGGAGATTCCATTAAATAAACGAAGAAGCTACCAGTAGGCTAGGTACGTACGATCCTTTTTTCATTTGTTTTCGTCGGAATCACCAAAGATGGCTAGGCACGATCCTTTTTCCATTTGTTTTTGTAGGAATCACTGAAGATGCTCGTGGAGGAAAGCTAAATTGGTTTTGTGTGTGTGTGTGTGTGTGTGTGTGTGTTTTCTTTTTTTGGGGGGGGGGGGGGGGGTCCTCCGGGGCAAAGTATTGTATGTTCTGTTAATCTTGTAGCCATGCTTATGGTCGAGCGCAGGTTGGGTTCCTCGCCCGCCGCAAGCGAGCGAGCAGCAGGTCATTTTTCTCAACACGCAGAATCGAGTGGACGGGGTCATCAAATGGGCGATCAACAACATCTCGCTGGCGCTGCCGCCCACGCCGCTGCTGCCCGCCCTCAGGTTCCGGTTCAAGGGCGCATTCGACTCGGCGGCCCCGCCCATGAGCTACCCTCTCGACGCCCACGACATCTTCCAGCCCCCATCAAACCCTAATGCGCAAATGGGCACGCAGGTGTATAGGTCAGTCGCATTTACTCTTTTGCCTCCATCTAGGTCTGCTCTGTAGCACAGCTGTGGGCTTTGTGTGTCTCTTGCATACATACACACAGACGTGCTCATACATTCATGAATATGCATACTCATGCATGTATATATACATACATACATACTCGCACACATACATACATGATGCTCATATATGCATGAGTAACATGTATAAATACTTGGAAATATGCATACTCATACATACACAAATACTCTGCAGACATACATACTCATACATGGCACATATTTATTCATACATACATACTCCTATATGCATGAGTAGCATGTATACATACGTACTTATGCATTCAGACATTGTCATGCATGCAGGTTCCCCCTCAATTCCACTGTGGACTTCATCTTGCAGAACGCCAACATGCTGGCCCCCAATGATAGCGGCATCCACCCTTGGCACATGCACGGCCACGACTTTTGGGTGCTGGGCTATGGTGACGGTGCCTTTGATCCTACTCTTCATCCCCAAACGTTCAACCTCATCAACCCCCCTCTCCGCAATACGGTCCCCCTTTACCCCTATGGCTGGACCGCTCTACGCTTCATTGCTGATAATCCAGGTTCTTGCTCTCCACCTAGTGAAGATAGAACATGCATGAATTGTCTTATGATAGCCATTCATATGATGCCTATCAACCCTGACAGGTCTTGGCTCCGTTTTTTACCAAATTTGGACTGTATGCTAATCTTCATCTTCTTGATTGAGATTTTAATATAAGTCCATTCAAAATCGTGATTTGAATGACGCACATGGTATCAGAAAAATATGAAATCTGCCTAAAACAAGCTGGTAAAATGTATACTTTTGCGTTGCCTTGAACGGGAGTTCATATTTATAGCAAAATTACTTCCCCCAAACATCGATTGGCATCAATGTAGATGAGACATGGTGAATTGTTTCGTTTGCGGACAACTAGTAAGGTTGCCTTTCAACATTAAGTCTTTGGATATTGATTGCTGATTGATGAATTTGTTGGATCCAGGTGTGTGGTCCTTTCATTGCCATTTGGAGCCCCATATGCACATGGGTATGACCATCATATTTGCTGAAGGAGTGGAGTACTTAACTACGCCACCGAAGTCCACCCTAGGTTGTGGCCTCACAAAGAGATTGTTTCGATAGTGGACACAGGAAAAGCTTCATTGATTGGATTACAGTAGTTAAACCTTCTAGCGGCTTGCTTTGTATTTTCAAAGCTTTTGTTGTAAGAAAAAGTGTGAAATTTTTCAAATGTTGTATCATTGGAATTTAATGATTGTGGACAAAGAGGGCGTGTTTAGACAAGGTCCATACATAAGTATTAAGTGTGTTAAAGAGAGTTTGTGAATGGTGTAGCTTGCACACGTCATATTGCCATTGTACCTACGATAGTTTTTGGTAACCCTTGCATTCATATTTGTTCACAATCGGCTCTCATCCTTGGTCACAATGCGAGAGGCAAGAGGCAAGTGTTGCAAGACGGGAAATATAAGACCTGAGTCTGCTTGATAACAAACAACTCTTGGCAAAAGCTGTTTGCCGATGACTCCCTTCTATTCTTGAAATCCAACCATACGACGTTGAGGAAGTTGTGGAGATTGTCCATATTTTTGCCACAACTTATGGATCTAAATGCAATGTGCAGAAATCAAGACTAATTTCGTTGTCAGAAATTGACTCACCATCTTGGAGCCACCTAAGGGTGGAAACATCTCACAAGCAAAGGTTCCATTGGGTCAGGAACAAAGTTTGGAGCAAGATGCGAAGTTTTGCATATGTCCTTTCATTACTTAGCAAGGTGAAGGTGATCAACTCGATTATGATCCCATATTTGTCCTTCATTGATCCTCTTCTCAAAATAGTAAAAGGAAATTAGAAGGAATTTTTGAAACCTATCTTGGAGTCCCCTAGGGGTCGAAACATGTCACAAACAAAGATTCCAATGGGCCATGGACAAAGTTTGAAGCAAGCTGCGAAGTTGGGCATATGTACTTTCATTCCTCAACAAGGTAAGGTGATCAACTCGATTATGATCCCATATTTGTCCTTCGTTGATCCTCTTGTCAAAATAGCAAATTGAAATCAGAAGGAATTTTTGAGACTCGTGAAAAAATTCATGTGGAAAAAAATACCAAAGATATAGCACCATGGAAGTGGGCTAAATGGGAGTGTGTTGTTACACTCGAGGAGCTAGGTGATATTGGGATCCTCCACCTTCTCGTGTATTCTGAAGTGCAATGTGCTAAATGCATGGTCTCAATTGCCAGACAAGACTAGGCGTAGCCCATCATGACATGGGATATGGTCGACAAGGTGAAGCCAATCTACCGAGGAGGAACGTGGAAAGAAATTGAAGTTCATGACAAATTGCTCGTTGAAGGTGTTTGCAATGCACTTCCGCAATCTTGTGAGGTTAAGTTTGATTGGAAATCTTGGCACACGCTCGAGAACAAGAATTTTCACCAATCCGCAAACTTAGGAAATCTACTTCAAACTTATGTTTAGAAGAGATTGGTTCTCCCCACTCATTATGTAGTGGTGGAAGCATTGGCCAGAATCCATATGGATATCGGTAGCAAGCAACATAGGAGACCCTCAATGGCCCCCAACTATGAAGCTCTTCCCATGGAAGGTGCTATGGAAGGCTATTCTTTCAAATATTAAAGTATTGACTAGAGGGATAGGTTCTCATAGATGCTCAAGATGCACAAAGTAGCTAGTGAGGATCCCTTTCACTTAGTCCAAAATGGTCCAATGATGAGAGGCCTAGCGGGAAAAATATGTAGATGGATACAAAGATCTTGTTCTTCAAGAACATCTCCTTGGGAGGTAAGACTTGGAAGAACCAAACCATCCTAATGTGCACTCAAATTGTTTGCTTTATAAACCAATGATCAACTGTAACTATCAAAATAGCTCTTTTACTTTTGAATTCTACATCCCCTCTTTGGAAACGTTACTCCCTAAAGGCACATGTTGTGCTTGAGGTGCATAGTACATTCTTTGCAGAGATAATGTAACATCCCCACTCAAAATTGTGAGTATGGACAAAAAAGAAAGATAAGGCTTACTTAATGCCCATCTCACAAGAAATAGTAAAAAAGAAACTTTGTCATCATTAGCTTGCCATGTGGCACTACTTAGCAAGCTTTATCCAATGGTCCACAAAAGAAGCAAAAGTTTACTAGTGCTTTATCCATGCCAAGAACCTGTTTGTATCTTTTGGCTTCTCAAGGCATAGACTGTGCTTGAGGCTTAATGTGCGTTCTTTTCTGAGGTAATACAACTCTACCACTTACAATTGTGAGCATGGGAAAAAAAGACTATTATGTTAGACTGTCACCTCATCAAAAGAAGGCATTTTCTATTTTTAGCATTAAAGGAAAACAACCAATAAATAACTAGAATAATTTGATTTTTCTTGCGTACAACGGGTTGGAGAGAGTAAAAGATAGAAAAGTAAACATAAGGAATCATGTTGTATAGCAAAGTTGTAGATGTGGGACAAGAATTTAAAGCCATGAAAAATGTGACATCAGTCTCATGAAGTACCTTCAATATCATTTTTACATGCACTTAGTGCTTCATGAGTCCATTTATATTGAGGCATTTGTAGTCATAAAAAAGCAAATAGACTAGGCAAATAGCCTACCATACTATATGTGACTAAGACCATGTGCAAAGGATATATTCATAGATATTGACACAAGGCCTCAAGAGCTTGTTCTATCACCATTCAAGGAGTAAATCAACATTTGAGATTTGCATGCAAATATTTTTCTCAATAGAGGATACAATTCAACATGCATACATGTTCATATAGCAGTGTAAAAATGTGAAGACTCGAGAAATGGGCTTGACATCCCAAAACAAAAACTAAGCTAGATGTATAGTCACTCAATATCAAAATAGAAGGGTATATCAACTTGCAACCATACCTTTTTCTCACGGTAGAATCATAATAAACCATAACTTGTACATGAACAAGTGTTTATTAGGTCGTGTGCTATTAAATACATAAGTGGCTTAGCCCACACACAACTCTGATGTAAATGTAGCTTGATCGATCATGAAAGAGACCTTCACACATCTTTCTAAATCATAAAAGAGACCTTCACACACCTTTCGTTGAAAACAATCAAATGCCTTTCTTTTTCTTTTCGCATGTGCTTGATCTTAGACTTTGGAGTTGCCCCCCAAGTGAAACCTTGTATTGTCTTTTAAGCCACCACATCTCCTTTAAAATGGTGTCAAACTTTTTGACCTCGCATAATAAAAATTTGAAGTTGGAGTATGCAATTATGTAGATAGAGCTTTGTTTAGTTCTAAGAAGATAATGCACTTGCAATACAATATGTGTACACATGCGGGTGCCCAAAAGAAATATAAACAATACATATGTATGACGGTGATGTGACACACTTCCTTGACCAGTTTTTATAATTTAGAGAAAATTATAATTTAGAGCAAATGTGCCCTTCCCCCATGAGTAGGCCGCCTTCAGTGTTGAAGGGAGTATTGATTGAGTAAAGATGTACATCTGTGTTGAAGGGAAGGGTACTATCTTCATAGACGTTGGTAACGATATTGTTACCTTTTTGAAACTTGCGTTATGAAAGCGAAAACCTTTGCATAGTATTTTCTTTAACTATGCTCTTCATCTGAATGCTCTCTAGCTAGCTCTTAACCTAAAATTCAAATTCATGTACAAGATTGATACTAAGTACGCTTCACCGGCATCATTTTTCAAGCACTATTTTAATGGACAAATATGTGTATTTTTTTAGTACCAATTAAAAGATGTTCAAAACAATCAAAAAGTATTTACTTATTTGAATAAGCACATCATTTCATTTAGAATATTAAAAATATGCATGCATCTTTTGAAGCTCCACATGATCGCAATCAACTGAGTCCCACATGAAAGATTTATAGCATGATGAAAACCTCTAAACAACAAGCAAACAAAGGTGGAAAGTTTCCTCCTGAAGCTCTATTCCTACAACTATGTATGGTAGAATGCTCTGATTGCAAGACGTGTGTAGCAATGCATTGCTTGTCACTTCTTTATTACATATGCTAACTTTTGTGTAGCCTTGCATTGCTTGGGTACGGTCGTTGCTATCCTAGTATTAAAGGTGATTGCATTGGTAGAAAGTCATTGTATGAGCAATCTGATAAGATTCATCATTCTAGGCACTCATTTTCTAGTTTCAATTTCAATTTCAATTGGTTTTGCAATGATAATTGCCCAAGGGGTATGCATAAGGTTGTAAATCCTGGTTTTCTTGTTGTTCCAGCAAGGGTGTGACTAGATCTAGCAATTTTCATTCATTTTCATGGATTTGCAAGTGATCATTATTTTTACAATTGCACATGCATATGAATTTGCATCTGCAGTATGCTTGAAATTTGCAAGAGTAGATTTCTACATACCATCATACATTGTTATTTTCTAGTTTGCAAAACATTAAGGCAAGTATGGTTTGCATTGAATTACAACACGATTGTAAGTGGATTGTCCCATAGATTTCGTTGGCTAGAATCTCTTTAATGTATCCTTTGTGTGTTGTCAAGTGAAGGGAATAGCAAAAGAAAGGATTTTAGGAGCACGGCTCCCTACTTATATTTATGCATTGGGGGAATGATTACTCCAATCAATTACAACTTGCCAAGCATCATAAGTACACAAAATACATTGAAAGCACAATTATGCCACAAGATGCTCCGACTCTGGAGGCTAGGAGTAGTGGTTACAAAGATCGGTGAGTACCCTAAATATCAATTCTGAATTTATTCTATTTTGCAAGATTGTCTACAATGCTAGCTTGCCAAGAAAACGTTTCTTCAATTAAGCAGAGTTTGGCAGTTGAGATTAAATTTCATAGCTCATTCTCATGATTCTAATCAGTTGCATGATTTGGCAAGGCCGATTCTCTATGAAATTTTGACAAGGTTGATTCTTTTTTGCTTTGACATTTTTGTGTCAACTGACATACCTGGTAGCTAAGAGCACCCAAGTTCCATTGTTTTCATCTTCTAGATGCACTTGGCACCATGTCTATCTAATTTTCTCTTGGCGGTTGATATGACCCAAACCACGATGGCATGTAGGGTACATCCAATAGCTCTAGAGTTCTCAGCATACAAGGCTACAAGCCAGCTTCAAGCAAAGACAACCGCTCTCAGAGAGGCAACAAAGTTATACTTGTTCCTTTTTTGTAATTAGTTCTCCATTGTGCAAAGCAAAGTGCTTTGCCAACCTTTATGCGACACAAGGCTTCTATTTTGTACCAAGGTACTGTCCTTTGACTTCAGATCAAGGATAATGACACACATATTTGGCACTAAGTGGATATAAGTTCACAATTTAATTTTGGCCATGACGCACTATGATGTATCCATGTCCCTGTAATCGTGGAAGGCACATATAGCAGTATCTCACAAGGTTGAGATTGTTATTGAAGCCAAGGGCTTATCAATCTATTTTTTTTATATGCATGCATGGCATGTGAATAAGATGGCAATACATCCACTCCATCATTGTTTACTCTTCCACAATAACATTAGCTACTCTGTCCAAGACAAATTGAGGCAGGTAGATAGGCTTTCGACCAACACTTGACATCATTGGCTATATGCACAAGGTGCATCCAATCCAAATTACAGGTTTTATGAGTAGCAAGAAGGCATGGCCTACCTATCAAGCAAATGATTCATGGCACGACATGAATAGATTAAGAAATCCTCCATGCAAGTAATCTCTTGTGTAAACACTTGAGAAAATCTAGTATGGCTAATTTCTTGGGGGTTATTTGACATCTTTCTCCTCTGCTCATGGAGGAAGAAGATTCACTCATGACTTAGTTGTGAATAAGATTCTAACTGCAAAAGATATGTTGCTTAGTTGCAACATTGATTGTGTCTCTAGGAATGGTATTTTCAAGGGTATGACCCCGCTAATACACAGTCACTCCATAAGTGTTGACCATCACATTGGATCTCATCATAGTTCTACTTTCAAGGAAAGATACTCACAATATACCAAGGAGTAGTGGACAATTTCAACTTCCAAAGTTGATTTCAATTCATATTGGCTAGTTGAGCAGTTTCCTTGTAGAGTCTAACCAAGGGGTTTGGAATGTAGATTTTAACCAAGGGGTTTGGATTTCAAAGGCAACACCCATGATTAAGAGTGCAATACTGCTTGATTTTCACTAATTTTCAACTAGTGTTCCTAGGCTTGTGCATTTGACTACGGGTAAGTGAACACTATGTTCAACCTCCATGTATGCATCTTATTTAGTTTTATTTCTTTTTTGAATATTTTTTTGTTTATTTTTCCAAGTAGGATGTATCAGCTTCTATCTTTTCATCCATTTTTCTCTTTAAGAGATATGACAAGGTCATGTAGGAGGAAAGTATTTTAGGCCGTAGTATCCAACATACATTCCTGCATTATGCAATTATGGACCTCCATGTAGGGTTTGGTTTGACAATGCCAACATCCCAAAGCACCTATGAGGCAAGACAAATTGCCATTATGACCAATGATGGGAGAATGGACTTTTGACAAATGAGGAATAGACTTTGTTGGACCTATCACACCTCTTGTATATAGAGCGCATGCTTAATACATCATTGTGGCCACATATTATCTAGCTAAATGGGTAAAGACCAATGCAATGCAAATAAATGATGCAAGAACAATAGCATAGTTCTTGCATGAAAATATCTTTACACAATATGGGCTACCGATTAAAATAGTGAGTGACAGAGGGACTCACTTCCTAAACAAAATGATTGAATCTTTTCATCCAAAATTGGACTTGGGGATATGTTTCTCTGTATTTGCACTACAGCCTGGAAAGATTTCAAGTCAAGCTATCAACATGGGTACATGGATTGCGATCCATGTTTGGAGGCTTTTGACCCCAAAATTGAACCGGACTCGGACTCGGACTTTGATTTCCAAATGAGATGAAACTTTGGGATTGGACTAGAAGTAGCATGTGGATCAAAGTGGCTAGGTTCTCACACAAAAATTTGGTGGATCGCGATCCATGTTTGGAGAGCTTTTGACCCCAAAATTGAACCACTTATAGATGAATGTATTTCTAAGCTATCCCAAAATTATTTTTGGATTTGGATAAGAAAAAACCAACCAAAAGTGAAAACTTGAGTCTGCTTTGGCAAGTTTTGCCTATTTTTTTATTTTGGCTCTTTTGAACACTTTTTTCAAGTTTTTTGCCAGTGTGTCTTTTGGAAAAAGTGTTTATCTAAGTCTTCGCTACATACTACTCAAGTTTCAAACAAAAACTATGATGAGGTATATGGATTGAATTCCATGTTTAACCTCCTTTTAACATGATAGTTGGCCAGCTAGTTGTCAGTGCTACTTTGATGCTAATTCCCAAAACCTTTTGAGTTTGGCAAAAACCCCCAAATTCTAGTCAGATGGACTAATTTTGAGTATTTTCTCACAATTCCCTTGATTTGAGTATTTTCTTGAGCTCAAATTGATGTCAAACTTTGGTATCAATTATTTGAAGTCAGTGTTTGTCAATTAGTCTTAGGTCTACCCAGTTTTGTCTCAGAGATACATGGATCACGATCCATGCCCCACCACATATAAATTTGCAATTTTCACAGTTGCTAAACACTTATTTTCTCTAAATGGTGCACTTTCTCTTTTGTGGTTTGGATCTCAGAATCTCAAGATATGCTCAATTTTGTGTCTCGTAAACCTATTTCTGTGGTTTTTGCCCTATCAGCCAATTTTGATGTGATTTTTAAAGTTTTCTTGAAACCAAATTTTGTAAGAGCAGTTTTCTTTTGATACAGAGTGTCATTGACAACTTTTCTACAAAAAAGGCCATTGAGGTACATGGATCGTGATCCGTGTTTGACCACAAAATATGATGAAACTTATTAGTTTGCACCTGGTGAGTTTATTGAAGCCATTGAGCACCAACTCTTTGGTTTTAGGTCAACTTTTAGGTCTCTACTATCAAATTTCTAGAATTTCAAAGTTATGATCTTCTTTGCCCAAAATATGGTTATCAACCTTTTTTGCCCCAATCTTTTCAGGCCAAATTGATGGCGATGGTTTCTACTTACCCTACTTTTATGTAATGGAAAGAAATATGAAACAAAACGAACAAAACAATGTAAATATAAGTTGTTCAATGGAAAATGGTACAACACTCTAAAAGTAATGAGAAAATCAAAGAATGAAATGCTCTTGGCTATCTCACTCACAAATCTCTTTACCTCTCAAAGATAGATCTAGCAACTCCCCAACTTCTAGACTCTATCAAGTATTAAACCCCCATTTTGCTACTTTGCTACTATTGTGAATGGAATGGAAAGACTAATCTCTAGAAAAGGAGGACTCTAAATACACACTAGGTCACTTATGATTTAAGGATCATTCCTTGGCAACAGCACCAACCTTAGCGGGTTGCCATGATGGACATCTATAGTATAGCTATTTGGCACTAAGATAATGTGTCAATAATCAGGGAAGTGACTCGGATGGGGTACAGAGACTCTTTGAGATTGTCAATCCTCAAGAAGTAAACCTAATAAGTAAACACATCAACTCCCAAATTGGAAAATGTGAATATCTCCTATCGCACTACTCTAGGTCATCGCGTCATTTCATCGACTAAACGGAATCGGATCGTCACAAAACTTTAAGAGACGTTATATCAGGTCTAACGGCACAACTCTACAAAGGCAGAAGGTCATCTAACAAGGTACCAAAATCCCGATCCATCATGGTCAAGGTCAAAAAAACTACAATAGAACAATCCAAAAAACAGTGATTTAAGCACTCAAAATTGAAGATTAGGCTTGCAGACGGGTAGTCACAAAACCTCGACATAACTTAAAATGCTTACACTTGAATGAAAGAGAAAGGAAACCTGAAAACAATGCAAGTTTTGTAATTGAAATTGGATTGCCCAATGATTAGAAAAGTTGATTACAAGTTGGAGCCGCTTGGTTTCTTGAGCGTACGTACATAGAGTTTCCTCTTATTCAAAAGATAAGCCTCCTTTTCATACTAAAGTCATTATCTTTTATACATAAGGCTTTCTAAATGGCCAGTGTGGCTGGCTCACATGGGCCTTTACAAAATATCATGAAAGAATTACAACTCAGGGAATCAACTTGCTACTTTGGAATCAGATTTACACACAATATAGCTAGCTCAAGAAAATAATAGAATAAAAATCTATTAAAAATGTGATGTCTGTCTAGGTGGACACTCATATGCTAAAATGGCCAAACAATGGGACTCACACAATCCCAATTGAAAGGCAATGGTGTCTTATCAATTACACTCATTCTATTCATTGAGTACATCAACAATTGTTCAAACTTTCCATCACCCACAATAATGGTTTATAGTATCTTCTTGGAAAGAAGAGCATAGATTTTCCATCAAAATCTAAGGAAAGAAGGATGTCATATGAGGCTTCCAATGACCTTTTTCTTGTAGGACTATATCCCCATCATCCACAACAACATAGATAAATCTTTTCCCTTTAAATAGGACCTTCTCATATGTCTTTACTTCATTAAATGAAAATATCTCCTCACCAATGTTCCAAAATTTCTTCATATAAACGTTCTCTTTACTAGTGGACTCTCTATAGGTATATCTCTTCTTTGATATTGCGATCACCTTGAAAAGGACATTATCAATACAAGAAGATTTTCTTCCATACTTTAAGAGACATTCCATATAGTCATTAGGAGATTTTGGAGGTCATTTGGAGGGCCTTCTAAGAAATTCTATTTCTCTCTCTAGAAAATGTTCTTAAAAATATACTTACACTTGTTGCGTACATCCAAAAGGACAACTGAACACTCTGAAAAATGAACCTAACTTCTCAAAAATAATTGAAAATGGTCACTTTTTCATTCAATGCGTGTGTCGTTTCATGAAGTACACGACGCTCATTCAATATAGCTTTCGTCAACTTTAAATTAAAAAAAATCACAAAATTATCAATTGGTATTAAAATCTAAGTTTTTGACACCGCCAATGCGTCCAAAATGACCAAAAACTTAAAAAACATCTATCTACTTGCCTCAATCTGACACCCAGAGAAGGAGAAATTGTCAAAATACCCCTAAAAAAGAGATTTTGCCTCACGACGCGCGGGGGGCCATCTGGAAAATTCCAAATGGCCCTTCGTGCGCCGTGAGGCAAAAAATAAAAAATTTGGATGACGGTGTGCAGAGGGTCATCTAGAATCCTCCAGATGGTCCCTTGCGCGCTATGATCCAAAATCCCCTTTTTAGGGGTTTTTGGGTGATTTCTCCCTCTCCGGGTGTCAGATTGAGGTATGTAGATAGACGTTTTTTAGGTTTTTGGACGTTCCGGACGCATTGGCGGTGTCAAAAGCTTCAAATTCTAACAACAATTGATAGTTTTGTGATTTTTTTAAATTTCAATGATGACGAAAGCCATATTAAATGAGCGTCGTCTACCTCATGAAAAAGGCATTCACATTGAATGAAAAGGCGCCCGTTTTCAAGGACCACTGACACCTTTTTGTAACATTTAATGGCCTAGAAACTTGTGTGTAGCGGAAATTAATATGATTCACATAGTGGGGATTTCATTATAATAGATTCCTAATGAGAATTACAAGAGTGCTTGGGTGGAGAGAGCAACAAAAAGCATAACACCTAGTTAGATAGCATGAACAATACTTTCAAAAGAGAGAAATTAAGCTATTGACAACAATTGAGGACCGGATTTACATGGAGCCGGTCCCCCTCCAAAAGGCTTTGTATTATGGTTTCTCCCATCAAGAGAGACATTGAACAATACAATTCTTTGTGTTCCTTCAAGACTAGCTAGTGCAATGAAGATGAAAGCTTCATGCACTAAGCAAAACACTTATCAAACACAACATCAATTCTCTCTCAGACCCAAGACCTCACACACCTTCGAAGATGGTGAGAGCTAGCGGGGTATGAGAGTAGATTGAGAGGAAGAAGGAGTATTCTTACGAGAAAGATGTACATCTCCTCACATAATCACTCATCTTAGCATAGCTTAGCCTAGTAATTAGCATGGTAGAGGAGATGAGCATGCATTGAAGCTTGGATCTTGGTTGGATTTGCATCACAAAGCCAAGAGTTGTTGGTGTAGGCCTCCCTTCTCACAAGCTTGGAGTAGGTGGTAAGCTTTCCATTAAAGCTTGAGAAGGAGAGAGAGTCTTCTTCACTTCACACATGAGATTGTGTGAGTGTGTGTGCGATAATGCCTTGCAAAAATCATCCCCCTCTCTCTCTTGACCCCTCTTGCTATTTGCTCATGCTACAGTCTCATTGGACCTCCCTAGGGCTAGCCAATGATAATTAAGCAGTATATGTGATAGCCTTCTGACATGTGTCCCCCTTTCCCCTTTTGTGAGAGCTTTATGTAATTAATAAATGCAACTAAACTCTCATTGGACCCCTTTGCCTCCTGGCCAATAAGAATCAAGCAAGCCATTGGGCTGCTGAATGCTCATTGGACCCCTTGGGAGACTGTCCAATAGTCTTCTAGGGAGCTTAATTCTCATTGGTTCTCTTATTAAGTGTTTTTAAATTAATTCAACTAGATTTACTCTAGCCTAATTCTCATTGGTCCACCTCCAAGGCCATCTAATAGGAATTGGGTACACCTTGTGGGCATCTGGGCTAGGGAGCTGACATGTGTCCCTCATTCCCTTTGTGTAAAGGGAGATTGTGTGTGTGTGTGTGTGAGTTTCTATCCCCTACTCCCAAGGCTCGCCCCCTCCTATGTAGGGATTGATAAAGACTTTTGGGACACACACAAAGCATCCAATTCTCCCCATGCTTGACCTTTGGACACAACCTTTGAATTTTGGAACCTTAGCATTTTGGAAATCTTAATGGGCTTAACCTTAGGGTCTTTTAAGCCCATTGTTGCACATGGCTCTTTTGCAGATGACCCCCCCTTTGGATCCCTATTTTTCCTCCTTTGGATCCCTACTGTGGCCGGTCTGCTAGCTTAACCAATATTCTAGCTTTTTCTTCCCTGGCACTTCCCCATATTAAATGATCAGTTTAACATGAGAAAATCATTTAGGAGAATTAGATATTGATTATTATGACATTACCTCTCTCTTGAAATCATAGTCGTCCTCGACTATGGTGTAGAGAAGATAAAGCATATTCATGAGTCCGTTTCTTAGCGGGTAGAGGATCCCTATGTTACCCTACGACATCATTCCACAATGGATGACTAGTCCATTTGGCGCTTGAGAGCCTGAGGCTGCCGCAAGCATGTGTGCACATTAGTCCTATCAGTCTTCCTTAGTAGAGTGACAAGCTCTACTTGGTGTTTGGGAGACGTCATCTCCACAAACTTGATCTAAGCATGCATACTACTTCATTTTTGTGCACAATAAAGAAAAAGAGAGTCTTATAAGACAAAAACTTTGTTCATTTTTAACATTTTGTACATTTGCCTACTCTTGGGAAGCATTGTAAGCATTGACAAGGTTTAGGTTATCCTTTAATTGTATGCCTTGCATCCATCTAGCATCTTCAAAAGGACAATTCTTAAACTTAATAAGATATCGTCGGATAGTCTTACTGCCTCTTAGTACCTTGTATTCATGTCGGAGAATGGACTCGGGCTGCAACACCTCTTCTTGGTCCTCGATCTCCGGTGGGTCTTCAGTAGTTGGTTCTTGAGGTGGCTCTCCTTTGTAAGGCTTTAATAGGCTCAAATGGAAAGCATTGTGTATGAGCCAATGATTGGGCAACTTGAGTTGATAGGCCATCTCATTGATTGGCCTAAGAATCTGGAAGGGACCATAGTACTTTTTTGCTAGTTTAACATAGTACTTTTGGTGTCCCGTAGGATTCTTGCCTGTCGTGTGCCTTAATCAAGCCTTGGGAAATTTTAATAAGACCCAATCATTTTCTTTAAAGGCTTGGGCTCTTCTGTGCTTGTCAACAACAGCCTTTTGCCTTTGTTGTGAGATAGAGATAGCATCCTTAATCTTTTGAAAAGATTCTTGTAGGTCTCGGCTATACTCATTTGCAGCGAAGATCTTCCCATGTACCTTAAGTAGAAAGGGACTTTTTGATCTTTCCTCAATCACCTCGAAAGGTGCTTTTCTCGTGGAAGTATGTACAGTGTTATTGTAAGCATAATCCACTAAGGGTAAGTACTTCTCCCATTGGGATCTTTGATCTACTTCCGTTACATAGGCTTTTAGTAGATCGAGAATTGTTAGGTTAGCTATTTCACTTTGGCCATCCGTTTGTGGATGATAGGCCGAAGAGAAGTTTAGCCTTGTCCCTAAATTCTCAAAGAGACCCTTCCAGAAATTACTGGTCATTCTAGGATCTCTATCCGACACTATGGACATTGGCAAGCCATGGTACTTGAAAATTTGTGAAATGAAGAGGGTTGCCATTTGATGGGCTTTGATAGTCTTTTTGACAGGTATAAAATGAGCTTGTTTATTGAACCTGTCTACTATCGTCCATATTCCCGTATTCCCATGGATAGACTTAGGCAATCCAAAGATAAAATCCATGGATATGCTCTCCCATGGTGAATTAGGGATTGACAAGGGTTAAAGCAATCCAGGTTGCTTCCCTCTACAAATTTTGTCTTTTGGCATACCACACATTTAGAAACATACTCTTGTATGTTCACTTTCATGGTAGGCCAATAGAAATATGTTTCAATTCCCTTTAAGGTAGACTGAATCTCTCTATGACCCGCATAAGGAGGAGCATGAGATTCATACATTACTTTCTCACGTAGTGAGTTAGTAACACATAGTCTATTGTCATAGAGAAGATAACCATCTTGTAAAGTAAATGGTTCTTCTTTCTTCCCTAATGCAAGGGCTGAAATCACATCTCTAAAATCTGGATCAGTAGCATACTCATCTATCATTGAAGATAGATCATTGTGAGTTGCTATGGAAACTGTATTTACTCTCGGCCATCTTGAGAGTGCATCTGCTACTTGATTATGCTTGCCAGCAATGTGAGCAATGTGAAAATGAAATTGCGAAAGGAAATTTTCCCACCTCATTTGTTTGTCGGAGAGCTTGGTCTGTGTCATGAAGTACTTAAGACTTTGGTGATCCGTTTGAAGAATGAAAGGAGTCCCCAATAAATAGTGCTTCCATGAGTCTAAGGCATGTAGAACTGCAAGGAGTTCCTTTTCATATATGCGTAGATCTTGCTCAGCAGGGTCGAGCCTTCGACTTTCATAGCCTATGGAATGCCCTTCTTGAAGCAAAACAACTCCAAGGCAATCACCACAAGCATCACATTGGACCTCAAATGGTTTTGAGAGATCCTGTAATGTAAGCAGAGGTTGAGAGATAAGCTTTTCAAAAGCATTGTTCTCCTTAGCAGACCATGTATACCTAACGCTCTTCTTTGTTAGGTCATGTAATGGTCCCACAATTTGTGAGAACTTTTCTATGAAGCGTCTATAGTATGCACACATACCTATAAAGCTTCTTAGTTCATGAAGATTCCTTGGTTTAGGCCATTCTTTTATTACCTCTAACTTTGATGGATCCATTTGGATGCCATCTTGAGAGATAATGTGACCTAAATACTGAATCTCTTGCAATAAAAATTCACATTTCTTTCGATTTACATAAAGTTTATTCTCTCTTAAAACTTGAAATATTACCTGGAGATGTTGCTTGTGTTCGTCTAATGAATTAGAGTAGATGATAATATCATCAAAGAACACTCCAGTGAAGGTTCGATGAGGCCTGAACAACTTCTCCATCAAGTGGTTGAATGTGGTTGGTGCATTGGTCAAGCCAAAAGACATGACAATGTATTCGGGAAGACAAAAAGTGGTGCGAAATGCGGTCTTTACACTGTCTTGATCAACTATCCTTATTTGATGATAGCCACTTTTTAGGTCAATCCTACTGAAGTAGAATGATCCTTGTAGCTTATCAAATAGGTCTTCTACCGGTGGAACGGGAAACCTATTCTTGATAGTGATCCTATTTGGTGCTCTATAGTCGACACACATGCGATATGTGCCGTCTTTCTTTTGCACTAATAGCACAGGTGAGCAAAATGGAGATGAGCTAGGCCTAACCATGCCCTTCTCAACTAACTCATACACTTGCCGCATAATCTCCTCTTGTTGAGCTTGAGAAACTCTATAAGGAGGTTTGTTAGGCGATGAACTTCCTCGAAGAAGTTCATCATTACCTCGTTTAGGAGGTAGCTCACAAGGGATGTCGTCAATAAAGACATCTTGAAACCCCTTGAGAAAATTGGATAACTCTAATTCCTTTTGGTTGCTTTTATTTTCTTTTGCTAAAGCATTAGGTTCATTTTGAGAATCTTTAACAAAAATCATGTACACGGAAATAGAGCTCTTTATTGACTTGTTGAAAGCTGGTGTATGTACAATGGGGATAGTGTTACCCATTTCCTTAGCATCTATATACATATCTTTTTCCATGAACTTAAAGGAGATTCTTCTTTCAGGGAATTTAGCATTGGCAGCCAGGCGATCAAACCATGGTGCCCCTAGGATTACATCCTCATGCTTGAGATAAAGAAGTCCTCTTTGTCCACATAGCTTTGGACATGAAGCCTCAATTTACCGATTAAGGGAGTGACTGAAGCTTCTTGCCCCTTGAAAGCATTGTCTGCAGGTAGGACATCTCCCATCTCGTAGGCTTGTATGCCTAGCTTGGAGGCCAACTCTATAGATATAAAACTGTGAGTAGAACCAGGGTCAAAGAGAATAAAAGCATCATGTTCTCTTACCTTTCCCCAAGCATGGCATAGAGGAGATCCTTTGTGGTGAGTCTCCTCCTCTTGGATTTCAACCAAGGTAGCTCTAGGAGGATCATGGCAGGTGTTCTTTTGGGGACAAGCGCGGTATGCATGGCCTTGTTTGCCGCACATGAAACACCGGTTATCCTTCCGATAACGCTCAAGCTCTTCAGGAGAGAGTTTGTTTTTACCTTTGTAAACTCCCTTCTCTGTAGCTTTGTTGGAGTTGCCCTTAGGAGACTTTTGGACATTGTCCTTCCCCTTAGGCTCATTGGAACCCTTGTTTTCCGTGGGCTTATTATTTCTTTTAGCCCCCATTTGGAAATTGATTCGAGAGGCCACCATAGTATGGTGTATTACCACCGATATGGTACCTGGCCTTTGGGAGTTGACATACTCCGCCATTTCTTTGGTTAAGCCCGCACAAAATTGTTGCTTTTGCTCTCCAAAATCCAACTTTTTGAAGACAGTGGCTTTGAATTGTAGGTCCCAAAACTTGTCTACATATTTGTGGATGGATTCATAGGGAGAGATCTTTAAGCTTCGCCATTCATTGAGTACTTTGTCTTTGGCATCGGTGGCCAAAAACTTCTTCATAATGGAAGCTCTTAAAGCTTTCCAAGTTCATGGAGCTTCACCGTTGGCTTGTAGGCTAGACCACCATTGCTTGGCAGACTTTTGAAAGTGCATAGCTACATGGCGTAGCTTAGAGGACTCCGTGAAGCCCTCATCTCCGAACGCCGCATCAAAATGTTGGATAAAGGCCAAGACTTTGTCCGTAGCACCAAAGGTGCCATCATAGGTAAAAAAAGAGATGCTCTTCCCTCCCTCTTTGAACTTCTTCAGCTTGGACGACCTCTTCCATGTGGCATAGGATTTCCTATGGCCTCTTATTTTTGATGGTTCAAAGGTTGCACCATCACTTTCTTCAGAAGGTGAAGAATTTGAGGAAGGTGGAGAAGAGGGTGACCTCTTTCTCGCCTTTTTCTTGTCTTGATCTTCATCGTCTCACCATCACATTCACAAGAGGAAGAGGATGAAGAAGATGGAGAAGAGGGTGTCCTCTTTCTCGCCTTTTTCTTCTCTTGATTTTTGTCATCCCTCTTTGAATTATGGTGTGGGTTTAGCCTGTCTTCTTCATGGAGCCATCTCCGCCGAGGTGGCGGGAGACTCACTTCTTTCTCCTTCCTTCGGTGGAGGCTCTTGAGTTCTCCTTTGAGAAGGAGATGCATCATCAAGAAGTAAATTCTTGAGCCCTTCATATGGATTCTCTTCTTCTTCTCGAATCGGAGAGAGACCTCTTTTGGAAGTCTCACAAGGAGGCTTCCTAGGTGTTCTCTCATCATGGTGGGGAGCTTGGAGAATCCCATGAGCACGGAGCTACCGTTGCACTTCACTTTGGAGAGATGGATTGCCCATGGATTGTTGAAGCCTAGAAACAAGATAGTTAACAAGCATCGGGGCATCATTAGTAACTTGTTCATTAGCAAAATCAAAGTTATCAACATTAATTTCACTCTCTTTACTATTGTCAGCCATTCTAACAACTTTTATGTGTAAACTTTTTAGGTGTACTTTGGCACTTCAAGCCCTAGTTGCTAATCCTCTTTACCCCTTTAGAAAAAGCTATGCGGTGGTAATGTCCATGTCGTGCATTCTATACAGTGGACATACCTAGTTGTATGGGTAGCTAGGCGACAACGGGAGGAGTAAACTATCGCTGGAGGGGGGATGTTGTACCTCTAGAACATTGGAATTTTAATGAATAAGTTTGAGTAGAAGTTTTACTAGAATTACTGTCTTGGTGCCGCTTTGCAATACTGGTTGAAGGCCCGTCTTAACGAACCCTGTGAATCGAAATCTAATCAAGGAACTTATATGTTGAACAATCATTGTGGTAGTAATTAGGACACACGAAGAAGTGTGAGTGTGGGGGTGGAAAGTGGGGCCTTGGCTCAGGTAATGCCTATGAGAAGGGTGGTCCCGATTGGTCGGGAACTCTCCGTCCCCATAGTGTTATAAATCAACACTAGTATTACTCATTGCCCCTACAGTGGCGAAGTCTCAAGTGTACGTGCCTCTGAAACATGGGAAAAAAGGCACTCGTGATTTCTCTCCTCTTGGAAGGTGGGTCTTAGGATTGCTTGATAAGTTAAGTACGCTTCCCATGCGAGGTGGAGTTTGATCTCATTGCTAGTAGGCTCGAACTCGACTCACTTTGTGATGAGAGATCGTCCACTAGATGAACCCTGAATCACTTTGTTTGCTTCCACTATAGATCTAGTGGCCACCAAGTTTACCATGAGATTCGTCGTTTGAGACGGCGGGGTGGGGACCTCCCACCTGGTATTAGAGCCAAGGTTAGGTTAGTCTGAGAAATAAAGTCGTGTTGTTTGAATATTTAAAAGGAACTAAAGGTATATATGTAGCTGATCCGAATTCCTTGCATTGGTGTTGCAGGAAGACCTCGTACTAGAATATCAAAAGTTCCAAGTGTTTGAGCTTATTTATGAACAAGCTCGACGATCCTCAGTTTACCAATTCAGGCGAGATGTCATGGAGATGCTACTAAAGGCTCATATGCCGCACTCCACTCGCATTGATAGTGGATGGGGGCTCGATTGGACACTTGCAGGAGGGGTTTACTACATCAACGCTCGGAAGCTAGGATGCCTGGCTACCGATTTGAAGAAAATACGTTGGGAAGAAGAATTGAGGGTGGTACATATATTCTACTTGCTGACTACACGAATGGATATGACTGTCTCTGACGGCACCAATCAAACCCTCAACGAGTGGCTTTTGGAGAAGGTCACTAATGTAATCCCAGCAAACAGAGTTAGAACTTTTGGAGTACCAAAAGAAGAATCCCGGCTCAACACCATAGTTTACTATCCACTCAATGTTGAGTATATGAACTACTTCACGAATAAAGTAGAGTATCACAACCTGCTAGGCGTATCTTATGAGCATTCCAAAAGCCATGTAATAAATTGATCATGAGTTATCCTAAGCCTTGAGGGGTTTCGATTGTAATAAATCTTCATCAATAAAGTGTTTTTTCTTTGTCTCTGAGTCTTTGTCTCTTGATAAAGTGGGATCTTGAATTTTATTTAAACTCGTGTCTATTTGAAATCCAAGTAATGGTATCAAGAATCTCGTGCAACCCATGTAGGCACTGGCTGTTGCTCTCTACTCGGCGGCGCAAGAGAAGAAGCTCCTCCTTAAACAAGCCCAACCTCCACTCTTTAAGGGTGAGGAGACATATATGGAGAGAGATGTAGAAGTTTGGATGGAGGCTATGGACGACTACTTTGAAGCTACAGGAACCCAACCCGTGAATCAAACCATGCTTGCGATGTTCTGCGATGCCAAGAATAGAGAGGTAGATCATGAGATTGAGACTATCCCTGGATGTGAACCTATCTCAAAGCGACCTTATAAAATGTCACTTCCAGAGGCCATCGAACTCAAGGAACAACTTAGGCAACTCATTGAACAAGGATTCATTCGGTCCAATACTTCTCCTTGGGGTGCACCAGTTATTTTTCAAAAGAAGAAGGATGGAACCTTAAGGCTATGCATAGATTACCGTGGACTGAACCAGGTAACTGTCAAGAACAAGTATCCAATTCCAAGGATTGACGAACTCTTGGACAGACTCCACGGCGCCAAAATGTTTACAAAGATTGATATAAGGTCAGGATATTACCAAATCAGGATCAAGGAATCAGACATTCCAAAGACAACTTTCAACACTAGGTATGGACACTACGAAGTGAGAGTAATGTCTTTTGGTCTAACAAATGCTCCTACAAGCTTCAATCGACTTATGAAGGATATTTTCAGAACTTATCTGGATGATTTTTTCTTGGTTTTCTTTGATGACATTCTGATCTATTCTAAGAACGAGTCAGATCATGAAAAACATGTTCGCAAAGTACTTGATCTTCTTCGAGAACACCAACTTTATGCTAAAGCGAGCAAGTGGACCTTCTGCTCACCAAAGGTCAATTATCTTGGATTTGTCATATCGGCCGAAGGGATTTCACTGGACCCAAATCAAGTCAAGGATATTGTTGATTGGCCCCAAGCATCCACCGTCAGTGAAGTAAGAGGATTTCTGGGGATAACGGGATGGTACAGGATTTTTGTCAAGGACTATGCACATATTGCTGCACCTTTGACGGAACTCCTGAAGAAAGGAATGAGGATCGAATGGAAGACCGAGAGCGAGTCTAGTTTTGCTAAGCTAAAAGAATTCTTGGTCTTAGCTCCTATATTAAAGCTTCCAGATTTCAGTAAGGAATTTGAAGTAGAGACCGATGCTAGCAAGTTTGCTTTAGGCGGAATTTGTACTCAAGAAGGAAGACCGGTGGCGTATACTTCATGAAAGCTGAGGGATCATCAGAAGAATTATCCTACTCACGATTTGGAACTTTTAGCGGTTATACATGCGTTGAAGTTATGGAGACATTATCTTCTCGGACGCAAGTTTCAGCTAGTTACAAACCACAAGAGCTTAAAATGGATTTTTACTCAACCTATTCCCAATATGCGACAACGGTGATGGATAGAGCTTTTACAAGAATATGACCTTGACATAAAGTATAGACCAGGGAAGGAAAATGCAGTTGCAGATGGACTTAGACAAAAATCTTTTCTCGGAGCTATCTCTATTCCAAATAACCCTATCTGGGATAGAATCAAAGAAGCATCTTGGTAGATCTTGAATATCAACGTATAGTATTATTAGTCCGACAGAATAAGATTCCTGAAGCTAAAGATTTCTCTCTTATGGGAGGATGTCTTTACTACAGACATAGACTCTGTGTACCCAGAGACCCAGCTTTAAAGAAGGCTATTCTGTACGAAGCACACGATAGCCCTACATCTGGACATCCAGGTTATACTAAGACTCTTCATGCTACAGGAGGAGTTATTTTTGGTATGGAATGAAAGGAAACATACTTCGCTATGTGAGGCAATGTCTTTCTTGTCAGCGGATAAAAGCTGAAAGGATCAAATTACCAGGGCAACTTCAACCTCTTGACATACCCCATATGAAATGGGAATGCATCAGTATGGACTTCATTATAGGATTACCTTCTACATGAGGTTATGACTCTGTTTTCGTGGTTGTTGAAATGCTCACAAAAGTGGCTCATCTAATACCTGAAAAGAAAACCTTTACTGCTTCGGATATTAGCCGGGTATTCATCAAGGAAATTTTTAGGTTACATGGTTTACCCAAGCGTATCGTCAGTGATAGAGATGCCAAGTTTACATCAAAGTTTTGGACTTCTATTTTCCAATCCATTGGGTCACAATTAGCCTTCAGTACAGCGTATCATCCGCAGAAAGATGGGCAAACTGAAAGAGTTAATCAAGTCATTGAGGACATTCTCAGGGCCTATTGTTCGCAGGAGCCAAAGAAGTGGTTACAATATCTTCCTTTGGTAGAATACGCTCATAATTCTTCCGAACACAGAAGCATTGGAATGTCATCCTTTAAAGCTCTTTAAGGGCAAGACTATTTAGCACCACTGAACTTCTCAGATCCAACCATTAGGGTAGAAGCCTCTAGGAAGATGTTAGAAGATATGGAAGCTCATACTAGAGCTATTTGCGAAGACATTCAGGCAGCTCAGGATAGACAGAAGCACTATGCAGATAAGAACCGTTCGGAAAGAACTTTCAAAGAAGGAGATAGGGTTTTTCTGCGAGTCCGACCAAAGAAAATCAACTTATCATTAGGCAGATACAAGAAGCTAAGCCCAAGGTATTGTGGACCATTCGAGATCGTTAAAGTTGTGAGTGACCAAGCCTACAAGCTTAAGCTACCTACAGACTTAAAGGTTCATGATTTATTCCACGTCAGCTTACTCAAACCCTATATCCCTAATCCTGATCAACTCTTGGACTCAGATCAGATAGTCATGCCAGCACAAGGAGTTCTCGAGCTCCAACCGGACTATGTACTCGAAACAAGGGAAAGGAAGTTACGCAACAGAACAATCACGGAGCATCTAGTAAGTGGAAGGATTACCCTGAAGAAGATGCAACTTGGGAGGACGAACCAACGCTCATAAAAGATTACCCAAACACATTCTTGAGATGATGACATCTCAAATTCTTCACGTTGGGGAGGTTGTAAGGTCTCTGACCCCGACCAAAAAGAGCACCATTGTACCATGGAATGAACATAATGGAAAAAGTTATTATTTTTAGCAGTTTTTTAAATTCTGTCGATGCCATAATGTTTAGAATGTTATAAAGCTTCTAAAAGTGAATTCAAATAATTTTCGTGGAAAATTTCTAAAAATAGTAAGGTTTTGGTCATCCGACCGATCTAGTTTTGACCGTCTCGAAAAACTGCACCCGTACCCCAAATTTGAAAAAAATGCATTTTCGGACCCCGAGGGCTGCTAAATATGGCAGGTACTCGGACAGATACACCTTAGTTATAGCTTAGTATAGCAATTTATGGCATTAAAATCCGACTCGTATGGCCCGTTTTAGCCTAAAACCAAAATTCTCTAAGGTTGTGCTCGAGGCACCGGGGCTCGAGGCTGTGTGGGAACAGGTCCCAGGCCACTCAGAGCTTGCTTTAGCAGCTAGGGGGCGCCTTTTCATCACTAGGGAGTTGTGGGAGAGTTACCATGCTTGAGAGAGAGTGTGAGAGTCAGTTACACTAGCTAACTAGACACTTGGTAGGCATGTAACTGGACTTGCCATGCATGAGTTGAGTAGCTCTCAGATGCATTTAGTAAGCAAGGTCGATTTTCAGCATGGGAGGGCCTATTTAAGAGTGTTCTCACACACAAACACACACATATGCTCACACACCCACTCAGTACACACACACACACACACACACACACACACACACACACACACACACACACACACACACACACACACACACACACACACATACACTTACACACACACCTTGGGGAGGTGCTGCAGACACACAGTTTTTGGAGAAGAAGCAAAGGAGGGAAGTGCTGCCCGATTCTCATCTCGAGGACTCCATTGGATCAGAATTTTGAGTACATTTCAGTCCCTGATCACGGTAATATCAATTTATTTTATGCTTTGCTGTAAATCTCTCTATCATTCTCCTAATCTCGCAACTACTATGCTTAATCATAGCTAAATTACTCAATAGCTGCTCTCTAATTCTCCATATCATTAGTCTACTACATAATTCTTAATCTAATAGTTAATTATGCAAGCAATTAACCTCTCATAATCATAGATTAATACATGATTAGTAAGAAGAAATCTTCCGCTAGTCATCATAGTAAATAATTGTCAAGCCAGTAATGATGTGGAATTGGTCAATTTCATCCTATTACCACACAATGTTTGAATAACTAAGTTAGACTCAATCTGTTCATAGATTAGGATGTAATTAAGGGAAATTAATTCGTCATTAATCCACTAGGAAGGGAATATCCTCTCACCTATGCATATGGTAATTCTACATCTCTCTACTTACATTAGGAAGGTGATTGAGCATGTTTAATTCACCTCTCTAGTAATTTAATTAGTAAAAATCTGAAATTCCTAATTACCTAAGCCAAGTATTTAAATTTTAGAGCCAGTTCTCATAGAACAAGTAAGGTACTATCCATAAATTACTATGTCTTGAAGAAAATCTAACCCCCTCGTATAGAATGAATTGTTCAGTGATTCTAATCTGTCATCTTGATTGTTATGGTACTCTCGGACATTAGTTCTTTTTCTCCAAGTTTGTCAATTAAGTAGTGAGTATAAAATGGCCTCGATAAAGAGAACTCGCTTCGGTGGTGCCCACGACTGCGAGGCGGGAACAAGAAACGTGAACGGGAAAGGGAAAGCTCCCATGGACGACCAAGTACCGGCCATCTCACGGGTCAATGACGAGGAGATGGAGGAGGTAGATCACATTTTTATTCAAGTTTGTTTAATTTAACATTGCATACGATAAGTTAGGAAAGAACATATCCCTTAACATGTTGGAGAAATCCGACGGAGACCTCGGCATTTGAATTCAATTGTATATCAAATTCTAAGTAGGAAAGAATGGTTGATGGATATACTGTTTGAAATAGGAAAGAATGTCTGCTAGAAAAAATTTAGCTCCGCATACAAAAACGCTAAAAATTCCAGGTTTTGATCGAATATTTTCGAAATTGAACTCTAAATAATGAAAAACCACACACATTATGTACATATATACACGTTGGACCCCTTAATGGCCCTGACTGTTGCTAGATTCATCAATTACTCCCCCCTTCCTTGTCTGAGTCATCCTGGACGAAGGTTGGGTGCATGTGCATGGGTTTTGGAATCTGTGTCTATGCATGGCCGTGTAATGTGGCCCTATTCTGATGTTTGAGACAATGTGTTGGGTAACAAGGTGCTGTGCAAGATGCGGGGACTGAATGTAGTGATAGCCGTTTTTTCGGCTCTTTGTAATTGCCACAGTGAGTTACCTCACCCTACCAAAATCACCCAAACACTGTGGCTATCCCTACCATTTCACTGTACATAGGCGTGCGTGAGTCACGGGACTTTTCCCATATCTTCTTAAAAAACCCTCAATTAGCTAGTCATTGGGCTAGTTGAGCCAAAAAAAAATAAAAATAAAATAAAATATAAGTATATTATGGCCCATGCGTATGTAAATATTTCTTTGTATATAGGGCCTAAATAAAAGATTTTTTCATAATTATTTTGGTATTTATTTAAATATTTCTACCTAGGTGTGTGTTATTTATGCTCTGTACATTGCCTCACCATTACCACAATTTTTTCTTACCATTTTTCATTCTCTTTATTCCATATAGAAATATTTTCATGTAAGCTTCTCTTATATTTGGTGTAACTCCACCCCAACAAAAATCCAAAAAAACTAGTTTTATTTATGTGTATATTTTTTCACTATTGTGATTTTTCCCTTCCTACATCTTTTTTATTTTTTATTTCTAAAAAATTAGAACACCAAAAATATTTATCTTTTTATGGTAGCCTCATAATGAGAGAGATTTCTTTTGACCCCTTTATATTTTTTCCACTTATATTATTTATATTTGACATGTACATATTTTTTAAACCCCTCAATATTTGATTTTCTTAGTTGTACTATTCACTTATATCATAATCTCAACAATATCTTCAATTATAGACCTACCAAATAAGTTCAAGGGTAGGTGGCATGCATACATGCACTATGGAGGGCTCACTCTTGGAGGTATTCAAAAGAATCATCCAAAGAAGGACCCCACAAGGACTTTGTGCAGTGGAAAAAAACGGTCGGTTTTGCTGAATTTTTAAAGTTCACTTGCTCTCCGAATTTGAAAAGGTGATACAAACAAAAGTTGTAGCTCGTGGGCTGAACTTTTGCCTCAAATTTTTTCATATGATTTTACTCAGCTTAATTACCTTGTCTCTCAAGGAAGGTCAAGAGTGGAGAAAAAATGTACCGTCAAAGCTAGTGGACCATCAACAAGCGTCAAAATTGGCCCTACTCAAGACACTTGGAGCATCAACCTTGTAAGAAATCCACCTTTCCTTACCTCTTAAGAGTTTTTCTTCCTTATTTGTATCCTACATGGATACTCCCATTGTAAATATCCAATTCCATTTGTAAATTAATAATAACTCTACTAACACTAACCCACTATGAAAAGTCCTATCACCTCCATTTCTCTCCTCTCTCTTTCCCCACCAACTTCTTGATAATTCCAAGCAAAAGAAATTAGATAAATGGCTGAAAATCTAACCCAACCATGGTTAGAGGAGTAACCCTAGCCTTCAAAATTTCTATAAAAGGAGGGTGTAGCTAGCACAAAAGGGGGAGCCATAAGCAAGAGCACTATGCTATAGCTTGAGAAGCCAAGCTCAACCTCTCTAGAAGGAGCTCTTGAGTGGAAGCTCATTGTCTTATGCACGTGCATGTGTTGTAATAGGAGATTAGCAAGGGAACTCTATGCCATTGTAAGAGAGAGAGTGATCATTCAATTGAGAGTAGGAAATCTATCATTTCTCCTACTAGTGTAAGCCCCAACATTTGCTGAATCAAGGAGGGTGGATTTGGACTAAGCTTGGATATTTTGTCTCCCTTCCAACGTGAAGTAATGGACAACAATGATGCGTAAGTGTCTTGGTGTTTTTTGTTAAGTTCTTGATAGCTTGTCTCTGGTGTTGTCATCAATCTAGCCATAAATCCCACATACTGTAAGAGGGCGACAGGGTGGAGAGGACTCCCCTGGCTTTAAGACAGTGATTGGGGTGGCTTTTCTTGTGATGTGTTGTGGTGAAATTTACGCAAGCTATGTTAAACAAATACTAATTTCACTTTGATTTGTCGTGACAGATTTGTAAGAAGGTATTAATGCAACAAGCACCCCCTCCCCCTTTCTCTCTCTCTTTCTTACATATATAATTGTGTTTGCTTGATCATTGCCGATACGTTTCAAAGCAGCCCGAGCACTATCTCTCTCTCTCTCTCTCTCTCTCTCTCTCTCTACGCGTCCTAGTTCGCATCCAAAACTAGGTGGTGCCCCAAACTTGTGTAGGGTTAGGTTGCGGGTTTGTGTGTGTGTTTGTTGTTTTTTCCAACCCCAACCCAATTGAGCAGCACGTGAGCCTTGAAGGGTGTCTAGAGGTTGCTCTTCTTATTGCCCGCCCCCGACCGCTTCAGTAGTTTTCAGTGGCTTTTGATGGCGAGGGTAGCTGTTTATGGAACAGAAGAGCTTGCAGTCGAATTGCTCTTTCCTTGATTGTGGGTGTTGTGATGGCAACTATTTTTGGAACCCATGTGTATGCGGTTTGTTGCATCTTTACAGATTCTCCTTTGGTTTTCACAGGTTTCCATTGCCATTTTGGAGGGCTTCTTGTTTTGAGTTTTGGGTTTCCTTTCGAGATCTGTCGCCGAATCCTTAGTTTTCTCCAGTTTTGGTTGCCATTTCCACTCCAGAGTAACTTCTGAAGGTCTTTGAGATGATGTTGCTTTCGTCTGGAGTTTGTCCTTAGGTAGCCATATCTTGCTTGGTTTGTTGGTCAACAATCTTTTCTTTATCCATACTTTTCGAATAACCTTTTGTGGTGTTTTTGGCTGATTAGCCGGTTGCTTTTTGTCGATGGGGATACTCGGCCACGAGTGATCTGTTTTGGCGAATGGAGTCATGTACACGTTAGAGTCGTGTGTGTACCTTAACGCATGTTCTGACCATTCAATGCGACTGCATTGTACGTTCTCATCCATGGAACTCCCAAGAATATTGATTCTCTGATTTCTCCGTCTTTTATTACGAAAAATTGATGAGGACAACTATTTCCATCAAGATTGATTGGTAAGTTTACTATCCCCCATGTTGGCATTGTTGCACCGTTTGCTGCTTGTAGATCACGTGTGGATTGCACGAGGGGTTCATCTGTAAACATCCTGTAAGTGGAGAAGTTGACCGCATTGACTCTTGCTCCTATGTCAATCAATGCTTGTTGATATCTTCCATGCGGTAGTCTGACATTGATGTGAACATCGATTCCTGTTTCCCATTGCTCATCAGTTTGAATTATAGACAAAGGAATTTGAGCCGTATGTGCTGGTTGAAGAAGTCTTTGTTGTTGTAAGGTTTGTTTTCGCTTTAAAATCCTGATTTTGGCCTCCTTCTGCGCTTGAGGTTTTGTCTCCTTGACTTTGTTCTTGCGCTCCTTCGCAGCGTGTATTTTGGCAAGCATCTCTGAAGTTAGTGGTAGGTTGTATTTCTTTAGTCTACAACCACTAATCCAGTTAGGCATTTCCTCTCCCTCTAATGTCGCAAGTTTAATGGCACCGCTAGATGATATGTCATGAATCACATAGGGTTCATTGCCTCGCTTTTTGAGTTTCCGAGAATGTTGTTTTAGGGTATACATTAAGAAGTAATCCCTAGTAGCAAATTATTTGCAGATAACATGTTGATCAAAGAATGATTTCATGTTTCTTTTTTGCGCGTAGATTGATGCATACCCTGAAACAACATTCTCGGAAACTCAAAAAGCAAATGTTTCAGGGTATACATTAAGACGTAATCCACTCAATGGCTTTAGTACTTCAAAACAAGAAGTAGTTTACAAAGGGATTATACCCTTAATGGAGCTCCTGCCTTTCTTCACTCTCACCACCTCACCCTCACCTTGTTGCATCAACTTCACACACTATGAAATGTGTGTAGAAATAGCCTTTTTTTATAGGCCAAAAGGGCTGGCCTCTCTTATGAGAGGCAGCCATGCGTAGCCGCCCTTGTGTGAATAAGTCCAAATCGGACCCTCCAATCCGCCCATGTGTGGCCGCCCTTGAGAAGACAAGTCCGCTTTTGAATTCGGCCACCGGCCACCGGCCACCGGCCATTGACTTCAGACCACCGGCCAACCGACGATTGTTTTCCGAACACTTTCCGGCCGTCGTCCGGCCATAAAATTTCGGCCCGAAAAGAAATATTCCGACAAGGGAAAATACCCCTAAAGTTGCCCCTGATCTTTGACTCTGAAAATTTTGATTTTTTGTGAGTCATTTTTCTTCACGCATGATGGCTTCTCCTCATAATGGGGGCCTTACAAATGTGCGCTTTTACCACAGAAAATTACAAGGGTAAATCAGGCTCCATACTTAACAATCTCCCACTTGGAGACTCATCTCCAACCCAAACCTGTGATTGCTTTCCATTCTGGCTTCTTATCCTTGAATGCCGATTGAAGATGAGCAAAAGCTCAACTTCTCCTTGTTGACCACCTTTGTAAACATGTCTGCAGGATTTTCACTTGTATGCACCTTTCCTAGCTTTAGTTGTCCCTCTTCCAAAAGACTGCGTATGAAGTGATATCTCACCTCAATGTGCTTTGTCCTTGAATGAAAGGCTGAGTTCTTCGCAAGATGGATAGCGCTTTGGCTATCACTGTACAAGACACAATTGTCTTGTTTGAATCCAAGCTCTTCTAAGAATCTGTGAAGCCACAGAATTTCTTTGCTTGCCTCCGTCATTGCTACATACTCTGCTTCCATGGTAGAAAGTGAAACCACTTTCTGCAGCTTTGAAGCCCAGATTACTACTGTGCCTCCAACCGTGAACACATAGCCAGTAGTGCTCCTTCGAGTATCTTTGTCACCTGCCATATCTGCATTAGCATACCCTTCTAGAGAAATATCAATTCCTCCAAAATACAAAGCATTTGTTGTTGTCCCTTTTAGATACCTAAGTATCTAATTCACAGCTTGCCAATGCTCTTTACCTGGGTTGTCCATGAACCTACTCACAACTCCCACTGCATGTGCAATGTCTGGCCTTGTCCAGACCATAGCATACATTAGAGAACCTACCGCTGCAGCATATGAAACTTTAGACATATAGGCTATCTCCTCTTGTGTCTTTGGACACATACCCTTTGTTAGTTTAAAGTGACGAGCCAAAGGTGTAGAAACTAGTTTTGCATTTTTCATTTTGCATTTTGCATTGCAAACCTTTCTAGTACCTTCTTGATGTAATCTTCTTGAGATAGCTTTATTGTCTTCTTTGTCCTGTCCCTTGATATTTTCATACTAAGTATCCTCTTTGCAACACCTAAATCTTTCATTGAAAAAGATTTAGACAGTTCCTCTTTTAGGTCTTTCATGTCCTGCATGTTAGCACTTGCAATCAACATGTCATCAACATACAACATTAGGATGATAAATTTCCCATCTCCCAAATTCTTCGTGTAGACGCAGTGATCCGAGTTGCATCTTGTGAATCCATGATCCAACATCCATTGATCAAACTTCAAGTACCATTGTCTTGATGCTTGCTTTAAACCATACAAGCTCTTCTTTAATCTGCAAACGATTTCCTTCTTACCTTTTACTTCATATCCCTTTGGTTGAAGCATGTAGATTTCCTCCTCTAAGTCACCGTGAGGGAATGCCGTATTTACATCCATTTGCTTGAGATTTAGATCATGAGCAGCCACAAGGCTTAAGACAAGTCTAATTGAGTTAATTTTTACAACAGGAGAAACTATTCATTGAAGTCAATACCTTTCTTTTGAGAAAAACCTTTTACAACAAGCCTAAACTTGTACCTTTTCTTCCCCATCCTTAAGCTCCATGTACTCATCACCTGTTTCTTTTGTTTGTTTTCTTTCCAAGTAATCTTTGTACATATTTTGTTCGTTAAAAATTACATCCCTACTCCTTAAGATTTTACCATCTTCAAGATTCCATAGGCGATACCCAAGGTCACCTTCTCCATAGCCAATGAAGAAACACTTTTTGGACTTTGCATTTAGCTTTGATCTTAGGCTTCTATCTATGTGCATGAAAGCCTCACACCCAAACACTTTGAGAAATGCATAATTCACCGGTTTACTTGTCCATGCCTCTTCTGGAACTCCCCCATCCAATGCCATTGAGGGTGACCGATTGGTTACGTACACAGACGTACTTACAGCTTCCGCCCAAAGCTCAAGCATTAGGAGAAATATGAACCTTGCATGGGCCTTGTAAGGAATCCTAATTTTTAAGAATTAAAGCTAATGTTGTGTGGGGTTTAGGGGGCAAGGGCATTGAAGAAGGTAGTTTTGAGTAGGCTTTTCTAGCTTTTTTTAAAGACAAATGTAGGATGTGGACTTAAAGGGTTACTTTCTCTCTCTAGCTTTTTTTAAAGTGAAGGAAGCATAGGGGTGTGTCCACATCAGCAAAAACGTGGGTCACAAAGAGACAAAATTTGACTTTAAAAAAAAAAATCATTTTTACTTGTTTTTTACTTAAAACTCCCTCCCAACATATACATATATATCCAAAAATCATTTTTTGACCCATTTTTTAACCCACAAGCTTAGAAAGTCCATTTTTTTAAAACTCTTTTCCCTTAAAAAAGTAATAAACATTTTGTTCTCTCCTCCTTCTCCCTCCTTCCTCCTCCCTCCTCCCTCCTCTCTCTCTCTCTCTCTCCCTCTCCTCTCCCTCCTTGCCCCTACCTTCCTCCTCCTCCCCAATCTCTCCCTCCCCCCCCTCCCTCCTTCTCTCCTCCCATCTTCCTCAACCTCTTTACCCTTCCTCCTCTATCTTTTCTTCATTTTTTTCCTCACGCAACAGCTTCCATGGTGCTCACGGACATCACAAATGGTTTGCTTCCACCACTACGTACCCCGCACACCAAAAGCATACATATTCGCTTACCCACGGCATTTACACCGAAGACCACTAGTGAAGGTGATCAAAGGTCATCACAGGAACGTCGCACCGCTTGTGAGATCAATTTTGACATTTGGGTGGATGGCCATTTGTACCCTCACGATCCTATAAGCCGCTTCCATCCACCGTTTAATAGCCTTTCCACATTTCTTCAATTTCTTGGGAGGGGAGAAGCAGGCTTGTTAGGCTATTGCAAGCGGTTGTGTATGGGTGCAAGTGCTTCTTTGCATATGTGGATGCATGCATGTCAAGCTCTTCACCTCAAGACGACGGCATTACAAGAGAGTTTTGCCTCTTCAGAGAGGGTAGTTAAAACTCTTGAACAACAAATGCAACAAAAGGAGTTCCACATCTAGAAGCTTACCAACACCATCACATACTTGAAAGAAACACCCCTTGGTGCAAGGGAACGCAAACGCACGTATTCATCCATTGAAACTCTTGCACATTCGGGAGGAGCACGCAAACGACGAGTTACAGCCACAAGGTGATTTGGTCTTTACTTGCATGATGCATTCTTACTTCACACTATTTTCTAACATTTATGTTTATTTGTTGCTAGAAACTTCATCCAGGAGGCATGCGGTGGAACAAGCCAAGATGATCGAGTCAACCTTCTCACTAGTTGTCTCAATATCCAGGACGTGATTTCTATCTTACAATCACCTGGAGGTAAGCACATTAAGGATGTAGTCACCAAGGACCTTATGCGTAAATTAAGAAATGTGGTTAGTAATGATGACGTTCAACAAGCTTGTGATGAGGCTGGAATCAACACTAAAGCCTAAAGGCTATTTTCCAACTCCTAAAGGATGCCCTCAAAGAAAATGGCATTGTGGAAAACCTATTTCCCGTTCCTCACAAGGTTAAGCTTGCAAAGAAGGCCACAAACGAAGATGTGTTCTCCCGCATTGGGACATACCTACACATTGAGGACACAATGCCAACTTCCCTTTATGCTTCGTGCGCAACAAAGACAAGGGGAAAAGGTAAGAAACAATCCATAAGACCTTCGGAGAAGGGCTTTTCTTATACAATGTGGAATAATATTTTCGTGGATCTTAGAAAGCTTCAAGAAGCCATGCTTAGATTTTACGAGTTACCTGAAGAAGGTGGCATACTTTACTTTTTTCTTTGGTATTATTCTTATCATAGACTCTGAAGTTTAAGGTCTTAGCACTATTTATTTTGTAGTGCTTGGCACAAAATTCGCTTTTGTGCTGAAACTCGATGAGTGTCAAATAGTGAAAGGCCGAAGGTTAGAGAGGCTAAGTGTCACTCTAATGAACGAGGCCCTTCTGAAAACCAAGCGAAGGGATTCAGTCGAGCCATCTCCCAACCCATCTTTTAGCATGCAATTAGAGAAACACATTTGGTGGTCGGGTACTATTGAGGTGCCCAAAGAGACCAATGGAGTACTTTCATGGATTTTTGAGAGAACTCCATGGATCACAGAAGTAATACACTCCCAAATTGCAGGTCAGAAGTTGGAGATTGAGGGTTTTGGTAGTTATGATGTGGAGTGGCACTTAGGTGGGGATTTAAAGACCATAAAGTGTTTGCTTGGCTGCAAACAAGGGGCTTCTTCTCTCATGCCTTGTCCATTTTGCACTCGAGGGTACAAACGTAATGGTAAAAAATCACATAAGAGCACTGCAAAGGCCGGTTCCATGCTTCCATGGCAAGGTCATGGAGAACAAGGATTAGATTGTCGTGATGTCGGAGATGAAGGTAGAGAATGGGAAGCGTCTATTCTGAGATGTCCCATGCTCAATGCCCCAGACCGTGATCAAAAGGACCACGCTTGGAATCCAATCTTTCGATTTCCTCTATTGAATGTACATTTTTGTACATTACACGCATTCATGCATATTTTTGATAGGCTATTGAAGCTCCACATTGACTATGCTTTCACAATGAAACCGTTGGAAAAGTCCCAGGAAGCGATCGAAAGAGTGGAGGTACTCTTGAATTCCATTGGCTGTCATGGTGGAAATGTGTCTATCGTTGCTGCAAAGAACACAGAGGATGCCCATGAAATTGCTCAACAAGTGTCAATGAGTGGACAAAAAGCTAGACACTTTTTGAAGAAAGTTTCCTAAGGAAAGCCAAGTCAATATGATGCTCAAAACAGCTCCAACCAGCAGGCAGGTAACCTTTGGGAGCTTTGGAAGGAGTTATGAAAAGCTACTATCGACAATGATTCAAATGGCGAGCTTGCAAACAAGCGCAAGCAAGTTTGGGCACATTTTGATAAAATGGTCAAGCTTATGGGCCTTAACAGCACAACAGAAGAACAACGCCAATCATTTCAAGAAGCCTTGGCGGATTTTACCAAGGTCTTCACCCTTTCTTGGGGTGAAAATAACATCACACATTACATGGTGTATTTATTACAAGGGATTGTTTTTATTTAATAATGTGGATCATTTACTCATGTGAACAACATATCTTGTTTGCGCATGGTGCATTTTTTATGCACAAGTATGATTTGCTTGAAATTTTTAGCACTCAAGGCATGGAGAAGTCCCATTATCGAGCAAGGGGAGTGTACTTCAAAAATACTCGACATGGTGGTGGAATGGTGCAATCCAATTATTTGGAGGAGATGTTCAATTGGTTTTTTCGCACAACATTTGCTTGTAAGCTCACAATGGAGCGTGCATGACAATCCAAGATTGCTATTGAAGTGCGAAAATGGAGTCGTCAAGAGCATAGCAACAAGTGGCAAATGTCGCAAGGTCCCACCAAGCATGCTGCATGGCGGCGATGCAGAGTGCGACAAGGATCAAAGTGGATACTGCGCGAGTCACTAAACGTGAACGCAAGGTCCAACTCTTAGCAACATGTTTATTTAAAAAAATAGTGTGAACAGGGCCCTTTTTAAATGGGCCCTTATAAATATTGCATGCTCTCATAAACCACTCATTTCTTAAGAACAGGTGAGCTCTTACCAACGAAATGGCGTGCACCAAACAAACCGCGAAAGAGAATCCGTCTGCCAACAAAAACACCCTCCAAGGATGTGAGAAGTTGTCATGGCTTAAAGGCACAAGAAAACGGCCACGAACGCCTGGCCGTTCCAGGAACTCATCTGGTAGTGGGCATGGTGGTAGGTCACGAGAGTCATCGAGGACTATTGAATCTCCACCTCCTCAAGATATAACACCTAGAAGGAGAATGAAGCAACGTGCCCACCACTGGAGAGAAGAAGAGGGCCAGCAAACAACAGAGTCCGATAGTGAGCAGCCGTTGCGCCACCAATCACAAGCAGGACCATCCAGGACTCGGGTGGTCCATACAGACACTGAATCAGAGAGTGAGCCACCATGGCTGTGAGATAAAATACCGCACACACACCGGGTGGCCGTTGGGGGGAAGACATTGCCTCAAGGCCAGGGAGCTCTCCCCACACGACAAGATCGGCAGCCAAGGGAAGAGGAAGAATCAGAAGAGGCTGTAGAACCAGCCCCTAAGCATGTAAACAGGCGCAAGTCTAAGTTTTTCAAGAAGCCTAAACGCCGCCCGACAGCAAATGTGCAAGTGCCCCCAAGACAACCGTAGCGGCGCCGAAAAATAGCAAGGGAATTTGCAGAAATCTGCCACTACCAGAAGACGATGGAGCTTTTGATTCGACGCGCCCCCTTTGCTCGCACTGTGAAGAAGGTGCTTCAAAGCTATGGAAATCAGTATAGAATGCAAGCAATAGCACTAGAGGCTATTCAAGAAGCTGTAGACAGCAAATGTGCAAGTGCCCCCAAGACAACCGCAGTGGCGCCGAAAAATAGCAAGGACATTTGCAGAAATCCGCCACTACCAGAAGATGATGGAGCTTTTGATTCGATGCGCCCCCTTTGCTCGCAATGTGAAGGAGGTTCTTCAAAGCTATGGAAATTAGTATAGAATGCAAGCAATAGCGCTAGAGGCTATTCAAGAAGCTGCAGAGGCCCACGTCATTTCAGTGTTGGAAGATACCAACCTATGCGCCATACATGCAAAGTGAGTGACAATACAGCCAAAAGATATGCAGCTTGCACGTCGATTGCGACGAGACTTCGAGCATTAGCCGAAGTTACCCCTCTTTTTGTATTGCACACCCTTATCTTTGTAATGATTTGACTTTCCAATGACAATATGATCAATAGTTGTGTCTACTGTGTCTATTATCTTTGTAATGAAATGACTTTGTAATTTCAAGTTCTGTATGTAATTTCAATCAATTTCAGTAAATTTGTGCTTTTTAAGTACCCTTGGGGGTAGATAAGCCTATAAGGGGCAAAAAGAAGCCTGGCCACAAGGGCGCGCAAATGGCCTATCCATCAGTTTTGGATGGGCCATTTGCGCGTCCTTGTGGCTAGGCTTTTTTTTTCCCCTAGTAGGCTTATCTACCCCCAAGGGTACTTAAAAAGCACAAATTTACTAAAACCTATTGGTTTTGCAACATTATTTTACATGGATTCTTGTGGACACCCTTTTTTGGCCATTCCAAGCTTTGAATTCCCTATAGGATATCAAAAAAGATAAAATATTGTGAAACCAAGTGTCTATGCAACATTAATTTGGATGTTTCAAATGTCCAATGTAATTGGACTTTTTGGTGCAAGGGTGTACTAGGTAGAGCTAAAGCAAGTGATAGTGTGATGGAAACTTCATTTCATAATTATATTTCACCTTTTCTAGTGTGATGGAAACTTCATTTCATAATTAGGAGAAGCTCAGATAATTAATTTAGCTAATTATTTTAGTAGAAAAACTCTGAGTTTTAGACAAATTAAATAGGGGAAATTAAAAAATAGATTTAAATTTAATTGAGATATTTATCAAAGGTTTATTAGACCTCAGGGAACCCGTGGTAATTATGCTACTAGTAGAAAATTAGTTTAACTATATATCCCAATAAAATTACTCTAATTTTTTGGAAAAATAAAAAGGAAAATATAGTAAAGTAAACCAAAATCCTTTGATATTAATACCAGAGAAGGAATATACCTTGAGGAATCTATGATGATTATCCTAACCTTAGATAAATAGTTTAGGTACGCATTTTGGTCAAAAGTAACCGATTTTTGGTATATAATGGACAAGAAAAATCAGGAAATAAATTTATCTGATTGCCAAATAATTAATTGAGGTCCAAAATCCTTATTGAAGGATGGAAAAAAATTACTTATAGCATAATTAAGTTATGGGATGAGTAACCTATCAAATCGACGATTAAAGATCCCTATCTATTCCAAAAATTCTTATTTTTGGTAAACAAGGAAAATAAAGGTTATTCAATTAATCTTTTAATGGATTAAGTCTTTTTATAAGGCTGCCGAAATGGCTCCCAAGAGAACCAGGGGGAATCCTTTGACTGAAGAAGAAGATGTTAGTAACAAGCGCAACAAAGCAACTAATGACCATGAAGCAGGGCCTAGCCATAGGCCAACCGAGGAGAGTCTACGGGCACCTGCCCCACAGTACATGGATGATCAATCCCAGGTGGATTTCTATTATTTCATTAATAGCTTTTAGAGTTTATTTTAAGTTAAGCATTGCATACGTAAGGTTAGGAAGGGAAAAAAAAATGGCTGTAAATGGAAGGTAACTTCCACGAAACCCACGAGCAATGATTGTAACTAGGAAAGGAATGATTGGGTTATGACTGATTGACTTAGGAAAGAAATTTTTGACCATCCTTAAGACAGCTTGTCTCAAGACACCTCTGATTCCTTGGAAATATTTTACTCTAGGTAATGAGTAATGATGGAGATACCATCATGGAAGAGTTGGTTACCTCGGCACGTGTGGAGGCTTTACCCCGTGCTTGTTTATGTTTATGTATAGTACTTTTAAGTTTATCCTAGAGGAACTGCCCGGTTGTATGGGCAACTAGTTTTGGCGTATGGGCGCCCGGACTTTGGGTGAATACTTTTTCCACCCCGGTTATATAAATAAGGAATGGGTGCTGTTTTTCACCCCTGTATAGGTGGTCATGAGACAAGTTAGTATTGGTCAGTGATACTTTAAAATGACAGTACCTTGTCTTAAGTTTAAAGATGTCTGTTTTCTGAAAGAATGTCTTCAATACTGTTTTCAAAGGTTGTCTTAAGGAAATGCAGTTTGAAAAGTTAAAAAGGAATCATTATTTTAATTGTGGAAAGAATGGGGTAGTAATTAAACAACAATAGAATCATGTGTGAGTGCGGGGTGGTAAGTGGGGATTGACTAAGGTTGTCAATCATGGACGGGTGGACCTGATTAGTCAGGTAACTATCCATTCCCGCGCACTAAAATGTTTAGAAACTTCTTCCACTTGGAGGAGGAATCCACCAGCGGCGGCTGTGCCCTCACATATGCTAGAGGGAAAAAAGCGTTGGCTAAGGAAACCTTAATCTAAAGGATGAAGATTTAGGGCCGGAATTTTTTTTTATAGGGTCCAGTTTCCACTGCGAGACAGGACTAGGTCTCTTATAGGGCTATAAACCTAAACCATTGCCAATGGTAAGGGTGAATTCCATGGAATTTGTTTTTGTTTAAAGACTTTGACTTTAGTAGGCCTAGAGACCTGTCAATGGGACCATTCCGCTTTTGGTGTCGGCGGGTTGGAGACCTTACAGTTTTATTGTCTTTCAACATGAGAGTTTGAGTATTGTCATTTATGAATTTAAAAGTTTGTTTTCTTGAATCATTGGAACCTTTATACACTTTGTTATTTATGACTACTCTAGTATCTAGAAATCATCTTAAATTTTTCTTGCTTGAATTAATGGGCGGCTTTACAATCTTTGCATTTATAAGGATACTGTACACACCAAGTAAGACTATCAAAACATTCACATATCAATTTATCCACGTTTGGTTACAAGGCAGTTTGCTTCAGCGTTCATTGCAAGGGCATCATATACCATGATCCAAAAAGTCATTGCAAGTTTTACAAGGCTTCAACTTTCATTACAAGGGGGGCATATACAATCATAAAAAATTACTACAATCCACTCCAGGTTATGATGTTTACAAAGATAAACTTAGGTTATCCAAAATAGAGTCTCTCTCCCTTGCAATGGTCGCCACTAAGCATTGATAGTCTTTCTCCATTTTGACCATAGAATACATAAGCTCGTCAATCAAAGCCTTGCAAACATGGCACTCCTTTTTATCTACCATGTTTTGTAGGAGACATGGCAATGGTACATGTGGATGCAAGATATTCTATAGTGACCACTCCAGCTGTGGAAAAAGTGTTTGCAAATTGGGCAAGGACCCGGTGCATTTTTTGTGTAAGATGGAGGTGGCCGCAATGTGTTGGGATGCTCGATAGTAGTCATGATTGACTATTTTTGATACTACTCCTCCATTTCATGAAGGTCACGCCTGAGGATCTTGACGTCTCTCTGTAACTCTTTGGAGTTACTTGTGTCAACTTCCCCCGTCATCTGTGTGGAGGTACAAATCTGTGTTTACAATTCCTCCACATCATCATGTGTTTGCGTAGCAAAGCCGTCTAATACATATCTTAGATCACGACACACAACAAGTGGACATGCTCCATGTCTCAAGAAGAATGGATGACTCATACATGTATAATCAAAGTTCTAATGATGCAAAAGAACTGGATCACTATGGAAAGTCACTTTTACATATGTGCAATAGTACTGGAATGCTCATTGCAAATGGTGTATCTCTATGGCAAGGCACCAATGACTTTACATGTAGAAAGCACAATGGTGATACCATGATTGACTATATTCTGTTCTCGGAAGCCACTCTAGACTGCATACAAAGCTTTACACTTGGTGAATGGAATCCGGAATCAGATCATAGGATGTTATGTATTGACCTCAAGTGTGGTAAACGGCCCGAGCATGTAGCCTCCAATCATGATGTGAATCATTTCTACCTACGTCTAGACTTCAAATGAGCACTTATATATGTTGATATGGTGGACCAAATGTTAAGCATGATAGAGTATCAAGAGAACCCAACATTAGAATGCAAGTGGAAAGTTTTCAAAGAAGTAATTTGATCCTGTTCGAAGGAATGCTTTTCGTCAAACACATGTCTTGCAAAAGGTCTAAGAAGGGTAGCACCAAGTGTTAGGAAATAAGACGTAGCTAAATAGATAATTGAGTAGATTACTTAATGGAGAGAGACAAATTTATATACACGAGATTATAGAGTAGAGAGAGAGAGAGAGAGAGAGAGTACGCACGATATACGTGGTTCACCCAATGTGGGCTATGTCCACGGGAAAGCAGCCACTCAATGGCTTTAGTACTTCAAAACAAGAAGTAGTTTACAAAGGGATTATACCCTTAATGGAGCTCCCGCCTTGCTTCACTCTCACCACCTCACACTCACCTTGTTACATTAACTTCACACATTGAAATGTGTGTAGAAATGGCCTACTTTTATAGGCCAAAAGGGCTGCCCTCTCTTATGAGAGACAGCCATGTGTAGACGCCCTTGTGCGAATAAGTCCAAATCGGACCCTCCAATCCGTCCATGTGTGGCCGCCCTTGAGAAGACAAGTCCGCTTTTGAATTCGGCCACCGGCCATTGACTTCCGACCACCGGCCATCGGACACTGGCCAACCGACCGGTTGTTTTACGACCACTTTCCGGCCGCCGTCCGGCCATAATATTCCGACGAAAAAAAAAAGTCTCTGGGCCCTCTGCCCCCGAGGCCTTTAAAGTTGAACCTGATTCTTGTCTGTGAAAATTTTGGTTTCCGGTGAGTGATTTTCCTTTACGCACGATGGCTTCTCCTCATAATGGGGGCCTTACAAATGTGTGCTTTTACCACAGAAAATTACAAGGGTAAATCAGGCTCCATACTTAACAATCTCCCACTTGGAGACTGATCTCCAAACCAAACCTGTGACTGCTTTCCATTCTGGCTTCTTATCCTTGAATGCCGATTGAAGATGAGCAAAAGCTCAACTTCTCCTTGTTGACCACCTTTGTAAACATGTCTACAGGATTTTCACTTGTATGCACCTTTCCTAGCTTTAGTTGTCCCTCTTCCAAAAGAGTGCGTATGAAGTGATATCTCACCTCAATGTGCTTTGTCCTTGAATGAAAGGCTGAGTTCTTCGCAAGATGGATAGCGCTTTGGCTATCACTGTACAAGACACAATTGTCTTGTTTGAATCCAAGCTCTTCTAAGAATCTGTGAAGCCACAGAATTTCTTTGCTTGCCTCCGTCATTGCTACATACTCTGCTTCCGTGGTAGAAAGTGAAACCACTTTCTGCAGCTTTGAAGCCCAGCTTACTGCTGTGCCTCCAACCGTGAACACATAGCCAGTAATGCTCCTTCGAGTATCTTTGTCACCTGCCATATCTGCATCAGCATACCCTTCTAGAAAAATATCAGTTCCTCGAAAATACAAAGCATTTGTTGTTGTCCCTTTTAGATACCTAAGTATCCACTTCACAGCTTGCCAATGCTCTTTACCTGGGTTGTCCATGAACCTACTCACAACTCCCACTGCATGTGCAATGTCTGGCCTTGTCTAGACCATAGCATACATTAGAGAACTTACCGCTGCAGCATATGAAACTTTAGACATATAGGCTATCTCCTCTTGTGTCTTTGGACACATATCCTTCGTTAGTTTAAAATGACCAGCCAAAGGTGTAGAAACTGGTTTTGCATTTTGCATTGCAAACCTTTCTAGTACCTTCTTGATGTAATCTTCTTGAGATAGCTTTATTGTCTTCTTCGTCCTGTCCCTTGATATTTTCATACCAAGTATCCTCTTTGCAGCACCTAAATCTTTCATTGAAAAAGATTTGGACAGATCCTCTTTTAGGTCTTTGATGACCTGCATGTTAGCACTTGCAATTAACATGTCATCAACATACAACATTAGGATGATGAATTTCCCATCTCCCAAATTCTTCGTGTAGACGCAGTGATCCGAGTTGCATCTTGTGAATCCATGATCCAACATCCATCGATCAAACTTCAAGTACCATTGTCTTGATGCTTGCTTTAAACCATACAAGCTCTTCTTTAATCTGCAAACCATTTTCTCCTTACCTTTTACTTCATACCCCTTTGGTTGAAGCATGTAGATTTCCTCCTCTAAGTCACCTTGAGGGAATGCCGTATTTACATCCATTTGCTCGAGATTTAGATCATGAGCAGCCACAAGGCTTAAGACAAGCCTAGTTGAGTTCATTTTTACAACAGGAGAAAATATTTCATTGAAGTCAATACCTTTCTTTTGAGAAAAACCTTTTACCACAAGCCTAGACTTGTACCTTTTCTTCCCACCTTCTTCTTCCTTTAGCTTGTACACCCATTTGTTTTGAATTGCCCGCTTACCTTTAGGCAACTCAACCAACTCCCATGTTTGGTTGCGATGTAGTGAGTCCATCTCCACTTGCATGCTCTTCGTCCATTCTTCTTTGGATTCATGTTGCATAGCTTCTTCATATGATTCCGGCTCTCCAGAATCTGAGATCAAGAGATGGTTGAAGGAAGGAACAAAACTTTCTGGAGGTCTACTTGCTCTTGTAGATCTTCGGGGAATAGGTTGAGTCTCCTCATTTGGTTGACGTTGTTGCACATTGTCACCGTTTGCAGTCCTTGAGTCTTCACCGTCCTCAAGCTCCATGTACTCATCACCTGTTTCTTTTGTTTGTTTTCTTTCCAAGTAATCTTTGTACATATTTTGTTCGTTAAAAATTACATCCCTACTCCTTAAGATTTTACCATCTTCAGGATTCCATAGGCGATACCCAAAGTCTCCTTCTCCATAGCCAATGAACAAACACTTTTTGGACTTTGCATCTAACTTTGATCTTAGGCTTCTATCTATGTGCATGAAAGCCTCACACCCAAACACTTTGAGAAATGCATAATTCACCGGTTTACCTGTCCATGCCTCTTCTGGAACTCCCCCATCCCATGCCGTTGAGGGTGACGGATTGATTAAGTACACAGACGTACTTACAGCTTCCGCCCAAAGCTCAAGCGGTAGGCCTACATGTAGCCGCATGCTTTGTGCTCGTTCCATGATTGTCTTGTTCATGCTTTCCGAAATCCTATTTTGTTGAGGTGTCCTTGGGGTTGTCCTTTGCCTCCGAATGCCATTGCTAGCACAAAAGCTTGGCTGCAATATTCGCCTCCATTGTCGGATCTGAGGCATTTAACCTTGGTACCTGTTTCATTCTCCACAAAGGCTTTCCACCTTTGAAATATGGAAAATACATTGGATTTATTCTTCATGACATAAACCCATGTTTTTCTAGTCGCATCCTCTATGGATGTTACATAGTACAATGAGCCACTAGGTGATGGTGTACTTGCAGGACCCCAAACATCAGAATGAACCAACTCAAGTTTTTTATTTTTTCTTTCATTTCCTGATTTTTGAAATTTTACCCTCTTTTGTTTACCATAAACACAATCTTCACAGAACTCTAAGTCCACTTCTTTCAAACCTGGTAGAAGCTTCTTTGTTTGAAGGATTTGCATTCCTTTGGCACTCATATGCCCAAGTCGGTAGTGCCACACGGCACTGTCAATTCTGTAGTTGCTGCACAAGCTGAAGGTTGCGTGCTAACAGTACACAAGTAAAGTGTACCGACTTTTTCACCCTTGGCAACCACCAAAGATCCCTTTGAGATCTTCCACCGTTTGTTTCTGAATGCAATGTTGTGACCTTCATCGTCCAATTGTCCTGCAGAGATCAAATTTTTGTGAAGAGAAGGAACATGCCTAACATCTTTAAGCTTCCATTCATTTCCGTTAGCAGTTTTGACAGAAACTGTACCTTTGCCGGCAATCTCACAAGCTTCATCATCTCCCAAGTATACATACCCAAAATTACCTTTGGTGTAGTCTTGGAAATGTTGCTTGTGTGGTGTCGCATGGAATGAAGCCCCGGAATCTACTATCCAGGAATTAGACACATTGTCTAATGAGAGAATTAGAGCATCTTGCTCTACTTTACCTGCCACATTGGCCTCCGATGTTGGCTTGTTGTCTTGAGACTCTGTCTCCTTCTTCTTCTTGGAACAGCAATCCTTCTTGACGTGGCCCTTCTTGCCGCAGTTCCAACATTCAAGAACTGACTTTGTGCGCGACTTGCTCCGCCTTGAGCGATCACGACCCTTTTGGTTTTTGAACCTCTCCTTAAGCCTTCCTCTTGTTTCCACTGATAGTGCAGCACTTGATGATTCTCCTGTGCTTCTCCTTCGCATTTCCTCGCTTAGGAGAACACCCACAACATCATCAAACTTAAGAGTATTTGTGCCAGAGATAGAATTACTTACAGCCATCACAAGGCTATCCCAACTATCCGGTAGAGATGATAGTATAAGGAGAGCTCGTACTTCGTCATCAAAATTGATTTTCACTGATCGAAGTTGACTTATGTTTGTGTTAAAGTCATTTAGGTGTTCTGCAACTGAACCATTCTCTGCCATCTTTAGATTGAACAAGCGCTTCATAAGAAATACCTTATTGGATGTCGATGGTTTCTCGTAGAAGTCGTCAAGTGACTTTAGCAAGTCCTCCGTGGTCTTCATCTCCGAAACATTGAGGGCCACCGTTGACGCCAAGCTTAACCGGATTGTTCCCAGTGCCTTTCCATCAAGGACAATCCATGCTTCATCTGCCATTGTTGCGGGCTTCTTCTCAAGACCGCCTAGTGGAAAATAGAGGTCCTTCTGGTAGAGATAGTCTTCAATCTGCATCTTCCAATGTTGGTAGTTTTTGCCGTTGAACTTCTCAATCTTGAGCTTCCCTTCCTCCGCCATAACTCCCACTCAATTCAAGGAATCCTTTCCTTGAGATAATTTAGCTATGAGCAAACCTTGCTCTGATACCAGTTGTTAGGAAATAAGACATAGCTAAATAGATAATTGAGTAGATTACTTAATGGAGAGAGAAAGATTTATATACACAAGATTATAGAGTAGAGAGAGAGAGAGAGAGAGAGAGTACACATGATATACGTGGTTCACCCAATGTGGGCTACGTCCACGGGAAAGCAGCCACTCAATGGCTTTAGTACTTCAAAACAAGAAGTAGTTTACAAAGGGATTATACCCTTAATGGAGCTCCCGCCTTGCTTCACTCTCACCACCTCACACTCACCTTGTTGCATCAACTTCACACTATATGTGTGTGGAAATGGCCTCCTTTTATAGGCCAAAGGGGCTGCCCTCTCTTATGAGAGACAGCCATGTGTAGCCGCCCTTGTGCGAATAAGTCCAAATCGGACCCTCCAATCCGCCCATGTGTGGCCGCCCTTGAGAAGACAAGTCCGCTTTTGAATTCGGCCACCCGCCATTGAATTCGGCCACCGGCCACCGGCCATTGACTTCCGACCACCGGCCACTGGCCATTGACTTCCGACCACCGGCCATCGGCCACCGGCCAATCGACCGGTTGTTTTACGACCACTTTCTGGCCGCCGTCCGGCCATAATATTCCGGCGAAAAAGAATATTCCAGCGAAAAAAAAGTCTCGGGGGCCTCCATCCCCGAGGCCTTTAAAGTTGCCCCTGATTCTTTTCCGTGAAAATTTTGGTTTCCGGTGAGTGATTTTCCTTCACGCACGATGGCTTCTCCTCATAATGGGGGCCTTACAAATGTGCGCTTTTACCACAGAAAATTACAAGGGTAAATCAGGCTCCATACTTAACAAATGATTTCTCATCCCAATGCAAAAAGTTATATTCAAAGGCATGATTTGCCGAAGCAAATCGTGTTGATTACAGTGGGAATCAGTTTGAAAATTGCAAGAGTTACAAAGTTATAAGATTGATAGCATAGTTCCATCCATCCTCCAGTCCTCCTCGACCTTCAATTTGTCTTCCATTCTGTTCCCAATCTGCGGACATTCATTACAATAAGCATCCAATGATCGAAAAACCATGATGTATTGAAAATGTGGTGGAAGGATTCTCACCATGTGACCTTGTAAACGAAATTGTGCTTGTTGAAGGTCCTCAAAACCCATAATAACCAAATGTTCTCGAACATTACTAAGAGTCCAATGATTGTTCACTTGGACTGCCTCCAAAGCATCTTTCGGCATCTTCACTGCAATGTCAAAGCTTGTAATAGCGCCGTCTACACTCTGTAAGGGAGTCCACACTCCAAGCTTGCACATCCAACTATCATAGTGAAATTGTATGTACAAGGAGGTGCGGGATTTCAAATAGCGCATTCCAATACCTGAAGCTCCCACCTTACAACGGTACCGGTCCCCGTTGTGCATGCCCTCCACAAAACCCCAGTCCTCTTCTAAAAGCCTTCCTAATTCCTTGTAATGCGCATCTTTACATACAAGCATTGTGGTAGTCTCCACAAATCCAAACTCGTTAAAAATGTGCACAAAACAATGAATAGGCAAACACCAACTCAAGCCCACCGACCTAGAAGCTTTATAGTATTTCAAAGAGTTTTGGACATCCATTATCATCTTTTGCTTGAAATATTCTACCGACCACAAATCTGGCAACGGCCACTCCATACTTAATAAGGAAGTTACTTTGATTGGTTCAAGCGTTCCAAATGCTTGTGTAGAGGTAGGACAATATAGGAGTGAGAATAGAAGAAAATCCTTCTTTGAACCAGTTTGGTTGGGCAAAGATGTGGGAACATTATTGCTCCAATATCCGCATGTATAGCATTGAATGTGCCGGAGAGACTATGTAGTGGCTGCTCCTCCACCAACGTGGATGGAAATATGACTATAAATGCATGACAAATCTTAAGTATAAATCCATAATAACATTACACTGTTATTTTACACCTAGCTTTGTATTCTCAAATATGTACTTACAATGTGTTGGAAATCGAGGTGGTTGTTGCAAATGCATGGTTGACATTGAGAAAACATGTTGCACAATGGCTACGGTCCCCTTGTCTTTGCGGTTCTTGAAGCCAAGGAGCTTTCCTTTCCAACAAAGATCCAAGTTTGCACGATTCCGCACACGATGAGGGCCAATAGCAGATGGTTGCATGCATACCCAAGCACCTTTGGTGAACTCTTGTGGCACCCACTCATCATCTACACCTCTAGTGTTGTGGCATGCAAGTGCTGTGACCTCATCCTTTGGCCGCCTTTGCGAAGTAGAGTTGGCCATGGTTGAGCAAAGAAAACTAGGAGGAGAAGGACCTTGCTTGTTGCTACAATGTAGGTGGGATAAAGTGATATGAGAAGGTGGTTAACCCTTGTGGCAATGGGAGGAGAAGGTGGATAACCCTTGCTTGGTGTGGCAATGGGAGGAGAAGGTGGATAACCTTTGCTTGGTGTGGCAATAGAAGGTGGTAGGGGAGGAGAGAGGAGCTTCCTTGCTGCAGCAATGGAGATGGTGTAGAGAGAGAGTGTGTGTTGGAGTAGAGGATGTGTGTGATGGTTGCAACCAAGGAGGGGTTGGAAAAGAGGTTCTAGAGAGAGAACTAATTTTCGAGGAGCTCTGGATAGCAAAAAAAGATTTTTCAAAAGTTTTTTTTTAAAATTGAATTTTAGGGTTTTTGGGTACACGTGTTGACTTTTTGAGGTCAAAAAATGCTTTTTTGACCATAAAATAGTTTTAGGGGGGTTTTAAGAAGATGAAATTTGAGTTTTGAAAATTTTGAAAATTTTCAAATTTTTGGGATTTTTTCAGAACCGGATAAAAAAGGAGAGAAGTTGGAGGTTCCATATGTCCCCCCCACCCCCCGCACCTTCTCACTAGGTAAGAGCCCATTTAAGAAGTGTAAGACTACTTTGTCCCTCTACATTTTTGAGGGCATAAAGTGTGTCCACCACCTTCTTCTCATTGGCTGGCCTCTAATTAACCTTAATCCCAAAGGGCCCGAAACAGCTTCATTAGAATCCTAGATTTATCGACCTAGCTTGTGACGTATGATCCTTATAACCACGCAAACGATGGATAGAGGACTTCCTCTCTTCTGTTTCTCGTATCTCTACTTTTTGGAAATAGAGTAGGGTGTTGTCAATGGAAAAGGAGAATAAAGGAAGGCCATCTATCAAGTTGCCCCAATCTTCTCGGGGTTGGGGACCTCACAGCAAAAACTCGCTTGTATTTTCTAAATAAACTTGGCTGGTAGATAACTAATGAAATTAGGAATTAAGGTTGATAAATGAATGAACCTAGAAATTACCAACTAGGAGTTACAAAGGAATCTCGAGAGGTGATAGGGATAGCCCATTGCAAAACATAGATTTAACTAGGAGTTTTGTAGATTGTCTGGAAATTACTGGAAACCAAGATGGATCTTCTTGGGGTCAATTTGATTGAAAGGCCGGCCCATTGAGAAGATCCTCTTGGGGAACTTGACGGAGATTGGCCCTTTTCGTCTAGGGCAGCGTAACCGGAAAGTTTGTTATACCTAGGTAATTCATGTCCGAGGGATAAGGGATGAATGGGTTTGTTTTATTTTTGCCCGGCTGAGTGAAGTACCCGCGGTTTCTTATTGGAAAACTGTCATAATTCGAGTATGGCTTGATGGCAATAGTTGGATAAGAAGGTCATACTCAGGGAGGATAATGTGAATTTAATTAAGGAAATTTGTTTGATGTGGTTGCTTAAAAAGGAACTGGAAAGGCTAGGAATATAGGGGCTATCATGTGCATGTGTCACCAGATGGTGCTATACCTCTCGATATAAAATGCTTAGGAAGGAATGATTAAATTACTTGATGAGACTTTCCTAAACACTTAATTCTGGGAAATATTGTGAAGGTGCTGCCATTTTGATGGCTTGTAACTGATTATCTTGGTCCTGAGTGAGGCAAGATGAATTGGTTGAAACTAAATGTGTTGCATGATTAGTTAGGAAACTAGTTACAAGCTAATTGTAGCAGCTAAAGGTAAAGAAATGAATTAAAAGTTTCTGAATAAAGATCTGGTGGGAACAACCAGATGAATTTCCTTGAACGAGGGTATGCAACAGATTGTATGCTGCTTGTTGTTTGACGATGTTTGATAGAATGTCTTCTTGATTTTGTAGTAGTTGAGTACTACCTCGGGAAGGGATTTTCATGAAATGGTTCGGTGGGTGGCGGATCCGGAGGATCAGATGGCTGAATGTTGAATAAATTTTTTATATTAAACGCTAGGACTATGCGGGATAAAAACAGGTAAGCAGGAACGAGTGAGACCAGGTAGGATTACAAGATCTCTCTTCTCAGGGAAAAGCGATAACTACCGTGCCTGCTTGTCAAGAACCAAGGGAGAATAAGAAAGCAAGAGCAGATCCTCAAGTTAAAGATCAAGAGAATCAAGACTAGGACCACGATTTTGGGTGTGGGTGACTGATTCCAAGGATGGATTAAATTATGATAAGCGGATAGAGTCAACCAATTGATGGGATTTGTCCCCTTGGGTTGGCATTCGAGATAGGCTGGAGTCCTATCTAGGTGTCGGTCCCAAGTGGGAGGGATACCTGCAGATAGATCTACGTCATTCCCTGGAGCAGTCTGGAAGACTGAAGGAGGTGAGTAGGGTCGAGACTGGGTATGGCCCTCACACACACACACACACACACACACACACACACACACACACACACACACACACACACACACACACACACACACACACACACACACACAGATTTTATTATCATCCTAGGAGGTCAAATATGACCTATGGGACCAAAGTTACATGTGATGTAGTATGTGAGTGGATGATGAGTGATTCTCGCTGCTCCAGAACTATGGTGATGAGAGTCACAATGGAGAGCCCACACTGTGGCTGAGATAGCGAAGTGTATAGCTCTAAGTCATGGCTAAAAATGTCTTGGGAGGGGGGGTCACTATGTATAAATTGTGTATATCGCATGTAGTAAGCAAGTTCGGATATGACCAAAGCTAAGCACTCTACTGGTGTGTGGTACTCAAACTCTCAAAGTTGCAGTGATCATAAGGTGAAAAAAGGATTTGAGTCTTCTCCAGTGCCTCAACACCATTTCTTGCAATATCGCAGGCATTCGGGTTTGAGAGAGAGAGAGAGAGAGAGAGAGAGAGAGAGAGAGAGGGAGGGAGGTTTAGGAAGAAATAGATAAGGAGGGGAGAAGAGATGAGAGAGAGAGAGAGAGAGAGAGAGAGAGAGAGAGAGAGAGGGAGGGAGGTTTAGGAAGAAATAGATAAGGAGGGGAGAAGAGATGAAACATAGAGAGAGAGAGAGAGAGAGAGAGAGAGATAGATAGTTCTATTGTTGTCCTCGGAGGTCAAATATGACCAATGGGACCAAATGAACATGTCACGTGGTGTGAGTGGAGGTCATAAGTGACTCTCGATGCTCAAAAATGGTTGAAATGAGCATCGCAATAGAGAGTTCACATTGTGGTTGGGAGAGGAAGGTATGTAGGGAGAGATCATGGCTGAATATATGGGGAAAAGAGGACCTAATGTGGTCAAAAGCTGAGCACTCAAGTAGTGTGTGGTACTCACTCTCTCGCACTTGACGAGGGCATAAGGTGCAAAGTCGACGACACTCCTCGCCAGTGCCCCAACGTCTTGTCTTGCAGCGTAGAGAATGGGAGCTAACACGAATGGAGGCAATGGTGCAGATCGCACTCAACGGGATGGGCTCAAGGATGTAGGGATGGGTTCGGCTACCTCGTTCTAAGAAGAAGAGATGTTTGTAGTTTAGAGCAACATGTGTGGTGTAATGGCTGAAATGAGAACCTCCAGATTTCTCCCAAGCCGTGATACATTGGTGTTGTAAGAAGGCCTCATTAACTTGGGAGTCGATCGATGCATCCTTGACCAAGTGACATGCATCCCACCTTCCAAACCATTTCTTGATGTCAAGCATCCACCCCGAACTTAGTATTTTGCTCTTGCATGTCTTTTGAACCTTTTGACTTGCTTCATATGCGATTCTAGGAAGTCTATGCAAAGGGCTACGTTGTGTCTTACGCATGTACTCAAAAACCCTTTGCATGCCCAAGACCTCAATGGGAAGCGATCCGGACTCAAGAAGTAAGAGCATGTAGGGTGTTTGTGTCTTGACTTGGAGAAAGTTGGTGAGAAAACACTTTTGGACATTCTCAAACTCTTTCCAAGTAGACTTCCCAATGCTTCCACCCCACACCTCCACTCCATAAAGAAGCACCGGTGTCACCAATGTGTCAAAGAGGTACTTTTTGAGAGTCCAACACTTGATCTCTCTAGCATTGCGCATGTTCTCAAATGCATAATAAGCCCTCTTTCCGTCTTCCAAGCGATGCATTGCACAATCCTTCCATTTATGATTGGATGGAACCTCAAGACCAAGGTATTTGAAGTGATCTACCACTTCAAGTTGCTCATTGTTGTATATAATGCATGGATTTTCATAATTGAGGGTCTTTACAAGCATAACCTTGGTTTGGATCCATTCATGATCAACCCGCTATGTAGGCAAAAGCGTTCCAAGACACTCATAAGCTTTTGCGCATCTTTTAAGGTATGTGCCAAGAGCACTACATCATCGGCATAAAGCAAAACGAGGATCACCACATTTCCGATCTTAACCTCTTCTATGCCTTCTTGCTACATAAAATCAAGAACTATGCATTCCAATTCATCAATGAGTAGCCCAAAGAGGGTTGGAGAAAGTGGGCATCCTTGTCTGACACAAATGGTGCTTGCAAAAAATTCTGAAATTCCATCTCCCATATGTAATCTACATATCACTTTTTGGTAGATGCGAAAGACTACATGCATAAATTCTCTTGGCACTTGAAGGCTTTGCATGCGTCTCCAAAGATTTCCTCGCGGTACCATGTCAAAAGCTTTCTTGAAATCCACAAAGCAACAATGCAACTTTTTTCCTTTCAATCGAAACGCTTCTATAAGAACTCGAAGAGTGACAAGGTGATTAATAGTGCTATGATGCTTTCCAACACCTGCTTGGCCAAGCGCACGTTTGTCATTCTTTTCCACCCATTCACTTATCTTCCATGATACATCCAAATAACTTTGTCATCAAAGAACCAACCATTATAGTGCAATAGTTGTTCACATTGTTTACATCTCCTCCTTTGTGCAAAGGTTTGATCCAATTTGCACTCCAATCATGAGGCATGCCATACTGAAGTGCAAGGTTAAAAATGTCGCATATCCAATATCGTGTTTTCTTGCTTGTCCATTTAATCATTTCATCCTTGACACCTTCAAGGTTACCTGCCTTGCGAGTAGCAAGTTTCTCAAGCGCGCGGCATACATCTTCAATGGTAAAGAAGGGAGACATAAACGGAAGGGAGCTACGACACTCCATCTTATCAACATTGGATTGCTCATAGAGGCTCTTGCAATGCATATACATATCCTCAAGAGTCAAGTCACCAAAGCTCTCAACGCGGTTGCCTTTTAGATTTTGCCAAAACTTGCCACATGCAAGTGCTTTCTCTTGCGCTAAAAGAAGTTTTTTTTTTACTTCCCACCTTCTCCTCTTCTTTTGAACAAGTGCTTTGTATGTGTGTGAACATTCCAAGTAAACTTCCTTGTCTTTGATTGCATCCAATCTTAGCAAGTGTTTACGGGCTTGACTACATTCCATGTCAAACCATTTCTTCTTGGTGTTAAGTATGGAGCCTGATTTACCCTTGTAATATTCTATGGTAAAAGCGCACATTTGTAAGGCCCCCATTATGAGGAGAAGCCATCGTGCGTGAAGGAAAATCACTCACCAGGAACCAAAATTTTCACGGACAAGAATCAGGGGCAACTTTAGAGGCCGGTAGGCAACTTTCGCCGGAATATTCTTTTTCGCCGGAATATTATGGCCGAATGGCGGCCGGAAAGTGGTCGGAAAACAATCGGTCGGTTGGCTGGTGGCCGGTAGTCAATGGCCGATGGCCGGTGGTCGGAAGTCAATGGCCGATGGACGGTGGTCGGAAGTCAATGGCCGGTGGCGGGTGGCCGAATTCAAAAGCGGACTTGTCTTCTCAAGGGCGGCCACACATGGGCGGATTGGAGGGTCCGATTTGGACTTATTCGCACAAGGGCGGCTACACATGGCTGTCTCTCATAAGAGAGGGCAGCCCTCTTGGCCTATAAAAGGAGACCATTTCTACACACATTTCATAGTGTGAAGTTGATGCAACAAGGTGAGTGTGAGGTGGTGAGAGTGAAGCAAGGCGAGAGCTCCATTAAGGGTATAATCCCTTTGGAAACTACTTCTTGTTTTGAAGTACTAAAGCCATTGAGTGGCTGCATTCCCGTGGACGTAGCCCACATTGGGTGAACCACGTATATCGTGTGTACTCTCTCTCTCTCTCTACTCTATAATCTCGTGTATATAAATCTGTCTCTCTACATTAAGTAATCTACTCAATTATCTATTTAGCTACGTCTTATTTCCTAACAACTGGTATCAGAGCAAGGTTTGCTCGTAGCTAAATTATCCCAAGGAAAGGATTCCTTGAATTGAGTGGGAGTTATGGCGGAGGAAGGGAAGCTCAAGATTGAGAAGTTCAATGGCAAAAACTACCAACATTGGAAGATGCAGATTGAAGACTATCTCTACCAGAAGGACCTCTATTTGCCACTAGGCGGTCTTGCGAAGAAGCCCGCAACAATGGCAGATGAAGCATGGATTGTCCTTGATCGAAAGGCACTAGGAACAATCCGGTTAAGCTTGGCGTCAACGGTGGCCCTCAATGTTTCGGAGATGAAGACCACGGAGGACTTGATGAAGTCACTTGACTACTTCTACGAGAAACCATCGGCATCCAATAAGGTATTTCTTATGAAGCGCTTGTTCAATCTAAAGATGGCAGAGAATGGTTCAGTTGCAGAACACCTAAATGACTTTAACACAAACATAAGTCAACTTCGATCAGTGAAAATCCATTTCGATGACGAAGTGCGAGCTCTCCTTATACTATCATCTCTACCGGATAGTTGGGATGGCCTTGTGATGGCTGTAAGTAATTCTATCTCTGGCACAAATACTCTTAAGTTTGATAATGTTGTGGGTGTTCTCCTAAGCGATGAAATGCGAAGGAGAAGCACATGAGAATCATCAAGTGCTGCACTATCAGTGGAAACAAGAGGAAGGCTTAAGGAGAGGTTCAAAAACCAAAAGGGTCGTGATCGCTCAAGGCAGAGCAAGTCACGCACAAAGTCAGTTCTTTAATGTTGGAACTGCGGCAAGAAGGGCCACGTCAAGAAGGATTGCTGGTCCAAGAAGAAGAAGGAGACAGAGTCTCAAGACAACAAGCCAACATCGGAGGCCAATGTGGCAGGTAAAGTAGAGCAAGATGCTCTTATTCTCTCATTAGCCAATGTGTCTAATTCCTGAATAGTAGATTCCGGGGCTTCATTCCATGCAACACCACACAAGCAACATTTCCAAGACTACACCAAAGGTAATTTTGGGTATGTATACTTGGGAGATGATGAAGCTTGTGAGATTGCCGGCAAAGGTACAGTTTCTGTCAAAACTGCTAACGAAAATGAATGGAAGCTTAAAGATGTTAGGCATGTTCCTTCTCTTCGCAAAAATTTGATCTCTACAGGACAATTGGACGATGAAGGTCACAACATTGCATTCGGAAACAAACGGTGGAAGATCTCAAAGGGATCTTTGGTGGTTGCCAAGGGTGAAAAAGTCGGTACACTTTACTTGTGTACTGTTAGCACGCAACCTTCAGCTTGTGCAGCAACTACAGAAGTTGACAGTGCGGTGTGGCACTACCGACTTGGGCATATGAGTTCCAAAGGAATGCAAATCCTTCAAACAAAGAAGCTTCTACCAGGTTTGAAAGAAGTGGACTTAGAGTTCTGTGAAGATTGTGTTTATGGTAAACAAAAGAGGGTAAAATTTCAAAAATCAGGAAATGAAAGAAAAAATAAAAAACTTGAGTTGGTTCATTCTGATGTTTGGGGTCCTGCAAGTACACCATCACCTAGTGGCTCATTGTACTATGTAACATCCATAGAGGATGCGACTAGAAAAACATGGGTTTATGTCATGAAGAATAAATCCAATGTATTTTCCATATTTCAAAGGTGGAAAGCCTTTGTGGAGAATGAAACAGGTACCAAGGTTAAATGCCTCAGATCCGACAATGGAGGCGAATATTGCAGCCAAGCTTTTGTGCTAGCAATGGCATTCGGAGGCAAAGGACAACCCCAAGGACACCTCAACAAAATGGGATTTCGGAAAGCATGAACAGGACAATCATGGAACGAGCACAAAGCATGCGGCTACATGTAGGCCTACCGCTTGAGCTTTGGGCGGAAGCTGTAAGTACGTCTGTGTACTTAATCAATCCGTCACCCTCAACGGCATTGGATGGGGGAGTTCCAGAAGAGGCATGGACAGGTAAACCGGTGAATTATGCATTTCTCAAAGTGTTTGGGTGTGAGGCTTTCATGCACATAGATAGAAGCCTAAGATCAAAGTTAGATGCAAAGTCCAAAAAGTGTTTGTTCATTGGCTATGGAGAAGGAGACTTTGGGTATCGCCTATGGAATCCTGAAGATGGTAAAATCTTAAGGAGTAGGGATGTAATTTTTAACGAACAAAATATGTACAAAGATTACTTGGAAAGAAAACAAACAAAAGAAACAGGTGATGAGTACATGGAGCTTGAGGACGGTGAAGACTCAAGGACTGCAAACGGTGACAATGTGCAACAACGTCAACCAAATGAGGAGCCTCAACCTATTCCCCGAAGATCTACAAGAGCAAGTAGACCTCCAGAAAGGTTTGTTCCTTCCTTCAACCATCTCTTGATCTCAGATTCTGGAGAGCCGGAATCATATGAAGAAGCTATGCAACATGAATCCAAAGAAGAATGGACGAAGAGCATGCAAGTGGAGATGGACTCACTACATCGCAACCAAACATGGGAGTTGGTTGAGTTGCCTAAAGGTAAGCGGGCAATTCAAAACAAATGGGTGTACAAGCTAAAGGAAGAAGAAGGTGGGAAGAAAAGGTACAAGTCTAGGCTTGTGGTAAAAGGTTTTTCTCAAAAGAAAGGTATTGACTTCAATGAAATATTTTCTCCTGTTGTAAAAATGAACTCAATTAGGCTTGTCTTAAGCCTTGTGGCTGCTCATGATCTAAATCTCGAGCAAATGGATGTAAATACGGCATTCCCTCAAGGTGACTTAGAGGAGGAAATCTACATGCTTCAACCAAAGGGGTATGAAGTAAAAGGTAAGGAGAAAATGGTTTGCAGATTAAAGAAGAGCTTGTATGGTTTAAAGCAAGCATCAAGACAATGGTACTTGAAGTTTGATCGATGGATGTTGGATCATGGATTCACAAGATGCAACTCGGATCACTGCGTCTACACGAAGAATTTGGGAGATGGGAAATTCATCATCCTAATGTTGTATGTTGATGACATGTTGATTGCAAGTGCTAACATGCAGGACATCAAAGACCTAAAAGAGGAGCTGTCCAAATCTTTTTCAATGAAAGATTTAGGTGCTGCAAAGAGGATACTTGGTATCAAAATATCAAGGGACAGGGCGAAGAAGACAATAAAGCTATCTCAAGAAGATTACATCAAGAAGGTACTAGAAAGGTTTGCAATGCAAAATGCAAAACCAGTTTCTACACCTTTGGCTGGTCATTTTAAACTAACGAAGGATATGTGTCCAAAGACACAAGAGGAGATAGCCTATATGTCTAAAGTTCCATATGCTGTAGCGGTAGGTTCTCTAATGTATGCTATGGTCTGGACAAGGCCATACATTGCACATGTAGTGGGAGTTGTGAGTAGGTTCATGGACAACCCAGGTAAAGAGCATTGGCAAGCTGTGAAGTGGATACTTAGGTATCTAAAAGGGACAACAACAAATGCTTTGTATTTTGGAGGAACTGATATTTTTCTAGAAGGGTATGCTGATGCAGATATGGCAGGTGACAAAGATACTCGAAGGAGCACTACTGGCTATGTGTTCACGGTTGGAGGCACAGTAGTAAGCTGGGCTTCAAAGCTGCAGAAAGTGGTTTCACTTTCTACCACGGAAGCAGAGTATGTAGCAATGACGGAGGCAAGCAAAGAAATTCTGTGGCTTCACAGATTCTTAGAAGAGCTTGGATTCAAACAAGACAATTGTGTCTTGTACAGTGATAGCCAAAGCGCTATCCATCTTGCGAAGAACTCAGCCTTTCATTCAAGGACAAAGCACATTGAGGTGAGATATCACTTCATACGCACTCTTTTGGAAGAGGGACAACTAAAGCTAGGAAAGGTGCATACAAGTGAAAATCCTGCAGACATGTTTACAAAGGTGGTCAACAAGGAGAAGTTGAGCTTTTGCTCATCTTCAATCGGCATTCAAGGATAAGAAGCCAGAATGGAAAGCAGTCACAGGTTTTGTTTGGAGATCAGTCTCCAAGTGGGAGATTGTTAAGTATGGAGCCTGATTTACCCTTGTAATTTTCTGTGGTAAAAGCGCACATTTGTAAGGCCCCCATTATGAGGAGAAGCCATCGTGCGTGAAGGAAAATCACTCACTGGAAACCAAAATTTTCACAGACAAGAATCAAGTTCAACTTTAAAGGCCTCGGGGGCGGAGGGCCCCGAGACTTTTGTTTTCGCCGGAATATTCTTTTTCGCCGGAATATTATGGCCGGAAAGTGGTCATAAAACAACCGGTCGGTTGGCCAGTGGCCGATGGCCGGTGGTCGGAAGTCAATGGCCGGTGGCCGGTGGCCGAATTCAAAAGCGGACTTGTCTTCTCAAGGGCGGCCACACATAGGCGGATTGGAGGGTCCGATTTGGACTTATTCGCACAAGGGCGGCTACACATGGCTGTCTCTCATAAGAGAGGGCAGCCCTTTTGGCCTATAAAAGGAGGCCATTTCTACACACATTTCATAGTGTGAAATTGATGCAACAAGGTGAGTGTGAGGTGGTGAGAGTGAAGCAAGGTGGGAGCTCCATTAAGGGTATAATCCCTTTGTAAACTACTTCTTGTTTTGAAGTACTAAAGCCATTGAGTGGCTGCTTTCCCGTGGACGTAGCCCACATTGGGTGAACCACGTATATCGTGTGTACTCTCTCTCTCTCTCTCTCTACTGTATAATCTCGTGTATATAAATTTGTCTCTCTCAATTATCTATTTAGCTACGTCTTATTTCCTAACACTTGGTGCTACCCTTCTTAGACCTTTTGCAAGACATGTGTTTGACGAAAAGAATTCCTTCGAACAGGATCAAATTACTTCTTTGAAAACTTTCCACTTGCATTCTAATGTTGGGTTCTCTTGATACTCTATCATGCTTAACATTTGGTCCACCATATCAACATATATAAGTGCTCGTTTGAAGTGTAGACGTAGGTAGAAATGATTCACATCATGATTGGAGGCTACATGCTCGGGCCGTTTACCACACTTGAGGTCAATACATAACATCCTATGATCTGATTCCGGATTCCATTCACCAAGTGTAAAGCTTTGTATGCAGTCTAGAGTGGCTTCCGAGAACAGAATATAGTCAATCACGGTATCACCATTGTGCTTTCTACATGTAAAGTCATTGGTGCCTTGCCATAGAGATACACCATTTGCAATGAGCATTCCGGTACTATTGCACATATGTAAAAGTGACTTTCCATAGTGATCCAGTTCTTTTGCATCATTAGAACTTTGATTATACATGTATGAGTCATCCATTCTTCTTGAGACATGGAGCATGTCAACTTGTTGTGTGTCGTGATCTAAGATATGTATTAGACGGCTTTGCTACGCAAACACATGATGATGTGGAGGAATTGTAAACACAGATTTGTACCTCCACACAGATGACGGGGAAAGGTGACACAAGTAACTCCAAAGAGTTACAGAGAGACATCAAGCTCCTCAGGCGTGACCTTCATAAAATGGAGAAGTAGTATCAAAAACAGTCAATCATGACTACTATCGAGCAGCCCAACACATTGCGGCCACCTCCAGCTTACACAAAAAATGCACCGGGTCCTTGCCCAATTTGCAAACACTTTTTCCACAGCTGGAGTGGTCACTATAGAATATCTTGCATCCACATGTACCATTGCCATGTCTCCTACAAAACATGGTAGATAAAAAGGAGTGCCATGTTTGCAAGGATTTGATTGACGAGCTTATGTATTCTATGGTCAAAATGGAGAAAGACTATCAATGCTTAGTGGCGACCACTGCAAGGGAGAGAGACTCTATTTTGGATAACCTAAGTTTATCTTTGTAAACATCATAACCTGGAGTGGATTGTAGTAATTTTTGATTATTGTATATGCCCCCCTTGTAATGAAAGTTGAAGCCTTGTAAAACTTGCAATGACTTTTTGGATCATGGTATATGATGCCCTTGCAATGAACGCTGAAGCAAACTGCCTTGTAACCAAATGTGGATAAATTGATATGTGAATGTTTTGATAGTCTTACTTGGTGTGTACAGTATCCTTATAAATGCAAAGATTGTAAAGCCGCCCATTAATTCAAGCAAGAAAAATTTAAGATGATTTCTAGATACTAGAGTAGTCATAAATAACAAAGTGTATAAAGGTTCCAATGATTCAAGAAAACAAACTTTTTAATTCATAAATGACAATACTCAAACTCTCGTGTTGAAAGACAATAAAACTGTAAGGTCTCCAACCCGCCGACACCAAAAGCGGGATGGTCCCATTGACAGGTCTCTAGGCCTACTAAAGTCAAAGTCTTTAAACAAAAACAAATTCCATGGAATTCACCCTTACCATTGGCAATGGTTTAGGTTTATAGCCCTATAAGAGACCTAGTCCTATCTTGCAGTGGAAACAGGACCCTATAAAAAACAATTCCGGCCCTAAATCTTCATCCTTTAGATTAAGGTTTCCTTAGCCAACGCTTTTTTCCCTTTAGCATATGTGAGGGCACAGCCGCCGCTGGTGGATTCCTCGTCCAAGTGGAAGAAGTTTCTAAACATTTTAGTGCGCGGGAATGGATAGTTACCTGACTAATCAGGTCCACCCGTCCATGATTGACAACCTTAGTCAATCCCCACTTACCACCCCGCACTCACACATGATTCTATTGTTGTTTAATTACTACCCCATTCTTTCCACAATTAAAATAATGATTCCTTTTTAACTTTTCAAACTGCATTTCCTTAAGACAACCTTTGAAAACAGTATTGAAGACATTCTTTCAGAAAACAGACATCTTTAAACTTAAGACAAGGTACTGTCATTTTAAAGTATCACTGACCAATACTAACTTGTCTCAAGACCACCTATACAGGGGTGAAAAACAGCACCCATTCCTTATTTATATAACCGGGGTGGAAAAAGTATTCACCCAAAGTCCGGGCGCCCATACGCCAAAACTAGTTGCCCATACAACCGGGCAGTTCCTCTAGGATAAACTTAAAAGTACTATCCATAAACATAAACAAGCACGGGGTAAAGACTCCACACGTGCGGAGGTAACCAACTCTTCCATGATGGTATCTCCATCATTACTCATTACCTAGAGTAAAATATTTCCAAGGAATTAGAGGTGTCTTGAGACAAGCTGTCTTAAGGATGGTCAAAAATTTCTTTCCTAAGTCAATCAGTCATAACCCAATCATTCCTTTCCTAGTTACAATCATTGCTCGTGGGTTTCGTGGAAGTTACCTTCCATTTACAGCCATTTTTTTTTTCCCTTCCTAACCTTACGTATGCAATGCTTAACTTAAAATAAACTCTAAAAGCTATTAATGAAATAATAGAAATCCACCTGGGATTGATCATCCATGTACTGTGGGGCAGGTGCCCGTAGACTCTCCTCGGTTGGCCTATGGCTAGGCCCTGCTTCATGGTCATTAGTTGCTTTGTTGCGCTTGTTACTAACATCTTCTTCTTCAGTCAAAGGATTCCCCCTGGTTCTCTTGGGAGCCATTTCGGCAGCCTTATAAAAATACTTAATCCATTAGAAGATTAATTGAATAACCTTTATTTTCCTTGTTTACCAAAAATAAGAATTTTTGGAATAGATAGGGATCTTTAATCGTCGATTTAATAGGTTACTCATCCCATAAATTAATTATGCTATAAGTAATTTTTTTCCCATCCTTCAATAAGGATTTTGGACCTCAGTTAATTATTTGGCAATCAGATAAATTTATTTCCTGATTTTTCTTGTCCATTATATACCAAAAATCGGTTACTTTTGACCAAAATGCATACCTAAACTATTTATCTAAGGTTAGGATAATTATCATAGATTCCTCAAGGTATATTCCTTCTTTGGTATTAATATCAAAGGATTTTGGTTTACTTTACTATATTTTCCTTTTTATTTTTCCAAAAAATTAGAGTAATTTTATTGGGATATATAGTTAAACTAATTTTCTACTAGTAGCATAATTACCACGGGTTCCCTGAGGTCTAATAAACATTTGATAAATATCTCAATTCAATTTAAATCTATTTTTTAATTTCCCCTATTTAATTTGTCTAAAACTCAGAGTTTTTCTACTAAAATAATTAGCTAAATTAATTATCTGAGCTTCTCCTAATTATCACGGGTTTTTTAATACCTAATTAACCCCTGATAAATATATCACAATATTTATATTTAATTTACTAATTTCCCCTACTTAAATTACTCAAAAAAGAGAGTAATTCTTTTTATGTAATTAGCTAGATTTATTTTTTGAGCTTCTCCTAATTATCATGCGTTATTTAAAACCTAAGTAACCACTGATAAATATATCACAATATTTGAAATCCATTTACTAATTTCCACTATTTAAATTACTCAAAAAAAGAGTATTTCTGCTAAATTAATTAGCTAGATTAATTTTTTGAGCTTCTCCTAATCATCATGGGTTCTTGATCACCTCTAATAAATATATCATAACATTTGAAATCCATTTACGAATTTCCCCTATTTAAGTTACTCAAAAAACAGAGTATTTCTGCTAACTTAATTAGGAAAACTACTCACAGAAGTATACGATAATTTTCCTAGATTAATAACTGTCTAATGCATCTCTGATAATTACTTCAACTTAATCTAACTTTAATTAATATATTTTCCATTAATTCATGGTATTTGGCTAATTTCAGCCCTAATATGATAGGATAATTAATTAGCTTAATATTAATAAGCTTAATTATAATAATCAGCAGAGATTAATTAATTAAGAGAGGTTTTATAAATATGCATAGGCCTAATCTTTGATTTATTAACAAATATCTTAATCTAACCTTGCTAATTAAGAAGGATTAGGCTAATTACCGTTAGGGTTAATGAATTAGAGATTAAACTCTAATGATTTCTGCGTGGTGTTCTCCCTAGATGAGAGAGAAAGTATCAAGGCTCCGAGTCTATCGAATTATGAAGAGAAGGAACCCTTTTATAGCTTTTTTTGAGCACCTGGCAGTTTTTGGCAGTTTTCCCACAGTCCAAGCAGCCCCCCAGCTTGCAATTTGCGCCATTTTCAGCTATCATTGTGTTTGGCAAGTTTCCCCAACTTCCACACTCACCCCATACCTTCCAAAATTTACCTGGTTGATTTTTGCAGATCCTTAATGATGACAATTGGAATTTTCTATCTAATTCTAGAACCTTAGTGTAAAGAGTCTTTGCTAATGATTTATAATGGAACCATCCAATTTTTGTTACTAATTGAATTTCTATTGTAATTTTCCAGGACCCGTAACTGTTTTCGTTTTTATCGGAATCAGATTCTTAAAATTTCTAAACATAGTAAAGCTCTGCTTATAATTCCAAAAATACCAAAATTAATAGTGTTTGGAGTCCTGCAATAGTGTTTTCTATTAAGTTTTGCAAGCTTTGTACAATCTTTAAGGTTTTGGAAACTGAAAACCTTACAAAAACAATAATTGTGGTATTTCCCTTGGCCCATGGGCCACATGTCACAAAAAAAGAGTTTATATGACTTCTGCACCCCAATAAAGTGTTAACCTACAATGCTATCTATGTTTGCATCACCTCTCTGCAATACCCTTCTTTGTTGAGTAGAAGGAAAATCATCCACCTCAAGGTTTGTGTTCAAATCAAGCAAAGTACATCCACCAACCTCACAAAATTATAGTTCTTTGAATGGCACCTCTTTCCCTCCTTGTCATCTTCATTGATATCCACAATCCACCGTGGTATGTCTTCTTCATACCTTTCTAATTGAATATTTCTTAGAAGCCTATTATTGCACCCAAGGAAGGTAACTAAATGTAATAGACAAGTACGCGAGTGTATTGATAAGGAGTACTCCATTCCAACAATATAAATGAGCCCTAGGTACTTGCACCATCTAAAAAATTCATGAGGATGCTCCTTTAGTACACACACACACACACACACACACACACACACATACACACACACACACACACACACACACACAGAGGTTGTGTGTGTGTAGACGTGTATGTGTGTATGTGTGTGTGTATGTTATATTTGTGCGTGTGTGTGTGTGTGTTTTGTGTGTGTGTGTGTGTGTCTATGTGTGTGTGTGTTGTTGTATTTGTGTGTGTGTGTGTGTGTGTGTAAGAGAGAGATAGATATCAAATATACTGTGAGAGAAAGAGAGAGAGAAAAAGAAACAGAGAGAGAGAGAGGGAGAGAGAGAGGGATGTTTCAGAAACAGACATGCTGATAGAGAAAAAGAGAGAGAAGCACAGCCTGACCTTTTGGAGAGAGAGAGAGAGAGAGAGAGAGAGAGAGAGAGAGAGAGAGAGAGAGAGAGAGTAAGAGAGAAAGAGACTCATTACTGCCAGAGAGAGAGAGAGAGAGAGAGAGAGAGAGAGAGAGAGAGAGAGATTGACAGAGAGAAAGCAATGGAGAAGACATCTCCCATGGAGTTTCTGCAAACTCCACCAACAAAAGGTGATCTCTCACTCTGTCTCTCTGTATTTCTAACAATAGGTAGAAAATTGTGTGTGTGTGTGTGTGTGTGTGTGGAAACAAAGAAAAACCCATACTGTTCAACACACACACACACACACACAAACTCTCTCTCTCTCTCTCTCTCTCTCTCTCTCTCTCTCTCTCTCTCTCTCTCTCTCGGTGTACTAATGGCATGCAGAGACAACCAAATACCGGCTGCTGCAGCTCTCTCCGCATGCCTTTAGTACATTCATGAGACTTGCCTCTCTCTCTCTCTAACTCTCTCTCTCTCTCTCTCAACAGTACTAAAGGTGCGTGTAGAGAGTTGCAAAGAGTCTGTTTTTGTCCGTACGCGCCTTTAGTACAAAGAGTCAGATAGATAGATAGATAGATAGAGAGAGAGAGAGAGAGAGAGAGAGAGAGAGAGAGAGAGAGAGAGAGAGAGAGAGAGTCTGTGTGTGTTTTGGAGACACACACACACACACACACAGAGTCTATGTGTGTTCTTTTGATGTGCTTTGGAGAGAGAGAGAGAGACAGAGAGAGAGTGTGTCTATGCATGTCTTTTGGTGTGCTTTGGAGAGAGAGAGAGAGAGAGAGAGAGAGAGAGAGAGAGAGAGAGAGAGAGAGAACAAAGACTTGTCATGTTTCCTGATGAATAGGATTAAGGTCTAGTATAGGATTAAGGTCCTGTAGGCAAAAGAGGCTAAAATCAGACCCAGAGCTTGTGCCAGGATTCCAGTCTTTGCAGGCTCAGTTGCTTAATGTTTTTGCCAAAAGAACTGTTGACTTTTTTTAGGACATTGATGAAGAAGAGTCAATCTGTGAAGATGAGTCAGAGAGGTCAGCAGGCCAAGAGGATCCCTCACCCTACAAGGGTCTCTTACCCTCTACATGACTTGTTAAGAAAAATACAAGAAAGAGGAATATAGACTTCTCAGATGATGCAGAATTCCCAGAAATCAGTCCCTGTGCAAGTAAAGGTAAAGCTAAAGAGGACGTGCCTTCTCTGGAAGACCAGCTGCAACTGATGAGAGGCTGTTCGATTTTGCGGCATCTTGTGGTGCTGGAGACAAATATGATCTAGTTCATTCTATGTTTAACCCAAAATTTGATATTGAAGACCTTTCAGCTCAGCACAATGAATTCTTGCAGTCCTACAGAGATAAATTTGAAGTGATGGTGCAGGTAGGGAGGGTTGTTCTGCCCAGTATGACTGTTGTGCATTTAAATGACTGCGGTGGAAAGGGACAGGGATTGAAGAAGTATAGGGAATTACCACCTTCTTGACGACATTCAGCCTGCCCTTTGCACCAAAAAGAGTGCAAACTTATTCAGGAATCCTTTGGCTTTATGATTTACCTGAACAGCCTGTTTGGATTCCTCATTCAGAATCTTGATGAGGTGTTAGAGGAGCACGATGTAGCACCAGATGAAGAATGCGAGGAGACAACACATATACAAGAAGTCGAGGAGGCTGAAGATACAGTCGACCTTGAGGTTGAGGCAATTGAAGTACAAAGAAGTAAGATGCTCTCTGTGAAAACCACAGAAATCAAACTACCCTTGGATGTCAGTAACTTCACTGAGAAGCATGATCAGATGATGCTGCCTGTTGTGCCTGACTTCATCATTGGAGATAGGACCTATATCTTTTTACATGATGTGCAAAGCATCTTCTATTTAAGGGAGGACTTCTCCCTGGCTATCATTTCCAGAGTCCAAGAGGAGAGGAGTGGATTTGTTTCAGAGGATATTAGTGATGATGAGGCAATGGAAACATCCAGCAATCCAATGGAATGCCTCCGAAGATGCTTTGAGAAAGCTGAAAAATACAAGGAGACACTACCTGATGAAGCCACCTTCCAAGCAGTAAGACAAAGCCTAAGACCATCAACAAGTCACACAAAAGTGGAGGATTGGTTTAACCATTCAGGTCAGGGGTCAACTACATCTGTAGACCTGTGGCAAGAAAACCTCTTTCTGCAGGATGAGAGCTTCATGGTAACTCTGTGTGTGTGTGTGTGTGTGTGTGTGTGTGTGTGTGTGTGCGCGTGCGTGTCACTTACTCAGACATGATATGTGCAGTCTTGGATATATGACCTACCTCCTTCCCGACGGCGGACTCGAGAGTATCGTGGAAGGGATGCGGCCTTAGCACAGTACCTTTCAAAGCTTTGCGAGTCGCCGATAGTAGTTTTTCACAATTTCATGTCACAAGAGGGTTCAATAGCAACTTACACCTTAAAGACACTATCACGCTTCTTGGGTGGACCCATGCTGCCCAAAAGCGCAGATAAAGTCATTCTTGTGGACAAAGTGTTTGCCAAAGATTGTTTTGGTTACTGCGCGGGCTATACAGGTGGTCGAGCAGCGTATTACTACACTTACACAACAATGGCACTATCTATTGGCAGACAAAACCCAGATGAACTTTTAGAGTATGGCAAACATCTCATGATTCGTTACAAGGGTGATGTGCCAAAAAACAAAATTGAACCTTCAAAATCTTGATACACTTCAAGTAGCAATTGTATAAGATCATGCATTACAGAAATTTTTTACAATGTCATCCACTCAGAGTATCTTTCTCCACTTGTGGTTCACATACACCATTGTCTCTCTCCACCTTTGTTGACTTTCACGAGCACCGGAGTTGTTGTATGCCATTGATCTTTTAACTTTTTGTTGTAAATGTCTGATGGCTTGTGCTATTGCTGAAGAGGCCAAGACTTCTTTTTCCTGCATTCGATGAATGATTCTACGATAGAACCATTCAAATAGTTCTCTCAAACTGTTAGCCTTGATTCGAGAGCCACCATGTCATGTGTGCCTGAAATAAGCATTTCTCGCCATGTAATGAGACTTTTCCATCCCTTGGGTATTCCATATTTTCGGGTTCCCATACTTTTGTATAAAATATGGTAAATGATTGAAAATGATGTGTTGGATATGAAAATAGATTACTTAGAATGTTTTTCACTCACATAGTTACACATAAAAGAGAATCAAATACACAATAATACCATGTAGTGAGTAATCTTGGTGTTTGTCCATGCTATCTTGAATGATTTTTTGAGAAGGTTGAGATTCTCCTTGAACTTGTTCATATCACCTTGTGACTAGTCATCTTTGTCGCACATCAAAAATAGGATGTCTATTGATCGCCAAACCTCAGCCTTCGCGTTACAAGTAGTTGGTTCTTGATCTTTGACTGCAATATGTAGCTTTTTCTAGCTCTGATACTCTACCTTGCTAACATAAGATGTGTTATATATTTTTCCATGTTTTGTTAGCTTCGGATCTCGTATTCCTTGGGGTTTAGATAAAAACCTCCGTGCCTTCACCCCACTGATGGATGGTTTGCATGGGACATACTTCTCAGCAGTTGATCTCTTTTCATCCCGCTGGATTTTCAAATTGCCACCATGAAGCCCCATATCCGACAATACCAATTCTAAGCATTGTAGGGCCACTTGTCGCTCTGCTGAGTTCTTAATTTTTCAAGAAAACCCGATATATAAGTAGATCAATTTCTCCACAATTCTACAAAGGGCATGCATTGTACAGATGTGGACATTCACAAGTGGTATTTTCAAAACCGGTCGAAAAGCAGGGTCCTCAATGTGACGTGTTGGAGCTTTTCTCCACCACTTTGGGTCCATGACCTTTGCAGGCTCCATGCAGAACAAACATGGCGACTTTGCCATTGCACCCATTCCACAATTATACATGCACTTTAATGTTTTGAGGTCACCTGCAAGATGACACTGAACTTGAAAGTCTCCCCTTCCATCTAGACATAGTACCTCTCCCTGGTTAGTCTGTCGATCAATCACCTCCGGAATATTAGTTTGATGGAACACCCAATATAGAATCTCATGATCTTCTTTCTTTACCCGCAACACAAAATAAATGAGACTTACGTAGATGTGAACATTTGAGCTTAGCTGAAAATATCGCTTACCTCAAACGCACCAAGCCACCATATGTTAGATTCTGATTGAACACTAAAATACAAAGGATCATCATTGGGACACTTTGAGAGGGCTCTATTTATTAAATTAATAGTAACACGCTCTAGCTTTTTCTCTTTAACAAGCTCACACTCATCCAGTTTTAACACAAAATGTAATACCCCTCGTGACTCTTCAAATGTGATGTTGTAAAACTCCACCATTCTCTTCTGTAACATGTGCAGGTCAATAAAAATATTATTGAACTCATCATATGCCATGTTTTCTCCATGGATACTGTAAGTTTCTTTAATATGAAAGGGCTGTCCAAGATAGTCTCCATGTGCCTCGTTAAGCTTAAGCCTCTCTTTCCAAACACTTGAGGCTGATGGTAAAAGTTTGGATTTTATACCCTTCTTAACAAAGATGGATGAGACAGATTTTTGTATAGCCGAGTATCCTCTTTTGCTTACAACAAGTGAATAAAGTGTGCCTTGTATCTCTTTTGCAGGCACTGAGTGGTCCACTACATTTCGTTGTAGGATCTTAAACTTCTTGTCATGTACTATATTTGTTGTCAGGCTTCTACTTATAAGTGGCGTCAATCTCTTTCCTATATTGGCTTTGGGGTCAATGTTTTCACTGTCAGGATAGATTGAATCTCTACATGAAGACAATGCATAAGTAAATAACAAAAAATTTACTTCACTAACACTATTTAGGCACATGAAAACAATGTATAACAAGAAAAAACAAAAAAAAATTACTTAACTAAAACAATTTAGCCAACCAAGAAGCATCCCCTTAATGCTAGGATTCTTTTCTTGAGACCTCTGGATGCAACCTGCAATGTTTCAAGATTGCGCAATTTCTTCTTTTGAATACGACCACCCAAGATGGTGTCCTTCATTTAACAACTTTGTACCTTTCCTTTCAGTTCATGTACCTCTATTTTGTGTTGCAAAATGGTAACCTGATCTGTAGGAATGTAAATGTGAAAGACTAACAATCTCACATTGTTGAGCTTGGAGAATGCCCTTATAAGTTTCAGCTTCCCTTGTAAGAGATTTACAATAACCCAGAAGGCCCTTTTCTCCATCACCAGCAAAGGTCAATAAGCTTGTAGGATTGACAAACGGTGGAGACACATTAGTCATTGGATTCTTAGGATAGAGAGAGCCTCTCGTCCAGATATCTGAGCCTCTCCCTGAGCTCTGAGCGTGTCTATGGATGCGGAAGGTATATGTGTGTTTGCTTTACTACGCTTAATCAATGGTTGGTACTCATTGTCCAAATCAATGTGAAGGTGATATTTGGCTCGTTTCTGCGTAACATCTGTGCCATTTGAGGAGTGCACCCCCGGGGGGTTCACTATATCTAAGACCACTATATCACGTGCATTCAGGCTCTTTTTCTAAAATCCCTATTCTGTGAATTTTTTAGGAAATATAATGAACCCTTTTCTTTTAAATGTTGTAATTTTTTTTGAGATTTGTAAAAAACATATCCTTATGTAAATATATTTCTGTAAGTTTTAAATGATTTAAATACCCTTCTGTTGAACTCACGTGATAGGTTACATACTATGTAAGGTGAACCCCCCGGGAGTGCACCATTAGCCAAATGTGCAGGTTTAATGGAAAGTGAATAGGCGGCTACACCTTCGTCCCTCCATGTTAGCCTCATTCCCTCCATGTTGACGAGGTTCATTCAATGCAACTGAAAAGTAGATTATCCCTCAATCATTACGAACGAATATTCAGAAGAGTAAAGAATCTACTTAAAGTACACTTTTTGAACTTTTACCATGAAAGACCCACCTCTATTATTCGCCATATTTTCTAGAGAGAGAGTGCAAAAAAATACATTTTCTTAGAAGGCCCTCCAAATGACCTTCGAAATTTCCTAATGCATACGTAATCGACATATCACTTTTTGGTAGATGTGAAAGACTGCATGCATAAATTCTCTCGGCACTTGAAGGCTTTGCATGCCTCTCCAAAGATTTCCTCGCGGTACCATGTCAAAAACTTTCTTGAAATCCACAAAGCAACAATATAACTTTTTTCCTTTATATCGAGACGCTTCCATAAGAACTCGAAGAGTAACAAGGTGATCAATAGTGCTATGATGCTTTCCAAAACCTGCTTGGCCAAGCACACGTTTGCCATTCTTTTCAGCCCATTCACTTATCTTCATCTCCATGATACATCCAAATAACTTTGCCATCAAAGAACCAACCATTATAGTGCGATAGTTGTTCACATTGTTTACATCTCCTCCTTTGTGCAAAGGTTTGATCCAATTTGCACTCCAATCATGAGGCATGCTATACTGAAGTGCAAGGTTAAAAATATCGCATATCCAATATCGTGTTTTCTTGCTTGTCCATTTAATCATTTCAGCCTTGACACCTTGAAGTTCACCTGCCTTGCGAGTAGCAAGTTTCTCAAGTGTGCGGCATACATCTTCAATGGTAAAGAAGGGAGACATAAACGGAAGGGAGCTACAACACTCCATCTTATCAACATTGGGTTGCTCATAGAGTCTCTTGCAATACATATACATATCCTCAAGAGTCAAGTCACCAAAGCTCTCAATGCGGTTGCCTTTTAGATTTTGCCAAAACTTGCCACATGCATGTGCTTTCTCTTGCGCTAAAAGAAGTTTTTTTTTTACTTGCCACCTTCTCCTCTTCTTTTGAACAAGTGCTTTGTATGTGTGTGAACATTCCAAGTAAACTTCCTTGTCTTTAATTGCATCCAATCTTAGCAAGTGTTTACGGGCTTGACTACATTCCATGTCAAACCATTTCTTCTTGGTGCTATCCCTCTTAGACCTTTTGCAAGACATGTGTTTCACTGAAAAGCATTCCTTAGCACAAGAGCAAATTACTTCTTTGAAAACTTTCCACTTGCATTCTAATGTTGGGTTCTCTTGATGCTCTATCATGCTTAACATTTGGTCCACCATATCAGCATATATAAGTGCTCGTTTGAAGTCTAGACGTAGTTAGAAATGATTCACATCATGATTGGAGGCTACATGCTCGGGCCGTTTACCACACTTGAGGTCAATACATAACATCCTATGATCCGATTCCGGATTCCATTCACCAAGTGTAAAGATTTGTATGCATTCTAGAGTGGCTTTCGAAAACAACATATAGTCAATCACGGTATCACCATTGTGCTTTCTACATGTAAAGTCATTGGTGCCTTGCCATAGAGATACACCATTTGCAATAAGCATTCCGGTACTATTGCACATATGTAGAAGTGACTTTCCATAGTGATCCAGTTCTTTTGCATCATTAGAACTTTGATTATACATGTATGAGTCATCCATTCTTCTTGAGACATGCGGCATGTCGACTTGTTGTGTGTCGTGATCTAAGATATGTATTAGACGGCTTTGCTATGCAAACACATGATGATGTGGAGGAATTGCAAACACAGATTTGTACCTCCGCACAGATGACGGGGAAAGGTGACACAAGTAACTCCAAAGAGTTACAGAGAGACATCAAGCTCCTCAGGCGTGACCTTCATAAAATGGAGGAGTAGTATCAAAAACAGTCAATCATGACTACTATCGAGCATCCCAATACATTGCGGCCACCTCCAACTTACACAAAAAATGCACCGGGTCCTTGTTCAATTTGCAAACACTTTTTCCACATCTGGAGTGGTCACTATAGAATATCTTGCAGCCACATGTACCATTGCCATGTCTCGTACAAAACATGGTAGATAAAAAGGAGTGCTATGTTTGCAAGGCTTTGATTGACGAGCTTATGTATTCTATGGTCAAAATGGAGAAAGACTATCAACGCTTAGTGGCGACCACTGCAAGGGAGAGAGACTCTATTTTGGATAACCTAAATTTATCTTTGTAAACATCATAACCTGGAGTGGATTGTAGTAATTTTTTATCATTGTATATGCCCCCCTTGTAATGAAAGTTGAAGCCTTGTAAAACTTGCAGTGACTTTTTGGATCATGGTATATGATACCCTTGCAATGAACGCTGAAGCAAACTGCCTTGTAACCAAATGTGGATAAATCGATATGTGAATGTTTTGATAGTCTTACTTGGTGTGTACTAGTATCCTTATAAATGCAAAGTTTGTAAAGCCGCCCATTAATTCAAGCAAGAAAAATTTAAGATGATTTCTAGATACTAGAGTAGTCATAAATAACAAAGTGTATAAAGGTTCCAATGATTCAAGAAAACAAACTTTTAAATTCATAAATGACAATACTCAGACTCTCGTGTTGAAAGACAATAAAACAATAATTGTGGTATTTCCCATGGCCCATGGGCCACATGTCACAAAAAAAGAGTTTATATGACTTCTGCACCCCAATAAAGTGTTAACCTACAATGCTATCTATGTTTGCATCACTTCTCCGCAATACCCTTCTTTGTTGAGTAGGAGGAAAATCATCCACCTCAAGGTTTGCGTTCAATTCAAGCAAAGTACATCCACCAACCTCACAAAATTATAGTTCTTTGAATGGCACCTCCTTCCCTCCTTGTCATCTTCATTGATATCCACAATCCACCGTGGTATGTCTTCTTCATACCTTTCTAATTGAATATTTCTTAGAAGCCGATTATTGCACCCAAGGAAGGTAACTAAATGTAATAGACAAGTACGCGAGTGTATTGATAAGGAGCACTCCATTCCAACAATATAAATGAGCCCTAGGTACTTGCACCATCTATAAAATTCATGAGGACGCTCCCTATCCAAACCTTTTTCAAAGTGGATAAACATCCACTAGGGGAGGTAACTAAACATAACAAACAAGTACGCTGGCACAGTGATCAGGAGTGCTTTAATCTAGCTATAGAAATGATCCCCAAGCACTAGCACCTACCTAAACCCTCCACGAGGATTCTCCCTACACACACTTGTGTCTAGGTGGATAGACACCCACCCATGGGAGGTAACTAAAGGTAATAGAACAGTGCGTAGGTGTAGTGGTAAGGAGCACTACATTTGAGCTATATAAATGAGTCCCAAGCACTTGCACCATCTAAACTCTCCACGAGGATGCTCCCTACCCAAACCTATTTTCAGGCAGATAGACACCTAGGGGAGGCAGCTGTTGGTGGATTTTAAAAACATAGGAATCAAAGCTACCAGATGAAAGACAAAAGGTAAAATTCAACTAAAATCTCTACTGGAAGCTTTGCAGAGTGTGCAAAAATGGAGGGCTAGAAGGATATGACAATGTTTATATAGCCACATCAAAAAATGGGGGGTAGAAAGAGGATATAGCCGAGCCCTCTAGGCATTCTTTCTCGCCAGATGGGCCAGGAGGGATGCTTAGAGGGCTAACAAGAAGGGCTAATTTTAGCCAATCATTGTAAATTTCTATTAACACTCCCATGGAGTGTTAATAACATGAGTTATTACCACTTCACACTTCACATGAAGATGCTCGGGGGGTTCACCATTCAGTACCCCCCTATATAATGTGCATTCGTGCGGTATTAAAAAAACCCCTCTTTAGTGCACCCCCCAAATGAAGACGTGAATGAAATCCCTAGTTAACACTCTCTTCCATGGATCCCCTACTCACTTGGTCTCTGGGTAATCTGACACATGATTGGTACAAAGCTCATGATCTCAGAAACGTGAACAAGTTAATAATTCTTAACCCTGACCTTTGTAGATTCTTTGATCTTCCTTCGATATTCCAACTCCTCTTTAGCAACAATCTCCCTTCACGTACAAGGCTCAATAAAACTTGAAGATGAAAGTAGTTAGGTCAAACAAGTAATTCAAATGAACACACAAAATTGGTCAATTACAGGGTCTCTAGCACAACTTCAATGATCTTTAGACCTAGTAATGCCCTACAAGTCTTACTCCATAAGGTGGAACCAGAGTTAACTGAATTTTTTATCATATCCCTTTGTGGGAAATAATTGCGATTTTTTGTTGCCTATAGTCTTCTAAGGTTTCGTACCATTCCAATGGTCTCAAAGACTTTGTACCTAGTCAAAACAATTAGTATCGGAAATAAATTCAAGGTTTTGACTCTTTTGATGGTCTCAAGAGTCCCTTGATCTCCTCTTGGCCCGGTTTTAGAGTGAAATTTATCTTATCTCATGCTCAAGAGAGTAGCTCCAGATTTGTCTATGCAAGTGTGCTACTTACGTTGGGGACTTCCTCTAATGCAAATATGGCCTCCTCAATCTAAGTGTGGTTAGGGTCATGTGCAAAAATTGTGATTTTTGCACCCCCAAGTGGAATAATGCACTTTTTCCAATTCTAAACTTATGGGTGTCTTGCACAACTTATGAAAAGTCCTTCATATCAAAATTATGCAAAGAAATATTCCCCAGTAGAAGTTGATGCAAAATAATGATTTTTGCATCGACTCCTACTTTTGGCCAGTTTTTCAAAATTTTGACAAGCCCCAAGTGTTCTACCCTTCTTCAAGAGTGCTTTTGCTAATTTTCACCACACTTGGGCAAACAAAATGGTCCCAAGTGCTATTTCAATACTTTTCTAGAAAAAACACCCAAATTTTGGCTCCAGATTCACTTTTTGATGTTTAGTTTGTACCAAACTTCACACAATAGCTTAAATACATCAGTCAAAGATACTAATCAAGTATCATGCACATTCCTATCCTCTAGCTTCACCTACAATATCTTTGATCTTCCAAGAACGCCGATAGGAAATGATGGTACATGGACCATTATTTGTAGGTTCAACAAGCAGGCCCATTTTATTCATGTCAAGAAGAAGATAAAATTTGATGAGATGGCATGGTTGTTTAGGTACAATGTGTTTAAGTACCATGGTATGCCACAATCTATTGTCAGTGATTGTGATCCTCATATGACGAGCGTGTTTTGGAGAGGCTTGTTTGAAAACATGGGCACCACGCTCAAGTTTTCATGCTCATTTCACTCACAAACTGATGGGCAGTCATAAGAGGCTAATTCTATTGTCTTAGATCTACTGAAATGTTATGTGTCAAATAATAATGGTAAGTGGGAACAATACCTATCCATGCTTGAGTATGCGTACAACAATATGGTGCATTCGTCAAATAGGCAAGGTACCTTTTGAGATTGTTGAGGGTGGCAAAAATTCCTTTAGGTGGTGGAATATGTTGGGTTTCCAAGCCCTCATTCAGTTTTGGTGTCAACCCATGGGAACACTCTCTTAGAGCATGCAGATGAGCTCCTGCTCTTTTAGTTAAGTTTGCATGTCTAAAGATCTCTATATATGTAAGGACTTTTTTATAAATCAATGCAAGCAACAAACAAGTGTGTTCTATTTTTTCATCGTATCATGCTGCTTTCTCTGTCTCATTCAGCTTCACCTTCTCTGCTTTGCACACTCTCCTAAGCCACAAGGTTGCACCCATCATAGCGTATTGTCCCTTTCACATGGTATCAAAGCCTAGACAGCCAAAGCAAGAAGGCACTGGCAGATAAGCATTTTAAAATGTTGCAAGAAAAAAAGGTGGGGGACTTATCAAGACACCGCAGTTTGCAGCAAAACCAAGATGTCATCAGCATCCCTAGGTGGCAGTTCTAGAAGCACTAGGTCAAGGCCACAAAGGGCGTTCTAAAATGCTATGGCTTGAAGGCACCTCTGTAGACAATTTTGAATTGCACCCTAAAATGTTGCCTACTACAGTAGCATAAGGCTTTGGCATAGGAAAGCATAGCATATCGAAACACTCTCAAGGAAGGCAGTTAGCTTGGCATTTTTTGTAGCCTACTAAAACGCTGCAATAGAGCTATCCAATGGTGGCCATGCCAAAAATTCAATATATTGCATGTAAAGCATCTTTGAAAACCACAAGGGAAAATCCGTGTGGTTTAGTGTATTCCCTGTCCATGCAAGGTATATGGCCTTAGTGAGCATGAATTTTTTTGGCACAACACATTTGTCCAGCTTCAATCTCCCCTTGTGGATGGAGAATTTAGACACAGTCGGTCATGCTTCCTTGACCATCTTTTGGTGACATCTTTGTTGATGTATTTCCATTGCTTTCTATTTGCCGGTGCCACTCACTAGTGTGTGCAACAACTCTCACTTTGTCAATTGGGCCAGTTCCATCTACAAGTGTGCACAAGCGATCATATGCTTTTTTTGGATTTTTCATGTTCATCCATGTCTGGCGGAAACACATTTACAATGTCTTCAATGTGTGATAAAAACTAAAGTTTACACCACAAAAACATTTTTACATTTTCAAATCCATCAGTACAAATTGATTTAAGTTATCGTAACACACCACATTCTATATTGATCACTTTGCACCATGGCCTATCATTATAAAAAGGCTTTACTTGCAAATCCGTTGTCCAGAATTTGAAAAAAAATATCAGAACACACCACATATTGTATTGAATTTCTTTACACTGCGAGTCCATCATTATTTTAAAAAAAACTTTACTTGCAATTCAGTTGCTAGAAATCAAAATAAATTATCAAAACAAACCACATAGTGTATTGAGCACTTTGCACCATGGTCCATCACTATACAAAAAAAAGCATTTGCTACTTTGGTTTCTAGAGATCATTATGATTTTTCTACTCTAGAATCTAGATATCATCATAAAGTTTGCAACACACCACATTTGAACTGAAACACTTTGCACCATGGTCCATAAGTAATGAGAGAGAGTGTGTAAGTGAGAGAGATACAATTTAACTCCATGGTCCATGACTATACAAAAAAAATCCATTTACATGTCCAACCTTTACAAATCCAATTAGATAATCTGAATAAGATCGTTGTCTACAAAAATGAACATAATAAACTAGAATCTAGGTATCATCTCACTAAGTGAATGTAAACACACATCTGAGTTCAGCTTTAACATATCCAAATGCTCACTCATATTTTGGAGTGTCTTTTTTTGTCTAGATGGTTTCTTTAAATATTTTTTGTGCATTATACCGACAATCATGCCACAATCAATTTTTTTTTCTTTTGCCAAGTCATCTTGTAATGCTCTGAAGCATCTTTACACTAATCACATAGTTACTCAATGCAGAAAGCAACTACATAGGTGTCATTGTCTTTACATGATACCGAAAAAACATTGGGTTGCAAAGCTACGGGGCCCTCCAAGGGTTTAGGGAATGCTTTGTGGAGTCCTTGATGTTGGTTGCTTGCTTCTCAATGCCCACTCACAATGCCAATCCTCAATAAAGGACACCCACATGTGGCACACTGTAGGACGTTGGAGAGGGGGAAAGGGGAACACACCCAGCACACAACACAATGCCTCACTATAGCCCACGGTATACACAACGCCCCAATCCACTAGAGTTCACCTTCAAAACTCAACACTACCCGTAAACAAACCACCGCTTTCACACAACCACACGCACATACGCCTTGCAATGCACCAGACAAACTCAATCACTCCGCTTCACTCAATTCACAGCCTTCCGCACTCACACAGCCTCTCTCTACCTCTCTTTGAACGACAAACCTCGGGGGCACACACGCCGACACACGCCCGGAAACACACGCACACAAGCAAAGAAGAGAAGGGGGAAGGGGGAATGACGCCTTGAAACAGTAGGGAATAGTCTTCTAGCATAGGCAATGTCATGTACAACCAACACGCTGCCGGCATGAACCTCGGCAACCAAAACAAGAGCTCCAAAAGCCTTGGCCAAAAAAATCCTCCTTGGTCCAAAAGACCCTCTTTGGCCAAAAGCCCCAACAAATGAACCAAAACCTCTTTTTATAGGAGTATGCTTGGAAATCTCAAAAAAAGAAAAAAAGGTGGTGTGATTCCATGTCGTGCACTCCATTTGGAGTTCCTTTTAGAAGTTTTATGCATTGCCAACACTTGGCTTAGTTATTTTGGAAAGCTTTGCATGCTACACCATGGACCTTTGGCCCCTTGCATTTCATTTGGTTTTGTCCACCTCTTTGCTCCCGGACTTCCCTTCTCGCTTTCCTTGCATGCTACTGCGGAGCCTCTCCCTTACACGAGGGGGGGAGGCAATAGCGATGTCGCTATTGCCCCCTCCTTCCTTCTTTAAAATTTTGGGGGCCAACGGACCGTGGGAACCCCCCCAAGCCGGACGCCATGTCATCATCGACCTCACACAATGCGGGCACCATCTGCCACCCCGCCTCGCCGGCTACGCAGCTCAAAACCACCGCGCCACCGCCTGCAACGCCCTATCCGACAAGAATCTGCAAACCACCAAAACTTTAACCTTCAATAACTTGGGCTCTGTAGCTCAGTTTGATGAACCGTATGGACTTGCCCCCTCAGCACTTCAAGCTCTTCATTCGTGGACCTCAAAATTGCACTTTGCATCTCTTTCACCTGCTACCCCAATTAGCCCCTTGTGTAACATTTCTTGGCCTATAAGCCGCATCATGCATACACTTCCGCTGCTACCTGCTATCCCGTGACCTTCCTGGCTGCTTCAGTCCTTTGCCATGCTTCTGCTTTCTTGTACACACCTGTCCATGCCATCTTCTAGAGTCGACATACTTTGGTTGCACCATCATTGCCCACCCCCCTGTTGAGCATTTATGCTCAACCACATAAAAGCTTTATTCCACTATAAATTGCAAAAACCTGTCGCACACTATGAGAAAACTAAAACCATATATACAATGTTTTATTGCACCCTATTATCAAACCTTCAAGTGGGTTTCCCCACCCCCTGCATCACATAGCTTCCGCTTGGATCAAACACCTGACTCTGTTCACTTTCATCCATTTGCAACATCCTCCAATAGTGACCTACCCAAGCATGTAGACATCCATGCACACAAAAGGCCCATAGCACTTTAGCACCTCTTCGAACGTCATCTTGCCTCATCAACCTATATGGCTCTGCAAATAGATTCCTCGAACCAATCGAAAGAACTAGTTCTGCAACCACATCATCTGTACGAACCAACACTTCTGACCCTCCCTCCCAGCCATGTAAGTAGAGCTCCTCCCAAAGGAACCCCGTATCTGACGAATAACATACTGCACAGTTGCACTTACAAGCATACCTTTTAACCACGGGTTGCATACCCCTTTTGAAAGCTTGGACACATCCTAGGAACCTCCTCCATATGACATAGAACACATCTCTTGCACTGGCTTCATGCTCTCTTGCACCTCCTCTTCAAACTCACTTACATTGTCAATAAGCCCTTCATCATCGATTGGTCCTTCAAGGTCGCTCAACACTTCCTTCTGTCCAGCTTCAGTCGCTTGCTCTTCAATCACCTCTTCTACTGCTTGGAAATCTCAAAAAAAGAAAAAAAGGTGGTGTGATTCCATGTCGTGCACTCCATTTGGAGTTCCTTTTAGAAGTTTTATGCATTGCCAACACTTGGCTTAGTTATTTTGGAAAGCTTTGCATGCTACATCATGGACCTTTGGCCCCTTGCATTTCATTTGGTTTTGTCCACCTCTTTGCTCCCGGACTTCCCTTCTCGCTTTCCTTGCATGCTGCTGCGGGGCCTCTCCCTTACACGAGGGGGGGGGCAATAGCGATGTTGCTATTGCCCCATCCTTCCTTCTTTAAAATTTTGGGGTCCAATGGATCGTGGGAACCCCCCCAAGCCGGACGCCACGTCGTCATCGACCTCACACAATGCGGGCGCCATCTGCCGCCCCGCCTCGCCGGCTACGCCGCTCAAAACCACCGCGCCACCGCCTGCAGCGCCCTATCCGACAAGAATCTGCAAACCACCAAAACTTTAACCTTCAATAACTTGGGCTCTGTAGCTCGGTTTGATGAACCGTCTGGACCTGCCCCCTCAGCACTTCAAGCTCTTCATTCCTGGACCTCAAAATTGCACTTTGCATCTCTTTCACTTGCTACCCCAATTAGCCCCTTGTGTAACCTTTCTTGGCCTATAAGCCGCAGCATGCATACACTTCCGCTGCTACCTACTATTTCGTGTCCTTGCTGGCTACTTCAGTCCTTTGCCATGCTTCTTCTTGCTTGTACACACCTGTCCATGCCATCTTCTAGAGTCGACATACTTTGGCTGCACCAACGTGTGTCTAATCTCACTATCCTATCTTATTGCAGTTTTAGCGAAAACCACGATTAAATTGTCAATCCATGGGATGAAGCTGACTCGACTAGTGCATAGAGGCTAAAAGAGGTTGTCAATCTCTTGGAAAACAACAAACAACTCAAATCTAACTCAAGCTACACTCAAGTGACTGAAATCACCAATAGCCAATCGCTCATCTCGACAAACAAATCACATCCGTTACAACATCAAATGACATCCAAACGTAACAAAACTTCTAGGAAAAGTTTATGAGACCTAAGTACACATGCTTATGGTCTCAAAACCCCCTTTAGGTCAAGTGCCAAACTCGCAATTATTAACAACAGTGGATTTTTGACCTAGTCATTTTCGACCCAGAATGCACATAAATGTGTTAACCCTCACGGCTCACGGACACCCTATTACCTATGACGGACGTTGTAACCTACGGCGGACATTGTATTATTTATTTGGTAGAGTCAGGTACAGGGCTTGTCGGTCCAATAGGAAAAGGGTAAGAGTGATCGCCGATGAGAGGCGCACTCTAACTGGGACATTCAAGGGATTAGTTGGCTAAGCATGGGCACCCAAGTGTGAATGGAGCGAGCTCATATAAAAGTCAACTAAACCTAAAATTCACTCATTCTCTCATTTGTGCAATGCAAGAAGAGTGCTCTTGCTCCATCTCCTTGTGTACTAGTGTGTGTGTGTGTACTTGAGAGAGAGAGAGAGTGTGTGTGTGTGTGTGTGATTGAGCATTGCGGTGGCACGATGGCGGTGAAGCAGTTGAGCGCGACGTAGCGGCGTCTCCTTCTTCTTCACGGCGAGGAATCCTCCACGGCAGGAGCAGAGCGGTGAGTGACACACCATTGCCCTCTTTTGAGCTTACTAGTTAAGCTAGTTGTGTGCTTGGAGCCGTCTGTGGCTCGCACACAGTGTTAGGCAAGTCCCTTGCTTCGACAGTGCGGTAAGGAGCGCACATTTTTGGCGCCACTGCCGGGGAATCGCCCTGCACTAAGCCCAAGAGGCACTTTGTGCTTCTTCTATGAGTTGTTTGTAGTAGGAAAGAAGAGGAAGAGGAAGAGGAATGAGTTATTTTTCTGCAAGTTGTTAATTTCTGTATTGTCTGCAAGTTCTGTGATTTCTGCATAATCTTGTGTTTTCTGTTTGCACAAGGTCTTTGCACAATTAGTAGTCGTTAGCTTGTTCGTAGTGAATGAGTAAGTAGGTAGACAGTTAGAAATTTCTGTTTGCACACAATCTATACACAGTTTTCTGTTAAGGTTTGCCTGCACACAGTCTTTGCACAGTAAGGTAGTGAGAGAGGAAGTAGGTGGACAGTTAGCTCACTGTCAGTAAGCAGTTAGCAAAGTGGTTAACAGATTAGTTAGTGGTTAGTAGCACTGTTAGTAAGTAGATAAGGTAGTGAGCTGTGAGCTGTTGATAGAGAGGTTAGGTAGGTGTTGACAGTGTGTGTGGCCAAGAAAGGGTCACCTAAACCGCGCGCGGTCGTCGCCTTTTAAAAAAAATAAAAAATAAGAAAATAAAAAAAAATCCGAAAATATTTAAGCGTGAGTGACTGGGGGGCTACACTAAAGTTTTGATCGGGAGTGGGATCATTTCCCCAAGCCCAAGCCCAAGCCCAAGCCTCAGTCCTCAGTCTTATGATATATACTAGACTCACTCTTATATATATACCCTACCCCCTCAAGAGGGAATGAGAGCATGTGGGGCAAGTCCTCCACTCTCCTCCCTTCTCTTCCCACTTGCACCCTTAGACTTTCTAATTTGAGCCTGGTTCCCTACTAGAAATTGACGGTTTTAGGGATTCCGAGGGCATAAAGTGACCAAACGGAGGGCTATAAAGCACGGCACGTCCCTCTAACCGAGACGCTCGTTTTGAGCTATCATAAGTTCTATTCTATAGCTGGGTCAGAAGAAAAAAAAAAGGACCAAAAAATCAAAAAAAAAAGACTTGGGTTGCAAAACACCCAAAAATACTAGGTGAGCAGCCTTCACGGGCACTCACTGACAACTTCTAGGGGATCAAAGTCATATGAACCTACGCTCTGGACGAGTGTTAGAGCACGAGCATATTGGTAGTGCCTCCATTTACGCGGGCACCCATTATTCCTCCACCCTAGGTTCTGGACCTTCAGCCGGGACTCAAGGTAGCGCGACCCAAGATCCTCATATCGCGTCTAGTGATTCTTCCTCTCACTACGAAGTCATGGAGGGGTATCCTACACCAAACCATGATAGTTCAAGTCAAGACATGCATGCCATGGGCCCACGGCCCGGGTCCAGCGTGTTTAGCCGCTTAAAAGAGACCCTTAGTAGAGCTACTCGCTCCGAACATGCGGTTAATGAAATAAATGAAGGGAGTGGGGAAGTAAATTCGTCATTCATGCCTAAAATAGACCCTATGCTTCTTGAGAGTGTGCATGTGAATGTTCCATCCACTGCACCTCCTGATCCTTTAGGACTATCTCCCTCTGAGGTTTTACTACCCGATGGTAGGAGTCTTGCCGAAGTACAAGAGATCGAACGCTATATGCAAGCAACAAGGGAGAGGGAAATTGAGAACCTACGAAGGCTAGAACAAAGTCGAGCCCTGAAAGCAAAGGCTCCTATGACAACAATCATGCCAGTCGAGCAACTGAGTGCTCCCAAGGTAGTAGTCATTGCTAATTTGACTAATTTTTGCTAACTTACTAATGTGCTATGAAGGATTGCAGCATTCGACCATTCGATTGATCTTCAACGGACAGGTAATTAAGGTGGTATTCTCAACGTCCCTAGAATCTAAGGATGTGTAGAATTGTGTAAAGATCCCACCATGATGCAATGCAATGTTGATGCAATGCAATGTTGATGTTATGGATTGAAAATTTTGCAATTCATTTTCACGCCGTCGTAATGCCGAAAGTTTTAAGAATTGGTGACACATGAATTTGATAAGTTTCAATTACTAATTGATGAATGTGTGTTGCGAATTGGATGTCTAATTGAGTTAATTGTATGCTTGGATGGTCAATTTCAAGTGTGTGTGCACTAAAATCAAGTGTGTAAGCATTCTAATTGAGTGTGTGTATGCTAATTTTAGGTGTGTGCACTATTTTACCCATGTTTGTGCAACTAGAAATCAATGCGTGCGTTATGATTTTTCAATTGTGATGATTGATGGGTGTTGTGATCATGCCCAACTATCGATTTGTGAAGTCACATTACAAATTCAAAAAATTTAACCCTTTTGTGTGCGCACCTAAAGATTGGTAAAATCTGCCAATTTTTTAGTGTGTGTGCGCCTAAAAAGTGTGTAATTTGCATGGTTAATTCAATGCTTTGATTGCATAAATGATGTGTATAATGATTAATTTTTGTGTTTTTGTGCTCAAAACAAGGATTTACACACTCTAATTGCATCAATTTTTGACCTATTTTTGTCGGTAATTTTGCTTGTTTAATTGCCTAGTCTTGATTTTATTGATAAATTTGTTGGCAATTGAATTGATGTGATTTGTGCAATTTTATTTGGTTGCACTATTCCTCAATGTGTGGAGAATTTGTAGAAATTTTTTGGGTATGTTTTGGATGATTTTTGCAATATTTTGGATTTTCGGATGATTTTACGCGTTTCAGCTAATTTTCGACATAAATTCGGCTTTTTTTCGATTCCCGAGCGTGCCTTTCGGCGAATGGACTTTCCTCGTCATATAGAACTTTACGTCTCTTGGGATAGTTCCCTACGATGCTAAAATAATCTTCTTCTTCCGCTTACGTCGCCGTTCTTGTGCTTCGTGACATGTGAACCCACCTTTACACACACAACACACAAGCTACAAGAAGACATTATAGTATTTTGAGAAAAAAAAAGGGACCTACTTGTCTTCTTTCTCTCTTTCCTCAACCGCTGTGGAGCCTTTTGTCTGTATCATTGACTTTTTTTTTTGTGAAAACACGAAGTTGAATTAAAAAAGGAGAAATACAATGCCTATCAGGATGGGGAGAGGCACCCACAAAAGGGGAAATGGGATAATCTTTACAAACTGAGACAGTCCATGCTCATCATGCGTCTCTCTCTTGAGAAAAATTTAAGCATCAAAGGCTTCCAAGATTGCCATTGCTGCTCTTTTTTAGTTCGTGTCATTGATTTTTGTATTGATTCATTTCATTTGTTTCAATTTCATTTTAATTTCATTTCATTTCGTTTTCTTTCCTTTTAAATTTCATTTCATTTCAATTTCATTTTCTTTTTTTTCTCACTTTCATTTCATTATTTTTGTATATTAGTTAAAAAATATCACAAAAGAAAACCCACTAAAAATCATTAGAAAAATAAAAATTTTCAAAACCCAATAAAAAATCAAAATAAGAGTTAGAAAATTATAAAAAATAGAAAACTTATTAAAAACAAAGAGTAAATATATATATATAGAAAACAATTCACAAAAAATAAAAAATCACATAGAAAATCATAAAAGTTTCAGAAAAGAGTTTAAAAATTTCTAGAAAAATAGAAAAAACCCTACAAAATTCAAAAAAAATTAAAATTGATAAAAAAAAAGTCACCATAAAATCAAAAAACGCATAAAAATTTTAAAAACTTCTTAGAAAATTGTAAAAAATTATAATTAAAAAATTGACAAAAAAATCATAAAATTATTAAAAATTTCAAAAATGGATCAGACGAAATCCTTATGATTGCAGAAAATCGTAAAAATTTGAAAAACTCCAAAGATAATTCAAAAATTGACCAAAAAATCATAAAAATTGTAAAAAATACATAACAGCTCACAAAAATTCAAAAAAAAAGATAAAAATCACAAAAATAGTAAAAAACTCACAAAAAATCCAAAATTACCTGAAAAATCAAAATTCCAAAAAAAATTTAAAGTTCTCACAAAATATCCTAAAAAATCAAAACCTTCCAAAGAAAAATCGTAAAAAATGATAAAAAGACTAAAAATTTTAGAAAATTCAAAATTTCACAAATAATTAGAAAAAATAAAAAGAAAATCGCTCGAAGTGCCAGGGAAAGACAAAAAAAAAAAACCAAAATGGGCCAGAATGCGTCAGAAAAGCAAAAGAATAGCCGGGAAAATTACACCAAGCAAAACGAATCTGATCAGCCAAAAAAAGCGAGTGAAATGACCAACTCAAAGCCGTGAGCGGCCAAAAGTTTTAAATTTGTCAAAATCAAGGTGAAAATCGACAAACCACGGTGGATTGCAGATTAATTTGTCAAAGGCCCGAATTAATTCTGACACTGTCGAGCTAGAGTTAATCAACTCTTGTGAGTTTGAAGGGAGGTCAACTGCAAAAGTGCTTTGGCTAAAGCAGTTTAATCAAAATTGGATAGTAAAAATTATGCTAAGCAACGTCAAGATCTATCAATTGACAATTTTTACAAACCAGTCAACATGGACTAAAATCGATCCGAGAACTCAAGTACAGCAAGGCAAGCCAATAGCAGTGGCAGCACAAATGAAACTGCAACCGACCAAATTTTACAACTATATGGCTACAATGGAGACAAAGTCTTATATGCAGACACAGAAGGCCATAGATACTTGGTGAGCAGTAAAAGCAACACAAGAACCAAGATCCTATTGATCAGAGTAAAGCCAGATTCAGAAAACTCCCAGATGTTCACAGACTTCAGTGGAGCCAGGTATTGCAAACTCAAACATGAAGTGCAAAAGATTAACCCAAGTGTTTATCTAGAAATCTGCACAAGTCCGCAAAGCATCCATTAGTGCATATGCAATCAGGGTCATTGTACATGGATTACAGTGGTAGATCCATAATCGAGAGCTAGAATTGCAAGATCCATCAGATCAACCAATAGAAGCCATTCTAATTGGAGAACCAAGCCAAAGACGGTACAGAGGTCAAGATGGAGCAGTCTACACCTTGATGCTTAGTGTCTTGAAAGAAGATCCGACAACTTTGGCAAGCATAGAAGCCTTCTCAGGTAGACCTTGACATGACAAAACCAAATGAAATACCACCAATCATGGCATATTGCTCAAATTGTGGACAAAAAGGTGGAAATTTTTCTGAAGATTGTCCAAGAAATCTTGACAATAGGGATACATCAACTGCCAAGCAAGGTACAAAGAAAATTGGAAATGCAAATCTCGATGTAAGTGCATCTAACTCGTCACTTTTGATGCAATCAGATGATTCTGCATTACCATTAGAAGCACCAGTTTAAGCACTGCAAATTCAAAATGAGCAGAAAGATGCACATGCACCTGAAAAGCTTAAAATTGATTCTTTGAACAACAAATTCTTGCATGAATTTAGTCAAGGTGTCGAGATATCACCAAAGGTTGAAAAGACGGTTAGGTTTGCAAATGATTTTTCATCTACTGCCACAAGTGTGCAATCATTCACGAGTCTAAAGGACACATCAAACATAATGATGTTAGCATTGTATGGTACACATCATTCATATGCAAACTATGTAGATCAAAAAGAAAAACTGTACAAAAAGGATCAAACTGTGTTTGAACGGCCCACATACCAGCTCATAGAAGTGCGTCCAATGATAAATCAGAAAGGATGGTTCATTTCAGAAGAAAGAATCTATTATAGCCCATCCTCTCTAGAGTTGAAGGATATTACCTAAGTGAACACAGAAATCTGTTCACAGCCAAACTCTCCTCCATCGAAAATCAAGCTTCGATGTTGTGACCAAACCAACATATACTTTGACCAAAACAATCATAGATATAGATGGGAGTCTAGCATCTATGATGCCTTGGGTCCTGAAACCACAGATGCTCATAACATAGGAGACCCATGGGATAGAAAATATCAGGGAAAAGATGATGCCATCTACAGCTTAACTTGAGGAATAATTTTTCATGTTTCATGGAGATACATAGGAAACTATGCAGAAGGTTTACAGATGCCAAACATCAGCAGTGCTACCCAAAGTGTACCTTCACAGTCCCAAAAGGTGAGACTAAATCAGAGCCAAATATTTTGAACTCCTACAATGAAGCAGGCTATAGTGATCACCCTAGGAAGAGGGGACCTGTAAACCCATCAAGCTCAGCTTATGTACCAAGAATTGCTACACCAGTTAGAAGCCCTAGAGCTTCTAGCCAACATACCTCTTCAAAGCACAAACCATTGAAAGATCATATGGTTGTTGGAAGTTTCCAATTGAGCCATATTCCATCAGAATCAGCAGACAAATGCCTCTATGAAGATCATCAAGGACAAAAGTTTCAGCTGATCTCCACAAGTCAGAGTCAAAAGCCGACAAATCCCATAGTGTTCAAACAGTTACATGTGATCAAGCTCACATATATCAAGATGCACATGGTAATGAATATCAGCAAGATCAAAACCTTGTACAAAACCCTATGGATGGTTCGACTAAAGTCAAAGACTATCTAAAGATGATGCAGAGCCTCAAGCTGCCAGAACAGGTGGCACAAAATTCAAAGTCAATGGGAGCTAAAGTCCAAAAATCTACACAAAGGTCACCACCAAAATCTCCTCCGAAGAGACAGATTCTGCCAGAAAGTACAGTGGATCTTCTAAGATCAAGAGTGACTCAGATGTTGGTGGACAATGCTCATCAATTGCAGACAAAAAGTGCAGTATCACAGCCAACGGATCTAACATCGATTGATGCAGGTGATCAAAGCAAAGAAAATGCAGATAAAGCTCAATCAAAGGACACTACCACAAAAAAAGCAATCAATTCAGACACGAATCCTGAGAAGATCAAGTGCCACATCACCAATGAAAATTAAGAAAAGTTGTCAAGCGATGTAAAGCTAGATTTTTAGTTAGACAAGAACCTCATGTCTTTTCGCACTTGGAAAAGATGTGGCCAACCACAACTGAAAGATGCTCCTGAATTTTTGTATATTAGGAAACAAACGAGCAAAAAATGTTGGGGAATCATCTCCACCACCCTTGAAGTAATTTCACACGTCATCATAGCTCAATTCCATGTGATCACAGCAAAAGATATGCCAGACGACATCATAATGGGAATGCCAATGGCCCAAAAAGTCCTGAAGATACAGAGTTCAATGAAGATGCAGTCATCAAAGACAACAAAGAATGAAGATCAAGACTAGTCACACGCGGACGACAGTACAAAGTCCTCAAGCACGGGTAAAATGGAGACCGATGCCAAAGCAAAGCTTATTGAAGATGATTCCTCTCCATCAAACAGAACTTCAGAAGAGCTTAAAGCAAATCAAGCAATAGCAAGTGCAGATCAAACAGAGCAAAGAGCAACCACGATAGCTATTGAGCAGAGAATGCCATCAAAGCTAGAAGTAAAGAAGGACGGGGTTGCAGACAACCAGGAAGCAACAGGAAGTCCAAAGCTCAATCACTCATTGCCAACAGAATCAGCTATTGTAATTCAGATTGCAACAAAAAGTCTCAAGCTACCCTCCATAGAGACACAGTTAGATCAAGATGAGACCATGGCAAAATCAAGACAAAGATCTTCAATAGAACCAAAAATTCCAGATTCAGAGTTGCAAGAGTCACAAGAATTAAAGACAAATCGTGTAGACAAAGGTAAAGCTAAAGTGGACCTTCCACCGACTAGCAAAGAAGTTGTGACAGCATATGCCTCTACATCAAAAAGCCCTCGTGAAAGCTTCTTCAAGCAAGAGAGGATTTCAAAACTTCAAGCCAATTAATGACCCAACTAAACCCTCTAAGAAAACACCCAGAAAAGCAAATATATATCAGCCAAAGTACTCAAGAAAGCAAAGGAAAGTCAAGCAAGTGTTTGTTCAGAGCAGTTTAGTCAAAGTCAATGATCTGGTTTGGATTAAAGATAGGAAATCAACACAGAAAGACAAACACATGGGATAGATACCATCACAAAGGAGCTTAAAATAACAGGAGTACTATGGAGGTAATAGACATATATGGGTACCAAAATTGCAGGGTAGAGCATATGAAGTAACATCAAGTTCCTCCCAAGAAAGAAGGCCCACAAGATATCAACCTCGACAATATCCTAGGATACCTAAGAAGCAGGTATACAGCAGAACAACATCAAAAGATACTGAAGACTATCACAACTCTCAAGAGAATACTGAGCAAAGATGGATCTCAAAGGATCTTCCTCTTAGACAAGGATTCTACACAGGCTATACAAAGATTTGGCTACCACTCAATCACAAGCCAACTGCAGCTACACCAACTTGCATGAAGATCTCAAGAAACCAACAAGACCTAGAGCGAAGCAAAGTTAACACTGGAGATACAAAGGTTCTCAAGAGATTTGGATTCCTAAGTCTTCCAATGCTCCAAGTCAAAATCCAGATGCCAATAGTGAACAGAGGCCTACAACAACATCAAAGACTCCTATGAACAGGCCCAATTGGAGAATCAAACAAATAATGGAGTCTTCACAGTCCAAGAAGGATAACCCAATCAACGTGAATGCAGATTAAAAAAAGATAAAATAGGTATGGAAAAATAAACCTTCAATGCCAACTTGGTTCTTCACTAATCCTCTTTTGGAGGATTCAAGCATACTTTTACCTGAAGAAATGTTTGTAGTATGCACAAGAATGTAAAAAGTCATCGCTAGGGTGGAAAAAACACTCTTTGGCACAGTTAGAGTAGGGCTGCTGAGCCATGAAATGAGCAAAGCATTCGTCACAAAGCTTCAGGTCATATTAAACTCGGTGCTAAGAGTCGTAGTTATTAGGCTTACGCTCAATCTAGAAGACTTGAGCATATCTAAGTTGTTTTGCTCATGCTGGATGAGATGAGCATAAGAGTCAAAGTCTATTAACATACAATTGGTGGAGTGTGTAGAGTCCAACACTCACGCACAGTGCACAGTAAGATGAGAGCACATATCCTCGTCAAAACTAAAACCATTCTTAAAGGGGTGCCAGCTTGCAAAGCCATGTCATATGCTTTTATAGCTACACCATCTTTTTGAATAACCCCTCAAAATCTTCTTGCATAGCATATTGTTTTCCATGCATTTCTGTGTATGCATAAATAGGAGGTCCCACCATTGGACATATGCATTAAACACTCTCTTTTTTGCTTCCACATATGCACCTTGAGTGACTACAACACGCAAACCAATGTTCCATCATGCTACCCTCTCATATTTGCTACCTTTTTAATTCCATATCTACCAGCAAATAAAGCCTTGAGCACTTTATTAATATTTCCCATGCTAATAAATACTCCAATAATGTGCGTATTCCAAAGGCACTTTTTTCCCACTGTGTTTTTTCCCTTTGGTCATCCAAGTATTAGACCCTAATTTAGAACCTCATCGTTATATTTGCCTTGTACATATTTTTCATAAATAAACAGAAGCCTCCTCATTATGCTATTACAACGGACAAATGAACATCATCTCTCACATCAGACATATTTGGACCAATGAAGATGCTGCAGCAAAATGAACCTCATCAACAAATTCAACGACCAATGAAGACAATCGGCCCATCAACCACCAATCAAAAACCTTCCACAGCCTCCACGGACATTTTTCAACAGTGCCTGAGGATGAGCACTAAAATAGGAAGGGGGGATTGTTAACTGAGTAACCATCAGTTAACATAAGCTGCTAAAGACCGAAGACATACGGATGCACATCGAGGATGAATACGAAGAAGCAGTAAAGATTGGAGTTACACATTTTTCACGTTTTCCCAAAATGGTCACGTATTGTAAAATCCCGATTTATTTCAAGCCATTGTAATATTTGTAATGTGTTACGGGCTCAATGGGAGTTCCAAGTTGTAAAGAACAGGTCAGTAATTGTGCCTAGGTTGCAGATTCAGTAAGTGGTGGAGCCCTGAAGGCCTTGGGCGACCGGACATTGAATATTTTTACCCTAGGTATATAAGGCAATGTGTAAAAGAATTAGGGTTCTCAAGCTCATTTGTTGAGAGCACTCTTTGGTGAGATCTCTTGAGGTGTGTGGCTATGGAGTCCTTGAGCTTCTCCTTGTTCATGAGACTTGATTAACACTAATCAATGATTCATTCTCTCTCACTATGCCTCTCTCATGCTTCTTATAATTGTCTATGATGCTTAGATTAGCTAGATCTACACTAATTAGTGGTTAATCTCTCTCTAATCTTGTGTGATTTCTCTCTTTGCTTGTGTGTGCATGTAGGTTTGATTGGAGTGTGGTGCTCAATAGATCTATGTGTATGTGCTTGTGATTAGTGTGCTGCATGATAGGATTAGTATTGTGTGCGTCTTGCAATCGTAGTGTGTGTGTGTGTGTGGGGGGGGGGGGGGGGTTTGATTAGTGGTGAAGAGAAGTGGATATGGAGATTGCCCTTCATTGCGGCTTAGCTACTCCATAGGCCGAGAAGCTCACCTTGTAGAGTTAACCATTTGTGTTGCCACGATTAGCTCACTAACCGTGTGAGTGTTTCCATGCCCTAGCCAGGTAGCTCATCCCTCCAGATTGATAATTTTGTTGGTCATCGGAGCTATTGCAACGATGGAACCCCCAACACTCCCGCAAGCATGTCTGCTCTTTAGTCCATATCATACTCCCAAAGTAGAGTGACAAATTCTACTTGGTGTTTGAGTGATGTCGTCACCACAAACATGATTCTAAGCATGCATACTATTTAAATTTGTGCACAAAAGAGGATTAGTCTGATAAGACAAAAATATTGTTCATTTAGAAAGCATTTACATTTGCTTACTCTAGTGCAGCATTGTAAGCATTGACAAGGTTCATACTATCCTTAAGCTGTATTCCTTACATCCATCTAGCATCTTCAAATGGATAATTTTTGAATTTAATAAGATACCATCGGATAATCTTATCATGCCGTAGTACCTTGTCTTCATGTCGAAGGATAGCTTCGGGTTGTAGCACCTCTTCTTGGTCTTCGATTTCTGGAGGGTCTTCAATAATTGGTTCTATTGGTGGCTCTCCTTTGTAGGGCTTAAGTAGGCTCACATGAAAAGCATTGTGTATGAGCCAATGTTTGGGCAACTTGAGTTGATAAACCATATCATTGATTGGCTTCAATATTTGAAAAGGACCATAGTATCTTTTTGCTAATTTAACATAATACTTTTGATGGCCCATAGGATTTTTGCTTGTTGTTTGCATCAATCAAGCCTTGGGAAACTTAAGTAAGACCCAATCATTTCCTTTGAACATTAAGGCCCTTTTGTGCTTGTCAGAAGCAGCTTTTTGATTTTGTTGAGAGATGGATATAGCCTCCTTAACCTTTTGAAAAGATTCTTGTAGGTCACGGCTATACTCATCAACATTGAAGATCTTCCCATGTACTTTAAGTAGCAAGGGACTTTTAGGTCTTCCCTCTATGATCTCAAAAGGTGATTTTCCTGTAGTAGTATGGACATATTATTGTACGCATACTCTACAAGGGGTAATTACTTCTCCCATTGTGATCGTTGATCTACTTCTGTAACATAAATCTTTAGTAGATCGAGTCTTGTAAGATTGGCTATCTCACTTTGGCCATCCATTTGTGGGTGGTAGGCCAAAGAGAAATTCAATCTTGTACCTAGATTTTCAAAGAGACCTTTCTAGAAATTACTGGTCATTCTAGGATCTCTATGTGACATGATGGATGTTGGTAATCCATGGTGTTTGAAAACCTAAGATATGAAGATGGTTTCCATCTGGTGTGTCTTAATAGTCTTTTTGACAGGAATAAAGTGTGCGTGCTTGCTAAACATGTCGCGACTATTGTCCATATTCCTGTATTCCCATGGATAGACTTGGGTAATACAAAGATAAATGGGCAATGGCTGGAGTAATCCAGGTTTCTTCCCTCTATCATACTTAATCTTTTGGCATACCACACATTTTGAAACATACTCTTGTATGTCCACTTTCATGCTAGGCCAATAGAAATATGTCTCTACTCCTCGAAGAGTAGGTTGAATGCCTCTATGCCCCGCATAGGGAGGAGCATGGGATTCATACATGACTTTCTCATGAAGGGAGTGGGTAACACATAGCCTATTTCCATGGAGAAGATAACCATCCTGCAAGGTGAATTTCTTCCCCAAAGCAAGGCTGACATTATGTCTTTAAAGTTAGGGTCAATAGCATACTCATCTATCATAGAAGATAGACCATTGTGAGTTGCTATAGACACAACATTAACTTTTGGTTGTCATGATAGTGCATTGGCCACTTGATTATGCTTACCAGTGATGTGAGCAATATGAAAATAAAATTGTGAAAGAAAATTGTCCCACCTCATTTGTTTGTCGAAAAGCTTTGTTTGCATCATGAAGTACTTGAGACTTTGATGGTCTGTTTGTAAAATGAATGGAGTCCCCAATAAATAGTGCTTCCATGTGTCTAGGGCATGTAGAACAGCTAAAAGCTCTTTTTCATAAATGCCCAAGACCTGTTCATCCATATTGAGCCTTCGGCTCTCATATACTATGGCATGACCTTCTTGAAGCAAGACTACTCCAAGGCAATTACCACAAGCATCACATTGGACCTCAAATGGCTTTGAGAGATTCGGAAGCATGAGGACTGGTTGAGAGGTAAGATTCTCTTTGAGCTTGTCAAAAGCTTTTTGCTCCTTAGCAGTCCATGAATACTTAACGTTATTCTTTGTTAAGTCATGTTATGGTCCTGCTATTTGAGACAATTTTTCTATGAAGCCTCTATAGTATGCTAACATACCAATAAAACTTCTAGCTCATGTAGATTCCTTGAATTAGGCCATGCTTTTATTACCTCTAACTTTGATGGATCCATACGGATACCATCTTGAGAGATAACATGACCCTCCAGTGAACTTGCGGTAGGGTCTGAATATTTTCTCCATCAAATGATTGATTGTGGCAAGTGCATTGGTCAAGCCAAAAGACATGACTAGATATTCATAAAGACCAAACGTTGTACGAAATGCGGTCTTTAGGATATCTTCCTCCATTATCCTTATTTGATGATAGACACTTTTAAGGTCAATCCTACTGAAGTAGGTAGAGCCTTGTAGCTTATCAAACAAATCTTCTACCCGAGGTGTATGGGAAATCTGTTTTTGACAGTGATATGGTTTAGTGCGCAATAGTCCACACACATACAGTATGAACCATCTTTCTTTTGCACTAAAAGGATTGGAGAACAAAAGGGAGAGGAGCTAGGCCTCACCATCCCTTTGTCTACCAATTCTTGTACTTGTCTCATAATCTCCTCTTGTTGAGCTTGGGAAACTCGATAAGGAGGCTTGTTAGGCAGTGAGCTTCTTGATAGGAGCTCAATTCGATGCTCATCATCCCCTCGTTTTGGAGGTAAGTCCATAGGGATATCATCGATGAACACATCTTGCAATCCTTTTGGAAAGTTAAACAAGCCTAGCTCTTCTTGATTCCTACCATTTTCATTTGATAAACCATTAGCGTCATTAGTGGATTCTTTGACAAAAATCATGTATGCAAAAATCAAGCTTTTCATTGACTTATCAAAAGATGGTGAATTCACAAGTGGTATAGTAAGACCAGACTCATTAGCATCTATATACATGTTCTTTCCACTATATAGGTGAAGTAGATTCTCCTTTCAGGGAACTTCATGTTGGCAGCCATGCGATTAAACCATGGCGCCCCTAGGATAGCATCCTCATGTTGGAGAGGAGAGATGAAAAAGTCTTCTTTGTCGACATAGCTTTGGATATGAAGCCTCAACTTCCCAATCAAGGGAGTACAGAGGCTTGTTGTCCCTTGAAAGTTGTGTCAGTGTTAAGTATGGATTCTGATTTACCCCTTGTAATTTTTTGTGGTAAAAATGCACATTTGTAAGGCCCCCATTATGAGGAGAAGCCATCGTGCGTGAAGAAAAATAACTCGCCGAAAAATAAAATCACTCGTCGGAAACCAAAATTTTCACGGCTTCGTCGGAATATTATGGCCGGCCGGTGGCCGGAAAGTGGTCGGAAAACGACCGGTCGGTTGGCGTTGGCCCATGGCCAGTGGCCAGTGGTGGTCGGAAGTCAATGGCCGGTGGCCGGTGGTTGAATTCAAAAGTGGACTTGTCTTCTCAAGGACGGCCACACATGGGCGGATTGGAGGGTTCGATTTGGACTTATTTACACAAGGGCGGCTACACATGGTTGCCTCTCATGAGAGAGGGCAGCCCTTTTGGCATATAAAAGGAGGCCATTTCTACACACATTTTACAGTGTGAAGTTGATGCAACAAGGTAGTGGTGAGGGTGAATCAAGGTGGGAGCTCTATTAAGGGTATAATCCCTTTGTAAACTACTTCTTGTGTTGAAGTACTAAAGCCATTGAGTGGCTGCTTTCCCGTGGACATAGCCCACATTGGGTGAACCACGTATATCATGTGTACTCTCTCTCTCTCTCTACTCTATAATCTCTTGTGTGTGAAATCTATATCTCTCCATTAAGTAATCTACTCAAATATCTATTTAGCTACGTCTTATTTCCTAACAGTTAGCCCCGTTACAATATCTCCAATCTCAAAAGTTTGAATGCCCAACTTGGTGGCCAACTCCGTTGATATGAAGTTCTTAGTAGATCTAGGTTCAAACAAGATGAAGGCATCATGCTCCCTTACCTTTCCCCAAGCATAGAAGAGAGATGATCCTTTGCAATGAGCATCCCCTTTTGGAGCTTTGATGGTGGAAGCCCTAGGAGTCTCATTGCGAGCATTTTTCTTGGGGCAAGAACGATAGCCATGTCCTTGCTCCCACACTTAAAACACTTATGGTCCTTACAAAAAGCTTCAAGCTCTTCATGAGAGAGTTTGTTTTAACCTTTGTAAACTCCCTTCTCCTTGGACCTATTGTTGTTGTTGTAGGAAGTGCCTTGGGAATAATTTTGGGCATTGATTTTCCCCTTTGCATCATTTTTTCTTTTGTTTTCCATGGGTTTGACATTCCATGTAGCCCCTTGTTGGAAATTGATGCGGGAAGCAACCATGGTATGGTGGATTACTTCGGTGATAGAACGAGGCCGATGGGAGTTGACATACTCTGTCATTTCTTCAGGTAATCCTGCACAAAATTATTACATTTGCTCGGTGTAGTCTATTTTTTGAAAGACAATAGCCTTGAGATGTAAATCCCAAAACTTGTCCACATATTTGTGAATAGACTCATGTGGGAGAAACTTCAAACTGCGCCATGCGGTAAGTACTTTGTCATGTGCATCGCTTGCAAGGAATTGCTTCATGATGGAAACTCGTAGAGTTTTCCATGTCTTTGGGACTTCACCGTTGCCACGAAGGCCATTGACAAGCCAATTTTTGGAAGTGCATAGCTACATGGCGTAGCTTAGAGGACTCCGTGAAGGCCTCGTCTCCAAAGGCCACATCAAATTGTTGGATGAAGGCCAATACTTTGTCGGTGGCACCAAAGGTGCCGTCATAGGTGAGAAAAGAGATACTCTTTCCTCCCTCTTTGAACTTCTTGAGCTTTTGCAATCTTCGCCATGCAGGGTATGATTTTCAATGTCCTCCCCTCTTGTATTCTCTAGGAGAATAGCCATTGCTTTCGTCGGGAGAGGAGGAAGGTGAAGAAGAAGGAGAAGAGGGTGACCTCTTTCTTGACCTTTTCTTCCTTTGTTTCCTCTCTTCCCTTTTGGAGTGACAAGGAGAAGGACTGTGTGTTGATCGTTTCCTCATGGGAGGAGTTGGCGATCGTCTAGACCTCCGTCTTCAAGGAGCCACATCTTCAGAGGAACTAAGGGATTCATTATTTTCTTGTTCTTTGGATTCCTCCTCTTGTATGGGGGAGAGTCTTCTTTTGGGGGTCTCATTAAGACGCCTCCTAAGCTCTCTCTCCTCTTGGAGAGGAAGGGAAATCCCATAAGCACGAAGTTGTTGAGTAACTTCGGCTTGCAAAGTAGGGTTGCCCATAGCTTTGATGCAACCTAGTAACAAGATAATTGATAAACTTGGGGACATCATCATTAGCACCTTCATGTGCAAAATCAAAGTTATCAATGTTCATTCTACTCTCTTGGTTGTTTTTAGCCATGCTAATTAGACTTATGTGTTTACTTAGTGTATTCTTTGGCAACTCAAAACCTTAGTTTCTACTCCTCTTACCCTTTGAAAATAAGCACTTAAGTATCTACATCCACTTAAGTATCTAGATCCACTTAAAAAAGAAATTGAGTATCTACATCCACAACTCAAATTGGTTAATTATAGAGAGTAGTAAGGTGGGTCTAACATAGCACAATTGCCGAGGGATAGCTCCTTTTGGACTTCTTATGGCTCAATAATCGTAATCAGTAGGCAAGTCTAAAAAGACCCCATTATTAAGACCAAAGCTCCCGAGGTGTGCACCATATCCCACATAGTGGGCTCAACAAAACTCATAATAGATCCCAGTCCCACTTACCCTAATATAATTAACAAAATCAACCATTAATAGGCTACTTAAGTACCTCTCATCTTAAGCAAGAAAGAGAAACCAAATGCTAGGATACCAATGTAATGGAAATGGCCTATGATATTTGAGAATAGCGGAATTAAGAGAATTAGAGTGAGCATTTTTATGAGATTACTTTGAGAGCATGCAAGGTGAACTTAATTGATGCTAGCAACATAAACATAGTACTTAGTTAACTTGGCATGAACAATACTTTTGCAAGAGAGAGAGTTTTAGAGAACATGACAATAGTTGAGGACCGGTTTACTTGGAACCGGGCCCCCTCCAAAAGACGTTTGTACTATAGATTCTCCCATCAAGAGAGATTTGTACTATAGATTCTCCCATCAAGAGAGACTTGTTACAATACAATCTTTGTGTTCCTTGTGACCTTGGTGATGCTATGAAGATGGAAATCTTAATGCATCACGAGCTTAACATAAACTTTGCAAAAAAGCATTAACTATCCCAAGCCTCAGTCCCAAGGCCTCAAACACCTTCGAAGGTGGAGAGAGCTAGCCGGGAATGAAGGTAGGGAAGAGGAAGAAGAATCATCCGTAGGAGACAGAAATCGTTTCTCACTTATCATCACTCTTCTTGCTTAGCATAGCATAATATCATAGTAATGAAGATGAAGAATATGGCAAGCTTAACCATTGAAGCATGATTCTTGGTTGGATTTGCATTACATACCCAAGATTGTTGGTGTAGGCTCTCCACTTCTCAACAAGCTTGGAGAAGAAGATGGAGCTCTTACACTTTCCACTCCACACCATGAGAGAATGTGTATGTGTGTGTGTGGGAGAGTATACCCCCCTCTCATGCCTCGTCCACACCTCTCTCTCTCTCTCTCTCTCTCTCTCTCTCTCTCTCTCTCTCTCACACACACACACACACACACACACACACACTTCTATTATTTTACTATATCATTTGGACATGCGTCCTCTTTTTCCTCTTTGAGAGAAAGAGCTTAATTATTTATTTTCATGTATCTAAATTCTCATTGGACCCCTTTAAAACCTATCCACCAATAGCATTCAAACACATCATGAGGGCCACATGTGGATGATCATTTGAACATTGTCTTTGATGATTATTAAGTCATTTGGTTGAATGGAATACTTCAAGGACTTAGTATAATCAAGCATGGGAATGTTCATGCCTCTTGAGAGTTATCTTTGAATTGAATACTTCAAGAACTTTAGTAATTTAAGCATGTGAGAAACACCTCAAGCTTTTGGGTAAGGTTCCCACTAACACATAGCAAGCCAACAAGCACCTTATACTTGGGTAGGATTCCCACCTAAAGGTTAGCTTTAGCTTGCCTAAGGTCAAAGGACTTTTGAACACTAACTTTTGGAGGTCTTTAATGAAGCTACCTCTACGGTCTTTAAGTAGAAATCAACTAAAGCACTTCCAAGCGTGATATCCTTTTCCAATATTTTTTAGTAGAAGCCCAAAAACTCCCAGATGGAACAATAATCGAGGCGACCAAAGAATTGATCCCCGATGAAAGTTAAACTGGCACTATCTCAACAACCAAAACTCCGATTGCCAATCTGATAAGATCGACATGCTCCAAGAAGCGAGTACTTCATGCCCATGCATTCATATAAACATTGACCCTTCATCAACAACTGACCAATCCGGTGCAGATCTGCAAACCATCCCAAATCCAAGTTTCCATATCTTCCTCACCATAGCTCCAAGTGACGAGCCATAAAGGCAGATCTCTAGAGCACTTCGAGCACTACAATTCTAGTCCATAAACTCTTGTTTGTGATCACTTTAATCATACTCTTTTTTTGCATCATTAAGATAACTTTTGCCCTATCAAAGCCACATTTGGTATACATTTAGCATTTAACCTGCTTGTTATCAAGCCCTTATTACTGTTGAATAATCATATAGGATTCAATTAGGCTTAACTTGCATCCTTTTGCTGTTTTTCCCATCATGGAAGCGGAGTTGCACGACATCGGTCGAGTCGTGTTGTGTAAAGGTTTGGCCGTTTGGTAACAGTACTCTACTAGGTAATTTTGACAAAGCTCTATTGTAACCTTCTGTCTCTCAAGGCTCGACATGAGCTTGAGGCTGCTTGGTGATTTTCTTTGTGAAATTATAATAAAATCACTCACAATTGTGAGTTTTGCAAAAGAAAAAAAAAACATCCAAAAGGCATAACTAAAGGATAATACTCTAGAAAATGAAAAGTCTTACTTTCCTTTTTGGGAAAATTAGAATTGGAATTAGAAAAGAGAGAGATACATCAATGCCCCATGGGTCCCTAGGGAACGAGGCACCCGAAAGGAAAATAATACCAAGCTTCTCGACTTCTAGGTAGATACATGAGCCTTCAAATCATGGACAATGGCTATTCTAGGACAAAAGCACAAGGGTCATAGTACGGATTTCCATTGTTGTCCCTTATGCCCTTTCAGGATATCATGGGGAGTAACAGATGGCACTCTATAAATAGAAGAGGCTAACATTTCCAGTAGTGTGTTGATTTCTCAATGGAAGTAGTAGTACTTGTTGTTGGAGTCATGCTTATGAACACAATTGCTTCATGACAATCTACTTCCAGCTATATGATCTTGGATGAGTATCTCTAAACAATTTGTTCCAAGTATCAAGAAAGACCTTGTCAAGTAACTGCCAAGCACAGTATCAAGAAAGACCTTGTCAAGTAACTGCCAAGCACAGTATCTTTGAGCACTAAAACTAAATAACAGATGGAGGACCTCTTGGAACATAAAACAATGGGCGTTTAGGTTCAAGACCATTGGGGCTTTCTCCAAGAGTGCCAAGAAAAGTTTATTACAATGGTTAAGACTGCATCAAGGTGTGTGGAATGTGGATAACCCCAACAGATTTGGTAAAGAGATAGGTCTTTGTCCAAAGGAGCTAGCTTAGTTGGCTCAGTCTTTGACCTCCATGACCTAGGCCATGGGTCGAAGGTGGCCAGCAACAATGTGCGTTCAAGGACATTTGCTTCGACTCGCAAGGGATTTGTGTGATTGAAACAAAAAAGATACAGTAGAAAATGAAAGCAAGCTCTACAACACGACCTCTAGAATGTACTTGATCCTCAGATACTTTTCCTCTTTTTCAAGTATCTCCCTCCCGAGTACCATCCCTATTGTTGGTATGTACTCTCTAAGATGGGATTATCCCACCATAGGAGTGATTGTAGTTTCTCTTTCTTTTTAATTTGAAAAATACTTTCTCAAAAATTTCTAGAAAATGAAAAGTCTCACGTGATTGGAAAGTTAATAGCTTTTGTATTCTCTATGTAGAGGTTGCTTGCATGCAATTTGTGCTTCTAGGGTAAAGCCCCTAGTGTAAAGACACCTATGCCTTTTTTGACTCTTGCACGCTTTCATGATCTACTTTTTCACAAAAGGGATCCAGAGAAAAGGGGAACCTACAACAAAAGTATTGGCTTCAATGACACCTCTGATACTGAGCACGCAGGATTTGATGATATCACGTGTGAAATTTTGGGTGCCAGTAGCTAGATGTCAAGTGGGATTCAAAGATGATGGTGCAAGCTACAATTGATTGCACACACTAGAAAATAGCAACGGGATACCCCTTCTCATAACCATTCCACCTCTGGAGCATGCATGTCACACAAGTGGCGCTTAATCATTTTGCTTCAGGGGATCATCTATCTTTGCAAAGAGGGCCATCCCATAGTCTTCTCCTTTCCCTTCATCCTTGCTTTTTCTTGACCTATATATTGAACTTGTTTGTTTGGAAGGCATTCAAAGATTTAGAATTTGTTTGGAAGCTACTAAGAGACAAGTATATGGCCATATATGATGAAAGTAGAATACTTCTTGGCTCTTAGAATTCATTGATGAATTATTAGAGCGGATTTGCACGAGCCTACGTCAGTCATCAAAAAATTTGTCTGATGATAGTAATTATAGGGGAGACATGTTTGCCAACTTTGCAAAAATTAGAAGGGTTGAGATTGTGGGCATAATTTGCATACAATAGAGGGTGAGAATTCTACCGCTATTCGTATGAATCCGCTCATATGCATCCTTGACATCCTTGGTGATGGATACTCTAATAAGAGACATCATGTTCTAATTGTGTTTAGCGCAATTCTGCATGGACATTGATAGAACCTCGAGCTCTTGTCAACAATCTTAACTCGATATATTTAACAACATACAACATTTCTCGCGCATGAATTTGCTGCATTTCAAAAGGTAGAGGTAGAAGATAGGGATTTCAAACTCTACTAAAATCGACAGAGTTGAGAAAAAGAAGCAATGTTTGTTGATGTGAGTACGCTAGGGTAGAATAAAGCACTACAGATGCATCCTTACTCTTTCAAAGTAGCACATGGCAAGTCTTTTGGAGAGCAAAGGGTCATGAGGTAGTAGCTCATAAGTTGTCAAGAAACATGAAGAGCAAGCTACGGTTGAGCAAGGCCCTTGTGGATGCACCCTTACTCTTTCAAAGTAGCACATGGCAAGTCTTTTAAAGAGAAACGGGCCATGAGGTAGATGGATCATAAGTTTTGAAGAGTGTGGAGATAGTGTTGCAACAATAGGGTGGAAGGCCGGCGGTATTAGGGAGGAAATGGTGGTGGCATTGTGATGTTCTCATGTGGAAATCTTGGGCCCTTCTACCTTGTGACTCAAAGATGCCTAGCTCACCTCGATCGCCTGTGATTCAGCTTATATCTTGGAGGTTGGTGTTTGGGCTTAGGCAGTGGTCATACGAGGCCTTAGTTACCCGTTTGGGAAACTGAGGCTACTAAGCCTCATGTGCATTGAATGAGTGATAACTGAGCCATGGTCACAGTCACACACGAGCGCAATGATCAATGATTACGTGCATGTGACAATCAACAAAAGCTCCATGGAGGATATTACATTTGCTAACAAGTAGAGAAGAGAGGGGATCTAGAGAGAGAATGTTGATTCCTTTGAAAATTGCATGCAGTAAATGTATTACAAATCACCCCTAATGCAACTATGCCAAAATCGGCACAGTTACAATAAGCTGTGTTTCATAATACTATGTTGTCTTAGCAGGATATGAGTGACCACATTGCAGCTCAGTTATCTACCTGATTTACTGATAACTGAGCCTTGCATGACCACCACCTTATGTCTCCTTTGCTTTATGTCTTGTGCACTTTGGGGTGGGGTGGCAATCATTTCATAGAGATGGCTTGCTCGACACAATCTTTTTTCCTTCTAAGCCATATGAACCAAAGAATGACACCCCTCCAAACAGTCCAGGTGGGAATATCAAGCCTTTTACAATTCCCAAGTAGCACATCCTTGACATCAACTGTTTTTGACCTGAGTGTCTTGACAGATAGCAAATAAAGATACAGAATCTTGATAGTGTCATGATAGAAAAAGAAAAGGTGAGTCATGGATTCCACTTGGCATTGACATCTTAAGTAGATCCTAGATAACAAATCTTTAAAAAATTAGTGTCACTTTCTTGTTTTCAAAAATTTCTATTATTAAATTCTCCCGATAGTCTCATGGAGGCCATAGTGAACTTTCAGCTTGTTTAGTAGGTTATGTTTTGTTGTGTCCATGAGTTTTCTAAGTATGGGTTTTATATAATGTATTGTTATGTTTTAATACTAAATCACTCACTTTTTGAGTGAATATGGCTTTAAAGAATAAAAAAGAAAAGAAATATGAAGATAGCACGAACTTTTAATTGACATTACTTTTAATGATAATGAACTAAAGGATACGTACGAGGTCACATGAGGCTAATAAGTAGGTCAATGAAGACAATAACATTTGAGCGTTAGTGTTAACATTTAAGGTAGTTCAGTGAAGACAATAACATTTGAGCGTTAGCATTAACATTTAATGTGGTTTGTTGGGTTTCAACGTAGTCGTTGAAGCAAACACTCCACAATGGTCCACATGGAAGGACTAAAATGTTTGTCTTGATGGATGCCGACGAGAGGCTCCAACTTGCAGGGCTAGAAAAATACATTTTTCCTAACCAAAGAAACTAAGGGCAAGCTTGACATTACCGGTTTTTAGGTCAAAATTTGAAGCTTTTGTCGATATTCACACTAAAACTTGTGAAAATTTTCCGGTTTTCTCCAAAGGTAAAGCTCAAAATCTAATCGGGATTTTATGACTTTAGCCGGTAAAAAAACATTGTACCCCGGTTTTTTTCTAACACTGGCTCCAAGCCCTTGAAGCTCAAACTCACACCTTTCAAAGATAAGGTGGATCCTGTGGGTTCTGTGTACCTTTTTATTTCTGCTCTTTTTAATCCGATTCAATTTTCTCAAAAAAAAAAGATAAGGTGGATGAAAGCACCATTATGGCCTACATAGAGGCTATTGAAAAATAAATAAAATAAGAGGCTGCTTTATGATAGAGAAAACAAGAAAGTTACACTAGCATTTAAAGCATTTTCTTTCACAATAAAATATTAGATGGTTGACAAATCACAAAAATAATGATTAAAAAACAATTGGAAGCATTCAAGAAATTGGAATAAAAACCAAACGAAAAGTGGTTGAGACAATACTTAATGCCCCTCTTTAAAGAGAGCGGTGCGCAGATGTCAGCACCCTCTCACAAAAACTTAAATTTTTTTAAAAAAAAATATTTTTGTCAACGAGAGCTAGTTCAGTTGGTAAAGCAAGAGCCCCTTGTGTCAAAGGTCTTGGGTTCAAACCCCCTTGACAGCTCGTACGACATGTAGCCCTTAGGAGCTGTTCCCCTAGTCCAAATGATGGATTGGCCACCCTAACCTGATTGGGATGACTCACCTTAAGAGTCGGATTGCCTCCACCTACGGGGATTGGGTATGTGTGTTGTAATTTCAAAGTTCTACTCTCTCAAAAAAAAAATATTAAAAAAAGTTTATTATCATTAGCTTGCCATGTGGCATTAATGTGCAATCACCAACCCTTTACTGAGGACCACTTATGTAATCCAAAAGTGTCACATAGTTGAAAACTATGGAGATGCAAAAACCAAGAATAAGAGTAAGAGGCACCACCAAGGTATCCTCGTAAGGATGTAAATTTCTTTAGAGAAAGGTTGTAGATGAAAGCTCAAAAGAGAGTATGCGTCCATCTCTTTGAGTCTTAGGATGAGTGGAAACTCTTATATCTCGCTTCTCTATCTTTATAATAGAGATTGAGTGTTACCATATACATGTGGTAGTGATGTGTGTTAACACACTAGGACCGCCGGGGCATTTTTTCCCTCTTTAGGAGGTTTTTTCCCCTGTGCATTGTATATACGCCCATCACTCTAGGGCTATCTATCTTTCCATTGCACACTAAGTAAGACACTCTCTATTGTGTGCCTTGAGCTTCCTTCGTCTTCTCCAAGCTGTGTGTGTTTCTCTGCAACCCTAATTCCAACAATTGGTATCAGAGCAGGTCACGTCCTCCCGGGCTTAGTCGCCAGCTGCTCCAGCACACGCCTGCTCACTTTCTCCGATTTCAGTGAGCTTTGGCGAGCGTTCGCAGGTCGACAAATATTTTGGGTAAGCTCGAAGAGCTTGGTCTGCTCAGAATTTTGATTTGGGCTCATTTCGGCCTCCGTTTCCACTACGGGCAGTACTGCAAAGGCTATTTCGTCATTTTGTGCAGATTTTTTGTCAGTGCCGTTTTCTGCATAACATGTGCCTTATAGTCTTCTACGGTTTGTGCTATATAGCACAAGTTGTTCCCGCTCCATTTCTCCTATTTTCGAGCAATTTTCACATCAGGTGCAGCATTTACCATGGCTGACAACAACAACACAGATGTGTTCAAGATGTTTGCTGCTGAGGACAGGTTGGATGGGGACAACTACCCTATGTGGGCTTAAATGATGCAACATGTTCTTGTGTCAAAAGGTGTCTGGAACATTGTGCAGGGCATTGATGTACGTCCTGGTTCTGAAGATGTAGGCGATATTGAGGATGTTGCAGGTCTTGCTGCAAGGATTGCAGCTGTTAGAGTTGTTTTGCCTACGGCAGAACAAGCTCGTTGGGATGTTAAGGATGCGCAGGCTCATGCATTGATTGCGTTGTCTGTGAAGCGCACCATTATTCCTCACATCCGTTTAGCAAAATCTGCAAAACAGGCTTGGGATATTCTAGCAGGTCTTTATGCAAGCCGCAATGAGGCTAAAATTGCTTTGCTGCGTAAAGAGCTAGAGTCGAAGATTATGCATGAGGAAGATGATATGGACACTTTCCTTGCTAGTGTCAAGGATATCAATGAGCAACTCATTTCTGCAGGTGAAGTCATTTCGGACAGTTCCCTTGTGCAGACTGTTCTTGATGCCTTACCAGATTCCTACCAGACTTTTGCTAGTACTTGGAGACTGATGACCCAAGGAAATCCTGAAGTTGTAAAGTTTGATGCATTATGCACATTGTTGTTGCAAGAGTCACTTTCTAGAAAAAACAAGACTAGGCAGCGTGCAGTTGAACAGGCTTTTATTGCTTCTCAAAGAAAGGGTGGTAACAGTAATGCAGCCACTTCTTATGGTTCTGTTGCGAGTGGCAAAAATTCTATTCCTAATGCTTCTGGTGGCAGCACTTCGTCTGGCAATTCTGGTGATAAGGGCAAAAAGAAGATGCGTTGCCATTATTGTAAAGCCAATGATCACTTGATCAAGTCGTGTCCTAAGTTGAAGGCCAAAGAGGCTAAGAAGAAAGAGGGTGGTTCCACTCCAAATGCTGGTTCCACTACAAATGCAGCCATTGTTGAGTCTTCTGTGAAAGGAGATTGTGATGCTGATGTTGATGCAGAATGGGCTTTTAGCGCAGAGTGCACTTACAATCTTGCTGTCCATGATGCATGCTTGTCAGTTGCTGCAGATTCACATGTGTGGTATTTCGACAGTGGTGCTACAAAGCACATTACCTCACATCGTGAATTGTTTACCTCTCTCGAGTCTGTCCCTCATGGGAATTCAGTCACTTGTGCCAACAACGCCTCTTATCCAGTTCAGGAAGTTGGAAAGATTGTGCTCACTACTGCTAATGGCAGTTCCTTCACACTTGTTGATGCACTTTATGTACCTGGGATCAAGAAGAATCTCTTGTCTGTATCCGCACTTGCTAGACTTGGACTTGTAGTCAAATTTGTGGATGACAGATGTACAGTTCATGATCTCAGTTTTGGTGATGAAATTGTTGCATCTGGGCTTTTGTGCCGTGGGCTGTATAAGCTCACTTTGTATGACAAGTGTGGACAAAATTTTGCAAATGCTGTTGCAGATTCAAGGGCTATTTCAGATGCAAACCTTTGGCATGCACGTTTTGGTCATTTGAATTTTGCCAGTTTGCTGCGTTTGCAGAAATCTGATATGGTTGCTTCTTTGCCGCCTCTTGAAGCACCTGTCAAACATGTTTGTGAAGGTTGTATTCTGGGTAAAATGCAGCGTTCTAAGTTTCCAAAGGATGGTTCAGTTAGGGCCACATGCAGGTTGCAGCTTGTGCATAGTGATGTTTGTGGGCCCATGCAAACTCCGTCCTTGGGCAATTACCTGTACTTCGTGACTTTCATTGATGATTAATCCAGGCATGCATGGGTATTTCGGCTTAAAGCGAAGTCCGAAGTTTTTATGTGCTTCAAAAAATTTTTGGCTATGGCTGAAAATGTCTCAAAATGTACTATGGGCACCCTCCGTTCCGATCGAGGGGGGGAGTATATGTCTCATGAATTTAATGCATTTTTGGCTAGTCGTGGGATAAAACACCAAAGTACAGTGCCTTATACACCTCAGCAAAATGGTGTTGCTGAGAGGAAAAACAGGTCACTAACGGAAATGGCACGATGTATGGTCAAAAGTCAAGCTTTGCCGCATTCTTTTTGGCTTGAGGCCATCATGTGTGCCACTTATGTACTTAACAGGTGTCCTACGAAAGCTTTGCAGTCTATTACTCCATATGAAGCATGGCATGATAGAAAGCCTTCTATTGAGCACATGCGTGTTTTTGGCTGTTTGGCATATGCTTTGGTGCCACAAGTGCAGCGCAGAAAATTGGATGATAAGGCTGTCAAATGTATTTTTGTTGGTTATAGTGCTGAAAGCAAAGGTTACAGGTTGTATTATCCACAAACAAAACGTATTCTGGTTTCACGGGATGTAGTGTTTGTGGAAGATTCTGTTCAGCCCTTGCTGTCATGTACTAGAGACAATAATGTAAGCTCACAGGACATTTATGACACTTTGTTGCCTCTTTTCAGTGGTGGAAATACGAATGTAAGTTCCAATGAGGCAAATGTACAGCCTATGGGGGTTTCTGAAAATGTTTTAGAACAGCCTATTACTGATGCAGATGTACATGATGTACTTGATGAGGAAAGGGCTAAAAATGAGCAGGCTAGAGGTATGCCAAAATGGCTGGTGCACACTTTGCATGACAGTAAATTGGATGCACCTTTATCTAGTCGTACTCGTTCAGGCTCTCGCCATGCATCTTATGCATCAGATTGTTATGCTTTGGCTGTGTCTAGTTTACATGATGTTGAGGAGCCTCTGTCTTTTGATGAAGCACAGAATTCAGAAAATTGGATTGATGCCATGAAATCAGAATATGATGCACTTATAGAGAATGACACATGGACTTTATGTGATTTGCCTCCTGGCAAAAAGGCCATTGGTACGAAGTGGGTTTACAAGTTGAAACGCAAGCCGGATGGTAAGATCGATCGCCATAAGGCTCGACTTGTTGCAAAGGGTTATGCACAACAAAAAGGCATAGATTATGAAGAGACTTTTGCTCCCACTTGTCGTATGACTACTGTGCGTTTTCTATGTGCATTGGCAGCTCATTTTGGTTGGGATGTACATCAATCAGACATTGTTACTGCTTTCTTGAATGGTGACATATTTGAGGAAGTTTATGTAACGCAGCCTCGCGGTTTTGTCATAAAAGGACAAGAGGACAAAGTGTGCAAATGTAAGAAGGCTTTGTATGGGTTGAAGCAATCTCCTCGTGCTTGGTATGAGAAAGCTGACACTCATTTGGTTAAACGAGGCTTTCGTAACAGTCCAATAGAAAGCACATTGTATGTAAAGGGTGAGGATGATGTATTTCTCATTGTGGTTCTTTATGTTGATGATTTGCTGATCACTGGACCAAATGAGAGACATATTGCTGAATTTAAGGCTGATTTGAATGCTACTTTCAAGATGAAATATTTGGGGCTGTTGCATCATTACTTGGGTATACAGTTTAAGCAGTGTGATGGTGGTATTGCCTTGTGTCAGAAAAGTTACATAGAGACATTGCTATGTAAGTTTGGACTTGAAGATTGCAAACCTATTGCCACTCCCATGGAAACAGGTTTGAAGTTGAGTCTACATGATGCTGGCGATCCTGCTGATGTCACTCTTTACCAAACTGCTGTTGGCTGCCTCATTTATGTATGCAACACGAGGCCAGATATTCAGTTTGCAGTCTCGCAGGTCAGCAAATTTATGCATAGCCCAGGGTCTAAGCCTTGGCAGGATGTCAAGAGGATTTTCCGCTACCTTAGTGGCACTTTACATCTTGGCTTGTTTTATCCCAAGGGGGGATCATTGCCGCCAGACTTACATGCTTTTTCGGACTCAGATTGGGCTGGTTGTTTTGACACGCGAGTGTCCACAAGTGGTTTTTGTTTCATGCTTGGCAGTTCATGTATATCATGGTTGAGCAAGAAGCAACCTACTGTGGCCACTTCGAGTTGTGAGGCTGAGTACAGGGCAGTCTTCACAGCTACGGTTGAGTGTGTATGGCTCAGACGCCTTATGGATGACTTGGGTGTTGGACAGGACACTGCCAACACTATCTACACTGACAGTCAGAGCGCATTGGCAGTTGCGAGGAACCCAGTTTTTCATGCTCGCACAAAGCACATTGAGGTGCATTACCACTATGTCAGGGAGAGGCTCTCAGCAGGAGAGATCAACTTGGCTTATGTGCCAACACAGGACAACCTTGCAGATCTTTTCACAAAGGCATTGTCTCGTGAGAAGCTTGAAGCTTTCCGCAAAGCTTTGGGCTTACTCCCCTTTGTGGACTGATCCTGTCCTCAGGGCATGGCACTTCCCTTTACTCATGTGCCAGCTCTCGTTCACCGCATCACTCCAGGGGGGATTTGTTACCATATACATGTGGTAGTGATGTGTGTGAACACACTAGGACTGCCGGGGCATTTTTCCCCTCTTTAGGAGGTTTTTTCCCCCGTGCATTGTATATATGCCCATCACTCTAGGGCTATCTATCTTTCCATTGCACACTAAGTAACACACTCTCTATTGTGTGCCTTGAGCTTCCTTCGTCTTCTCCAAGCTGTGTGTGTTTCTCTGCAACCCTAATTCCAACATTGAGAAAATGCTAAGAGTAAAAGGCATTTACATGTTGCTGAAAGGGTTACTATTATGTGACTCGTGCGTTGTTGCGGCAGAAGAAGCATGACCTCTATTCTTGTAAAATGGTCCTCCCCTCTAAAGTAGAAAGATTCCATTGTCTTTTGTTGTGGTTCGACTATGTGATACCAATTCTATGATCAATGCTCCATTATCTAGTTAGTATGGTAGGGTAGGGGGTATGGTAATGCATTGATCTTTATTAGTGGAATCTTGGTAGATCTCAAGAAAGGGAAAAGTTAAGGGGAGGGAGGTGGGTGGGCCCACCTTGTGGGTCCACGCATCTAATGCATAACGAGAAGGTGGCAGGAGAGGCAGGTGGGGGCACTCTCGTGCTGGTGGTAGGTGGCAAGAGTAGACAAAGAGTAGGAAGGGGTGCCACCTGGTGGCAAATGCGGGGGAGCAAGAGGCTAGCGAGAGGGGAGGAAACAACGAAGAGTTTATTTTTAATGGAATGGCCTATAGGGCCCTTGACAATGACCCGGACATGACAAATTAGCTCAGGCTAGAACATTCTCTTTAGAGAGGAGGTCGTGAGGTCGACCAAGTGTTGTCATAAGGGAATGAAAAGAGCCTTTTAGCAGAAGATAATGTTGGAATCTATGAAGATTCCAATTTATTATGAGAAGTGAGCGAGTAGGAGTAGAGAGCATCAATACGGTTCTCTTAACTAATTAATGATAGTAACACCAATACGGCAAGGAAGAAGCACAGGTCTCTCTCTCTCTCTCTCTCTCTCTCTCTCTCTCTCTCTCTCTCTCTTCATTATTACTTCTTGAGTTTAAGACTCTGTCCCCTTCTTTTATTGGTATTAGTACGTCAGTAAAATCTCTCTCTCTCTCTCTCTCTCTCTCTCTCTCTCTCTCTCTCTCTCTCTTTTTCAACCCTCTTTGTGCTCATGTAGGGCCTATTTAAAGAGTATTTTTTTAATTAAAAGTGAAAGTCCCTATTATGATCCAATAGGACATTAAATTTTAGGGTCACACTTTGGGCATTTTTGGTCGAAATCTCAATAAATACCTTAGTTTTTTGCACAAATCCAAGTTGTTCAATTAGCTGAAAAATCATTGCTTGAAAAATGATATTTTCGAGTAGTTCATGGTTCTTTCTATGTATTTAAATCTCTCTCTCTCTCTCTCTCTCTCTCTCTCTCTCTCTCTCTCTCTTTTGGGATAGTTTGCTACGATGTTAAAACTCTCTTCTTCTTCTTCTTCTTCTTCTCTCTTTCTATCTATCTCTCTATCATTAAGGTTTCAATTGAGACATGTTGATAATAAATCACCTCTCTCTCTCTCTCTCTCTCTCTCTCTCTCTCTCTCACACACACACACACACACACACACACACACACACACTCTAAGTCAGAGCCGGACAAATTCCTAGGTTTAGTGCAATCTCACCCACAAAATTTGAGATTTACTTCTAAATTATATCGGAGTAGTGCGTAGTTCTTTGTGTATTTAAAGATCTATCTCTCTCATTAAAGTAATCATCTCTCTCTCTCTCTCTCTCTCTCTCTCTCTCTCTCTCACACACACACACACACACACAGAGCTGGACAAAACCCTAGGTTTAGTGCAATCTCACCCACAAAATTTGAGATTACCTCTAAATTAAAATTTGGAGGTATAGGTTTTCCAAATTTTGGAGAAAAGTTTTTTTATTGTGTGCATATCGAAACGACAGGCATACATGAATGTTATCTGAAGTTGGTCTGAACTATGGTTGACATTGTCACAGGAGATAAAAGTACTGAATATTCACATTGGTTAGAAGCCAAGGCCAAGGTTTTCCTCACCAAGGCCTTTCAAACATTTGCTCTTCTTGGTGATTACCACCATTAATTTGTAGAGCCAGAAGCTTCTTCCGAGGCGATTTTCAAGGATTCCCTACTCTCGTTTTCACAAGGAAAAGAAAGAAGCAATGCACGCAATGACTTGCCACAAGTATCGTAGATGCAAATGGCGATCCGATAAGGATGATTTTCCGGCCACCTGCGGCTACGAGTCATCACACACACACACATGAAAGACGTTGCCGTTGTGCTTTTCATGCACCCATGAGTCATCTGCGTCCATTCATGAACTCTCTGCATCGTTTACGGGTTGCGTGCACACAACAGGGGCTTGTGCCTAACACGTGGCGTCTCCTTGCTCGACCTTTTTTTCAATTGCGTGCACATTCTGAAGGTGCCACCATCAATCGACACTTAGCATAGCTCCCTGCTCTATTTTTTTTAAAAGCTCCATAAAGAATAGGAATAGAAGTTCCTCTTTAAGATTGTCACTTAAAGGGGTTAAGTTCCTCTTTCCATGTGTCTCGCCCTGAGTCCAATGAACCTTTCTACCCCAAAATCCCAATCATTTGAATTTTGAACCAAACTTTAGGATTATGTGAACTTCTCTACTCTCTCTCTCTCTCTCTCTTTGTGTGTGTGCACGCGTGCGTTCTTTGTCTTGAATCTTAACAACGCTATACTTCTCTCTTTCCCACTGCTCGTCTGCTCTATACTATCTCTAATCTACTCACTCCTTATTGTTATGATTCTCTTAGATTGGTGAATGCCTCATTGGTCTATCCATTGTAGGCATTATACGCCTCTCTAGAGCTGATCAAGTATCAATGGTCCACTGATGCATGAGCTCTGTTTGGATACCTTCCACAAATTGTTTTTGACTTTTCGCAACTGCCAATGTGGCTATCTCATATGTGAATAAACGTCCTTTGAGTTGTGTGTGCCCTTTATGTAGCTGAGTAGTAAATAACAGTTGATGCTTGAGGTTCTTTTTCTCCCTCTGCAACACAATCACTATTTCCTTTAAAAACTTGGCCTGGGTTTTAGCACTAGAGTCCATCTTTCTAGCATCAACTTGCAAAGCCATTTGATTTAGAGATACTCCGATGATAGAGACCTGCACTACACATGAGAAGGGCAAGCAAATGGAGACCACACCAAAAGGGAAAGAAGTAGACGAATTCGAGTCCAATGTTGCTAATGGATGAAACAAAGAGTGTGTATCTACTATCATGTGTGAGGACTACAAAACAGCATAGTAGAAGGCAAAGGATGGGCAGTAGGTGTGGGATGGCATGGTGGGGGTGTGAGCTACTATTGGCAGTTGCCCCAAAAGGATTAGTCTCACACTATGAAAAGTATACTCTATCTTACGTTTTCTCCTCCTGCTCTCTCTCTCTCTCTCTCTCTCTCTCTCTCTCTCTCTCGCCCCCCATGCATATGTCAAATGTAGAAGTACATGCCTCATGTAGGCCCTATCTCTCTGGTTGGGAGTGTCATGAAGGGTCATTTAGCCTTTGAAATCTTTCTCCATGACACGTGTGTGTGTGTGTGTGTGTGTGTGTGTGTGTGTGTGTGAGAGAGAGAGAGAGAGAGAGAGAGAGAGAGAGAGAGAGTGAGAGAGAGAGATGAGGGTTGGACTCTTTGAAGGTATGATCCCTTAGAATACAATGAAAACAATCATGAAAATCAAGATAAATGGCGGATAAATACAATAAACCATGAATATGTTTCAACATCCATAGATATTTATAGCTAAATAAAGAAAATAGTGAGGTGAAAGAAGTAGCCAAAGAGGGGTCTTTACAATTATATATTAATGAAAGTGCATTCATTAATATATTTCTAATAGTATTCATTGATGTATGATGAAGAGTATTGTCAAAAAAATTCAAAGAAAAAAGAAATTTTACGTGTATAGTGATATTCCATATCTTCTCCTTGCCCAAGAAAAACACACATACACAAGCAATGTGCACAAGTACATCTTTAATATGCACTTACACACATGTGCATGCAGACATAAAGCCTGTAGGTGCACATGCATTCACTCATTTGAGAAATAAGAAAAAGCCATTGCAATTTAGGTTCTATATGAGTGATACCTTTAATGAAATACAAATTACACCCTAAAAATGTTGATTGGTTACCCAAAAATGGTATGGAGTTATGGAAGAGAAATGATAAAGGAAGACCCAAGCTTTTTAAAGGTGTTCCAAAAGTATTACCACCCTTTAAGTATGTTAAAGATAGCGAGAAAGTTATGGACGGATTAAAGAAGTATGTTAGTTAGTGAGTATGTTAGGTGGATCAACCCATTTCTCATGTACTAGGAGAATCTCATGCAAGCTATACAAACCCCTGGTGCAAACGAAGATATTTTATTTGATGACTTTTGGCCAAGGAGTATATGTGAACAAGATCATCCTCTTGGAGTTCCATTGGAAGATATTCTATATGAAGTACTTGATGTAATTGAAGGCCAATAATGTGGTCCAATGCACAACAAACCTATTGAATTCCACCCAACTCTTGATGTGGCAAAGGGAGACTTTGTAGTTGTGCAACCTTGTGATGAGAATTACCCAGTCTGTCTAGGCCTGAAAATGACAGATATTGATCAAAACAATGAGTTAACAACCTACCTTCAAGTCAAGATACATTACTAAGCACCAATTTCAAAGAAGAAGAATGCAAGTGATGTGGAGGTTTACAAGGATTGTTGGAGCAAGTATTGGAGAGAGAACATCAACGATCCTGAACATTGGGAAGACACTAGTTGCATCAATTGGGCATGGAAGCCCAAGGGTGGACAAATTTCTAAAAAATTAAGATTCCAAAGGCAATAATCCTCAAGTCCAAATAGAGGCGATTGAAACTTGATGGCATCAAATGTCAATGCAAATGAGGAGGAATGATTCCTAGCATTGGCCTTTCACCTTTGTAATCTTCTAGCAATGGTTCAGATTAGTTGACCCATAGCTAGAGTCCTTATCAACATTGATATTGGCATCCCACCTTTGTAATCTTCTAACAATGCTTCAAGTTAGTAGACGCATAGTTAGAGTCATTATCAACATTGTAATCTTCAAGAAATCTCATTCAATACGAATGGTTCTTTTTTTAATTTAGTCACCCAAATTTGTGTTACAACTTACATTTTAATTGTTTTGTCAATGAAGCATGTGTGGAAAGAAAATTTTATTTTGGGTGCATGTGTGTGTGTGTGTGTGTGTGTGTGTGTGTGTGTGTGTGTGTGTGTGTGTGTGTGTGTTTGTAAACTATCATGTGCAAACACACTCTAGGGTATAGTATGGTTGTTGAAAATGCCCAATATTGGATCTTGCAGACTGATAAGCATCCACTAAACATTTTATCACGATTTTCTTGTGTGCAACAACCTAGCACAACACAACCTTACCTCAAGTACATGAGACACAAAGAATCATCCCAAATTTGTGAATTTTTCCCTATTTTCCTAAATATGTGTTGAAAGAGAAATATTGGAAAAATAAGTCCTAGTAGTTTCCATGTTCTCCATAATTACCACATTATCTATATGGAAGGTTGCTTTTGAAGGCCTGCTGCATCATGCAAGTCATCTACGGGCATACAAATTCATCCTAAGACTAAAAAATATCAAGCTTGCACCAAGGGTTTGTAGACATGTATGTTAATGTAGACAAGCTCTAGGCAAATTAAGGGACTTTTCTCAAATGCAACTTCATATGCTGCTAACTTAAAGCCATGTGGCATTGTGTTAGACAATGACACGAGAAAGAAAATTCATGATGGCATTGATAGCATGGGCATGTTGAAAAGAAAAATGTTTATAGTAAATGCTCTAATTGATATGCATGCCAAGTGTGGTGTAATGTTTAAAGCACTATAGTTTTGGCAACCTTCCTAACTAGCATGTTGGAAAGGGGGAAAGGGGAACACACCCGACACACAATCAACACGGATCTCTATGGTGCAAGATACACACATCACCCCAATCCACTAGAGTTCATCTTCAATACTCACATGACTCACATGCAAACCACCGTTTGCACACAACCATATGCATACACTTTATGCGACAACATAAACAGACCCTGATCACCCCGTACAACACAATTCACTGTCTTCACCACACACACAACCTCTCTCAATCCCTCATGCACAACAGACCATCGGGGGCGCACAACTGTCGGCACACACCCAAAAACACACGTACACAAGCAAAGAAAAGGGGCAAGGGGCAACAAACACAAAATGCACAACAATGATGGCTTCAATTCTCAACAAATATGACCATTTACAAAACATGCTCCAAATCGGCAGCCTTCTCACTCCGCACAAGCATCACAACTCCATAGCCACACCTCGGCTCCGTCCACCATGACTCGATGCTCAACAACGGAGCAAAACGGCCCTAAAAGCCAACCTGGAAAAAAGCCCTCAATTGGTGTGAGAACATCCCTTTATAGGGGTTTTACAAAGCCTTTAAAAGAAAAAAATGTGTTTTCTAGCTCATGTAGACAATTGAGCTCCATTTAGAACTTTTGGTGCATTGTCCACCACTTGGCACTCCCAAATTAGCAACTCTTGCATGCTACTAACAACTCGGACACTTTCCCTTTCATATGCAGGTGAACCGCCCCTTGCAAGCCTCGGGATTTCTCTCTCCTCTTATCACATGAACAACTCCCTAGTGGAAACGACGGCACCATCGTTGCTCCCAGGTCTCCCTTCAAAATATTTTTGCCCTTGTGGATGTGGGAAACCACCCTGGGCAAGGCATACCACATCATCATGCAACTCACCACCAATCAAGCCGCCCTGCAGGGTCGTACACAGCGCCAACCAAAGAGCTCCATAGCCAACACCTTCGGGCCTCCACGAGCTCCCTCCTTGCTCGATGCCTTCAAATGGTACCCTCTTGGCTTTACATATGGGACCAATATGCTGACATGTGGTAGGTCACCATGCCTTTACCTCCAAATCCTTCGAGAATCACCACCACAAACTTCAAAAAAATATTTTTTTATGTCAACTTCTCTGCATGCCATGTGATGCATGAAGCTCCAATCCCCAAACTGGAAAATTCTCTTCAAGCTGGCATTGCCAACCTCAACCTCAACCTCACTCGTCTCGGCTACATTTCGACTCCGCCAAGCCCTCCAACCGAGTCAATCAAAAATACCAAAAAACATATGGCAACTTCTAGCTGGCAACAGAACAAATTTTATTGGGCTGTAACTCACTGACAGAGAATTTGATTGACAAGCAATCACTTCCTGTTGGCTTTACATTTTGTCCTCTATCTTCCCAAACCTCATCGAGCTTCAAAAAACCTATGATGGCATGCCTTTTGAAGCGGTCAAGCAAGGAGGTATAAAGTCCCGTAACTTAGTATTAAGGAATCATATTGCCGATCTTAAAATATTGACATGCTCCATAATTCAAGCTCTACACACCCATAATTCCCAACCAGATTGGACCACCTGGCATCACCTGCCCTATCCGTCTTAGATATGCAAACACCTTCAACTTCAAAGCACCATATCTTGCACACCGTGGCTCCGTTTGATGAGCCGCCTAAACCTACTGATTGAGCATCTCAAGATCTACATCCTCAAGTAGAAAACTAGCCCTTTGGACATCCTTCACCTGCCACCCAAATTGGCTCTTTCTGGATCCCTTTTTGACCTATAAACCGCATCAGACATACACAACCATTGTTATCTGTCTACCTAGGATCTTTCCATTTTCCCTAGCACTCAACCATGCACATGGTAGCATACATATCCCTGCCTGTGCCATCTTCTATGGTCGACCAACTTTGGCTGCACCAACATCATCTCTTGGCCTATGGGGAATGCCCATCCACATAAGCGAGGCTACGAGACTCTAGGCTGGTTTTAGTTTTCATGTATGCCAAATGTTATATTGATACTTCACTTTAAGCTCTAGGTTTTTTTTTGAACGCAATGCAAATTGAGGAACTCTCTCTAACTATGGTTTCATATGCTTCCGACTTGAACCCATGTGTCATCCTATGAGGCATTGACATGGGAAAACAGATTCGTGATGACATTGATCTTCTAGAGTTGTTGGAAAGCATCATTATTCTTGGTAATTGCTAGATTTACATGCATGCTAAGTGTGGTATACTTTTAGAAAGCACAAAATTTTTGACGGGCTTCCTATTTTGCATGTCATCTCTTAGACTACGGGATTGTCTACCATCATATGTAGGACCAGGAGGCTCTAGGCTATTGTTAGCACGTGTGTAGCTAAGGTTTCTCTCCAAATGCAATAAATATGCATATGTTTTGAAAGCTTGTGACATTGTTCTATGAATTTACACACCAATTAACTGTCAAAATTAGACTAATAGTCAGGTTGTTGGAAAACAATTTTGTGCTTGGCTATGGCATATAATTGATGCACAATGATTTTTTGACACACTTCTAGTGCATGAAATCTTCCGTAGTAGTGTAACCACATTGTGCTCTACAATCACCACACTAATGCAAGTCTCAAGTTCCAAAAGTACATGGAACCTATAACCAACGCAGTAGACTCACGATTGGAATATCCGTCAATCACAAACCATGCATACCATAAGTCTATGTGTAGCCACTACGACCATACCCAAATCTCATTCTTGCGAGAGTGGATATAAGAACACCAATTTGTGCCCAAAAGATACCATATGCATGTCAATGTGGGAGCAAAGTCGACCACAATAAGAGAGAATCATCCTCTCTATCCAATGACTGCAAATACATCAAAAGAATGTATGGAAATCAAGCCAAAATATATGCTGAGAAATCTCAATACAAACTCTCAAGCTGTAAACCGCATCATCCAAGATGCCAAAATGGCCCCATAATGTGCATAAAATGGCAATCCACACTCAACATACATAAACAAAGTGACCACGCATAAGCAAGCATCAAAAAATATGCAAAACCAAAAAATTGATCAATGCAAAAACAATGCTCTCAAGAGAGATCACCGACGCTCACCAAAATGCATGTACATGGGCATCAACCATGTGCCATAACCATATGAAAATTCATCCACAAAGATCATAAACCAAAGCACTGAATCAATGCCAAAATGTTTGGTAAAACTCTTTGCAAATTTGTGCACCACTCTCTTTGAAATCAGCTCAATCGTACGAGCCAACATGCATAACCTTTGATGATCCTGCTCTAGAATCCGAAGAGTCCACAAGTGTAAATACATCTACCAAATGTTCTTAGCTTATGCAAAAGAGAAAAACCAAGCTCAATCAAGTTCTCTGGAAGTAGAAAATCAGCTCCAAAAGCACTCTAAATCACCACAATATGCATACATGGTATGCATATCTATGCAAAAATTTCCTTGTGTGAAGTTGTAAATCTCAAAAAAACAGTCAGGAGATGCAAAAATGGAGCAAAAATGGTTCTGAAGCAGGTTGTTTTTACAAGTCAAAACAAATCTATAAAAATTTCCAGCTATCTACCCTCGACCTACAAGTAGTTTGCCAAACATACAACGAAATATATCACGGTGTTTCCGATAAAGACAAGGGGAATCAAGCTGAAAATTGCCTTTTTGGTTAGTCAAATCTATGTTGTAAGATAATGCTAAAATTTTGATGTTTCACTGCATTCTTTTCCATAACGTCGATTTTCTCTCTGAGATTGCCATGCACTCTGATACCAATTGTGAGTGTGCAAATCTGGTGCATGTTCAGAGAGGGAAAGAGAGAACACAAGATGTGGGTAGAGAAGCTCACCACAATGTGTAAGAGAGCCCCTTATTCTTCTATCTAATAAAGACTAAGGTGTGTACAAGTGATGGGCGATCAAATGTCTTTTGACACGGTCGAGATGGGTAAGCGGCACATCGCTTTACCCCAACACTAGGATGGTTTCATTGCATACAAGCACAAGATTTCTCAAAATCAATCACTATGTTTTGACTTTTGAATTCATGCATGAAAATGTGTGAGAGAGAGAGTCTGACTACATACAGTTTGTTAGTGGTTATGCGACCACAACCGCAAAATGATGAGTTCTGCATGGCGTTGGTGATCAAGTAGAGAGTGAGAGAAAAAAAGTTTTTAGCAAAATTGTGGCTAGCTGGAATGCATATTGTGCTGGAGTAAAGAGCGGCTGAAGTAATCTTGGTTGACAAAGTCAACGTACAACTGTAAGAACTAGTGTGCACATCTACATGCGATGCACCTAACAATTCACCGACACCGCTTTTGTATGTTGTTGAGGACACTAATGTCGGAGCAGCACCAAGTCGATGGAGGGCAATGGATGATGATGTTTCCGTCTACTGTCATGCGCTACCGATTGCGACTCTGACGACCACCCTTAATTGGAGCCCACCAAAAACTCAAACATTATATTTTATTACCATGCTACAGCTAATAATATGTATTAACATCCCTCAGTATGTATTAACATCCCTCAGCTGTTATATATCTATTTATGTACATAGCACCCCCTCTTCTGATTTGCTCATGGGAAGAATGGTCATCCCATTTCTCCCAAGAGTAACAAGTCTCGACTTTAGATCTCATTGAAAAGATGTTTGACTAGGTCTCTTTGGATTTTTCTTACAACATTAAAGATGACCCAATTCTTTGAGCTGCCATATTTACTCCATTTTCTTCTAGTTGATGTTTTGCTTTCGTCCAATTAATCATCAACCCTTCTTCTACTCTCTATGCTAGCCTACCTTAACTAGGTTGTTATCAATCACTATATCTTAATAATAAAGAAGGGATTCTCCTTAATTCTATAAATCACTAATTTTATCATGCAATCAATACTAATTATTATAACTTGAAGCAACTAAAAACATCTACAAGCATAATTATGGAAACAAAATACTCAGTTGCTACTTGTTGAAACCTTTAGTTTTTGGACTTCAACCTTTTCTCTGATACCATTGCTACAAACGGAGGCGTGGAAGACCCTGCAAAATAGCAAAAAATACATGCTGCAAGCCATAAAATCGATTAAACTGCATACCTTATAAATCCCGTAGCACATAATCAAGACTTCACACAATCAAAGAGAGACACAAAGCATGAGAGAGAGCAAGAGAGCATGTGCGGATGCACATGCTAGAGTGGAGTGCTACACCGGCATGACGAGAGAGAAGAGAGGAGAGGAGAGCAAAAGTACACATGCACTAGGTGCAATCTCCCCCCGTGCAAGAGTGAGTATTTTTCTCTTGCACATATTTATTTATAGATTTCTTGAATACTCAAAGTGAGTACATACTACTCAACCGTACACAATAATGTTCATAGCTCATAAAGAGCACCTGAATAATAATATATATATATAAAATGCATAGTCCATAGCTTGGTCAACTTTTTTCACTTGTCAGCTGCAGTTAATAACAAAATATCAATTTTCATTACATACATAACTTTACATCCTTTTTTATTTTATTATTTTTATCGATTTTTCAAAATAAGCCTTAGTGAAGAAGGGAGTTGGACATTCATTTGATATGAATCCATGAGCCTTTTTTTTTTGGCAAAACTCACAATTGTGAGTGATTCTATTATAATGTCACCAAGAAATATACAAATTAGTCTGAAGCTCATGCCAAGCCTTGAGCGATAGACGGTTACATCCAAGCTTAGTTAACAATACCTAGTATCGTACTATTAAAAAAAGTTCAATCCTCTATCAAGCAAGGCTCTACCGGATGGCGAGGGTCGCCCTAAGCCAATCATCTGAGTTATGCCTTTTACCTACCACATATATTATCTCCATGCTTTCTTGTACAATCTCTGAGAAGCTAGCCACAGAGAGATCACTATAAAAAACACGTCAATTCCTGGCCTTCCAGATATAACTAAAGAAACAATATCTGACAATTTGAGTACATATTAGCAGTACAAGACTTCGAAACTGTTTGCCACCAAGACACAGATCCTTCCTGAAAAACCCTATCTTCCATGTTCTTTATATCCATTTGTACATCTTTCTTGCAAGGCCTCTTATAGCTAGGCATTCCATGAAAAGGTGGGAGAGGCCTTTGCTAGCCAATCTGCACCCTGAACATATATCGGGCATGATGCCACGTACTTGAATCTTGATGCATGTTGGAATGGCCCCCCATAGAACCTTCCACAAAAATATCTTCATAAATTGAGGCCACTATGGATTCCAAATGTTCTTCGTAACCTCGACCCATCGAGTCTCCCACCATTGCTTCTTCCATTGCTTGTCTAACGGGGTGAACCAATCAGCCTCGTGTATTAACACTTGGTATGGGGTTTAGAGAATTGGCTACTCATGTTCTAATGTCTATCTCTGAAGCTAATCTTGATCCATATGAGGATTTAAAGTGGAAATCTTGATCCACATAAGTCTTTTTAGTACATAAGGCTTTTAACTAAAAGTACTTTACTTTACCCTATTTGTGTTAATGTATTTGTGTGTGGGTGTGTCCTCCAAAGGATCCACCTCAAAATATGTAACATACGAGTCACCCGCAGGGGTTTTCTATATTTTAAAGCGTTACAAAATTACATGTACAAGAGCGGTATAAATGGATCTTTTTGAGGCCCTTAAATGAATATACTCTTGCATGATTAAAAAAAGAATCATGAATTCATACTTCACATCATGGGATGAAACTGCTAGCTGGAAAGCATTCTTCAATCTCTTGTTCTCTAATATTTTTGAGCAAACCATCAAGGATAGTATGAGCCTGTCATGTCAGTATGTATCTACAATTTTGGGTTCATTTTTTCGAAACGAATCCAAGGAGATGAAAATGTTAAATAAAAGTGAAAAGTAAAGTAAATAATGAGGGGGGGGGGGGGGGGGGGGGGGATGTGCAACTGAGGACTTGTGGTGGGGACGAGCAGGTTGGGGAACAATGGGTGGTACCAGGGACAACACACGTTGACATGCACACCCCACAAGGAGTGGCTCTACATACTCTTTTTTTTATAAAGGAGCGGCAATCTACTAACGCAAAAAAACGATCGGTGAGATGGTTAGATCAACGTAGATAAAATGCTATGATGTTTGATGCGAGCTCTAACCTAGGCTGTAGTGTGGTGTTTTAGACTGTCGTGGTGTGCATAAAGAGATTATTGAAAGAGGATCTCGTAGGATTCCACATATTACATTGGAATATTGAAAATATAGAGTATAGAGGGACCCTTTCCAAACTGACAAAACGAGGGAAAGTTGTATAAGCCTATGACCCTTCTAGAAACTAAAATGATAAATATCAAGTCACTTTGAATATTATAACAACTCCCTTTATGTGAGTATTGCATTAAAAAATAATTCCTAGTTAGTGTCCGGACAGATGTTACATCTCCCATCAGGGAGACTGGCTTCCCTCATCTGTGATGCTATAAGTCGTCACCTCCAAAAGCATGTCGGATCATTTCCCCCTTAAGCTTCATAGCCAGGGCCAATAAAGATGCAGGTTCCCGAGAGGGAAGAAGAAAAAAAAAGTCTCTGGGAATCATCTCTTTAATGACCCCCTCTTCATGTCTTTAGCTAAGATGGCCCTGTACAAGCTAAGGCAAGATGTGGGAGCTACTAACTCTCGAGCATGGACCTCTCTGGTGCGTAGAATCCAATCCGTGATTAAACGAGCATGGCCTAAAGTGAAAAAGGCTTCAGAGGACGTGAACAAGGGGCTGAAGGAAGAGGTGGAGGAACTAGCCAAAAGAAAGCAAGAAGGAATATCTCTTCAAGAAGAGTATAAAAGATGGTTGGAGGCCAAAGCATGTCTCACTGATTTGCAAGCTGAGGAGATTAATAAGACCCGATTACTGGCCAGAGAACTTTCCCGGAAACCCGAGCCCACTAATGAGGCACATTTCTTTAGAGCTCTCAGAGTTAAAAGAAGAAGGGACTCTATTACAACAATCACTAACAAGAGGGGCAATGTTGTAAGGGACCAGAGTGATATGGCCAAGCTCATGCTCGACCATCTCAATCAAATTATTGGTCAGTCGATAGGCTGCACTCAGGGGATCGGGGAGGCTAGAGCCCTACTACTTGGTCAGTCGATAGGCTGCACTCAGGGGATCGGGGAGGCTAGAGCCCTACTGCTTGGTTTGGTTAAATGTAACCTACTTCCTACTGAATCAAAAGCATTGGAGATGCCTATCTCTAACGATGAGTGTTGGACTGCCTTGCAAGCTATGGGGAAGGAAAAGTCCCCTGGGTGGGATGGACTAACTGTCGAGTTATTCAAAGAGTCCTGGGACGATCTTAAAATCCCGATAGTGCAACTAGCTAACAGGGTTCTGTTGGAGGGTCGACTGGATGCAAGCCTAAAGAGAGGATTGATCAAACCTATCCCCAAGTTGGTATGCTGCTCTTTGTCGAAGCACTAGAAGCCTATCTCGATGATGAAAGTTGCGTACAAGATCATTGCTAAAGTGATTGCTCTAAGATTGGCTCCAACCTTGAATAGAATCATCACTCCCCACCAGCATGGAGTCATAAACGGTAGGTCAATTTATGACAACATCTTGGATACCATGGTTGGTATTGAATACAATTCCTTCACCAAGCAAGAATGTATTCTCCTCCACCTTGATCTAGATAAGGCTTATGATAGAATTTCATGGTCATACATTGAGGCAGTCATGAAGGCTTTGGGCTTTGGACCCGGAATGTGTGCGGTTGTCCCACATTGGGGGAAGGAAGTTACTCTGATCTCCTCTTCAACAACAAGATAGTGGAAGGGTTTGAGTTCAAATGCTAGATCAAGCAAGGCTGCCCCCTTTCCCCGCTGTTTTTTTGCTATTGGCTCTCACCCACATGTGACTCAGTCACTTGATGACACAGCAACAAAAGGCGAAATTCAAGGTCTCTTACTACTTGGAGGAAAGCAACTACTTGCAAATCCCTTTGAAGATGACTCTTTTCCTTTTCTCAAAGCTGAATTGGAAACGATAAGAAGATCCCTTGAGATTGTTCAACTTTTTGCCTGTGCCTCTAGTTCAATGTGCAGTATTGAGAAATCAAGATTGATATCTCTCTCAAAAAGGGACACCTTCAACCCCACGGGATGGTTAGGAGAGTTTATAGGCAAGGGAACTATGTTTAGGCACCTAGGTGCTCCTCTTGGAGTGGGCATCACAGATAAACAAACAGAGATTTGGTTGGATCTTGACCAAACTTAACAAAAAATTGAGAAGATGCATGTTTGTGCTCCTCCTCTTTCATAGTAGAGTCACGGTGATTATTGATTTCATGATAACGTATATTTCATTTTTATCATTGTTCCTAAATGAGCAAATCTAATTGGAAAGAATTCTTGAAGACTTTCAAGCGTTTTCTATGGAAAAGCAGCATGAAAGCCACAACCCCTTCCAATGGGGGAGATGGGAATGGATAGCAAGACCTAAGAATCAGGGCGAAATAGGGATTATTGATCCCATGGTGCATGCGAAAGCTTCATGTGCCAAACTTGTTGTCTCTTTGATGGGTTTTTAACAAAGACCCCACCATGGGATCTACGGCTAGGAGCTATGCGCGTAGATCTCAAGGAGATTCGACATTAAACAAAAAAAATAGATGTGGCGTGTCTCCCTCTAGACTCGAACCCGGACATGCACCGTGGGATCCCAATGCATTAACCACATGCGCACATGGCTTTTAATGTCCACAATGTGTAAACATTAACATATAAAGTGAACTAATTTGGCTGGCAAAAGTAAACTAGGACAAAAATAATAAACGCAGACACGCTTGAATAAAATCAAACAACTGATTTTGTCTTGTGTCTCTTACATGTAGGTGATCACCGTCGATCCCATGACATTGTCTTCATTAAAGACCCCATGGGCTTTAGTGTTGAGGGGGGTGAGTAGGAAGGAGACAAGTGCAAGGGGAAAAGATTCAGTGGAATCTCGCAATAAATGTATCTTATTTAAGTCAAGTAGTACACATTTTTTTAAAAGAACACCATTAAACGCGTTGAAGGTAGTAGGGAGAAACTTTACAAATACCAGTTTGGCCGGCGGCCTTCGATCACCCCTCTCCTTGTGTGTGTGTGTGTGTGTGTGTGTGTGTGTGTGTAGCCGAGAGACGTAGGGCACACTGACCGATTCATGCTGGTTCTGCCACGTGTCAAGGGGGGCCGGAATCTCTTCTCCTTTTATTATAGTATAGATCATGTAGTATTTACAATTAACTACACACTACTGTACAATACACCCTTTGCCCAAGAGAATGCAACTAGTGAGCTTCGAACTGTGAACCACAAAGAGCTCACCAAGTGAGCTACGCTTCTTTGGTACATTAAAAACAAGGTGAGAAGGCACTAAGGCCTTCTAAGTTAAGAGGGGGGATGAGAGTTATGGAAAGTAAGTTTAAATAAATGTCCATAATCAGATGGCACTTTTGTTGTATTATAATGTAAAATTGTATTATAAGCTCTACATACGTAATCACAAATGGTTTATATATTAACCAAGGGCCCCATTGAACATTAGCATTTTAAAACAAAATAAAATAAAATAAAGAAAAATAAAATCAATAAAGTAAAGAGATACATTGACAAACTAAAATCGAAAAAATTTTAATGCTATCATAAAAAAATATAGATGTAATAAGCATAAAAAATAATAAAATAGTCCTTAAACGAAGGGGCTCTTTGCAAAATAATATATTAAAAAAAGCTCATTGAACCAATATAAATTCCTTAAACGAAGGGACTCTTTGCAAATTAAATATATTTTTTAAAAAGTTCATTGAGCTAATACTTCTTTAAAAAAAAAACCATAAGCGCAAGAGTTATATTAGAAAGGTAAAAATTTACAAACAACAACCGAAGCTGACCGGACCAAGGCCAAGATAAGTACAAAAATTCAAATTTACACATCAAAGATGTCCACTAGCTCAGCTTTGAGCCTCTCCAACCAATAATTCCCTTCCTGCACTCTGGATTCTAAATGGGCTAGCTCAATATTAATCTTCTTCTCCCATTCCTCTCGTGTCAGCTCTTTTTCCACACTCGCCTGCCACCCTTCGTACTACCATTTAATTTTTCATGGTAATACTTCACATCATGGGATCAAACTCCTATGAATAATGCACTCTTTATTTTTGTTTTCTCTAAAATCTCTTTAATATGTCAAAGAAATGAATGCAGATTTTGGGAATAGCATTAGGCCTAGAAGGACATGGTACCTTTCTCTTCAAGACTTTCAAGGCCCCTTTGCATGACACATGTCAAAAAAATAGAGATTAATGACCTGCACCAATGGATACTAAGCAGTGTTCAGGAAAAATCATTTTCACAAACATACAAAAATCCCTCCAAGAAAATTCTGAACCGAAAATTTTACAATACTAGCCAGTATTTTTGCAAAATTACACTATTTTTCATGTATTTTAAGCAAAATTTTCTCCTTCTTGCCCTCCCCTCAACCGGCTACTTTGATTTTGCAACCGGCTCAAGGCTAAGCTGACGCACACTTTTCCCGAACACTGATACTAAGGCCTTCAAGAGGCCAAAAAAAAAAGCACTAACATGATGAAGATGGGAAACTTTAGGCTGAGGCTTAGTTATCAGTTATCTGAACAAATAACTAAACCTCATTCTTGGTCACATGCAAAAATGAGCATTAAATGAATAACTATGCCCGCCCTTTGTAACTATGCCGATTTTGGCATAGTTGTGAGGTTCGCTTAGTTGGGAGGATGAACGAATAACTAAGCCTCGGGTGACCATGAAAGAGGCTTAGTTATTCATTTAATGCTCTGTCTAGCATAGTTGGCTTAGTTCTTAATAACTCATAACTAGGCCTCTTATGAGCATGCTCTTAGGATATGGCCACGCGAAGCTTAGTTAGAACTAAGCCCCGACAGCCTCTGACAGGAGCTTAGTGTGTCCACCATCAGTATTAATAGCAGGTAGAGAGAGGAAGAACAAGGTGAAACTAGGAGAGAGAAAGCTTGTGTTGACCGACAGTGGGTGGACATAGCTGTGTGACTATGCCTTGTTAGCGTACGAAGCCGATGGACGTCTGTGAAAAGCTGCCTCGCGTCAGACTCTCTGGTCAAGTTTAAAAAAAACTAAGCCTCGTGTGACCATAGCCTTAAACATATCATGTATTTGCAACTGTAAATTGTTGCACACATTACACCCTCAAAGGGAGATGCTACCGTGGCCCCATTACCCAACAAGGCTATCATCACACGAGGCTTAGTTTCCACAAACAACAGCCGACCAAGCCTGACAGCATGGAGTTTTCCACCGGCATAGTGTTGTGAGAACTTGTGACTATTGTAACATTTAATGGCCTAAAAACTTGTGTGTAGCGGAAATTAGCATGAACATAGTGGGCATTTCATTAGAATAGATTCCTAATGAGAATTACAAGAGTGCTTGGGTGGAGAGAGCAACAAAAAGCATAACACCTAGTTAAATAGCATGAACAATACTTTCAAAAGAGAGAGAAATTAAGCTATTGACAATAGTTGAGGACCGGATTTCCATGGAGCCTGTCCCCCCTCCAAAAGGCTTTGTATTATGGTTTCTCCTATCAAGAGAGACATTGTACAATACAATTCTTTGTGTTCCTTCAAGACTAGCTAGTGCAATGAAGACTAAAGCTTCATGCACTAAGAAAAACAATTAGCAAACACAACATCAATTATCCCCGGTCTCAGACCCAAGACCTCACACACCTTCAAAAAAGGTGAGAGCTAGCAGGGTATGAGAGTAGATTGAGAGGAAGAAGGAGTATCTTACGAGAAATATGTACATCTCCTTACATATTAGCATAACTTAGCTTAGTAATTAGCATGGTAGAGGAGATGAGCATGCATTGAAGCTTGGCCCTTGGTTGGATTTGCATCACAAAGCCAAGAGTTGTTGGTGTAGGCCTCCCTTCTCACAAGCTTGGAGTAGGTGGTAAGTTTTCCATTAAAGCTTGAGAAGGAGAGAGAGTCTTCTTTACTTCACACATGAGATTGTGTGAGTGTGTGTGTCATAATGCCTTGCAAAAATCAGCCCCCTCTCTCTCTCTCTCTCTTGGGCGAGCCCTCTTGCTAATTGCTCTTGCTATCCTCCCATTGGACCTCCCCAGGGCTAGCCAATGACTATTAAGCAGAAGAAGTGATAGCCCTCTGACATGTGTCCCCCTTTCCCCTTTTGTGAGAGCTTTAGGTAATTTAATAATTCAACTAAACTCTCATTGCACCCCTTTGCCTCCTGGACAATAGGAATCAGGCAAGCCATTGGGCTGCTGAATGCTCATTGGACCCCTTCGGAGACTGTCCAATAGTCTTCTAGAGGACTTAATTCTCATTGGTTCTTTTATTAAGTGTTTTTAAACTAATTAAACTAGATTTACTCTAGCCTAATTCTCATTGGTCCACCTCCAAGGCCATCCAATAGGAATTGGGTACTCCTTGTGGGCATCTGGCCTAGGGAGCTGACATGTGTCCCTCATTCCCTTTGTGTAAAGGGAGCTTGTGTGTGTGTGTGTGTGTGTGTGTGTGTGTGTGTGTGTGTGTGTGTGTGTGTGTGTGTGTGTGTGTGTGTGTGGCTTTCTCTCTCATTCCCTACATGCAAGGCTCGCCCCCTCCCAAGTAGGGATTGCAAAGACTTTTTTGTACACACACGAAGCATCCAATTCCCTTAAGGTTGACCTTTGGACACAACCTTTGAATTTTGGAACCTTAGCATTTTGGAAGTCTTAATGGGCTGAACCTTAGGGTCTTTTTAGCCCATTGTTGCACATGGATCTTTTGCAGATGTCTCCCCCTTTGGATCCCTATTTTCCCTCCTTTGGCCTACTGTGGCCGGTCTGCTAGCTTAACCAATATTCTAGCTTTTTCTCCCCTGGCACTTCCCATATTAAATGATCAGTTTAACATGAGAAAATCATTTAGGAGAATTAGATATTGATTATTATGACATTACCTCTCTCTTGAAATCATAGTCGTCCTCGACTATGGTGTAGAGAAGATAGAGCATATTCATGAGTCCTTTTCTTAGCGGGTAGAGGATCCCTATGTTACCCTATGACATCATTCCACAATGGATGACTAGTCCATTTGGCGCTTGAGAGCTTGAGGATGTGGCAAGCATGTCTGCACATTAGTCCTCTCAGTCTTCCATAGTAGAGTGACAAGCTCTACTTGGTGTTTGGGAGACGTCGTCTCCGCAAACTTGATCTAAGCATGCATACTACTTCATTTTTGTGCACAATAAAGAAAAGAGAGTCTTATAAGACAAAAACATTGTTCATTTTTAACATTTTGTACATTTGCTTACTCTTGGGAAGCATTGTAAGCATTGACAAGGTTTAGGTTATCCTTTAATTGTATGCCTTGCATCCATCTAGCATCTTCAAAAGGATAATTATTAAACTTAATAAGATATCGTCGGATAGTCTTACCGCCTCTTAATACCTTGTCTTCATGTCAGAGAATGGACTCGGGCTGCAGCACCTCCTCTTGGTCCTCGATCTCCGGTGGGTCTTCAATAGTTGGTTCTTGAGGTGGCTCTCCTTTGTAAGGCTTTAATAGGCTCACATGGAAAGCATTGTGTATGAGCCAATGATTGGGCAACTTGAGTTGATAGGCCATCTCATTGATTGGCCTAAGAATCTGGAACGGACCATAGTACCTTTTTGCTAGTTTAGCATAGTACTTTTGGTGTCCCATAGGATTCTTGCCCGTCGTGTGCCTTAATCGAGTCTTGGAAAACTTTAATAAGACCCAATCATTTTCTTTAAAGGCTTGGGCTCTTCTGTGCTTGTCAGCAGCAGCCTTTTTCCTTTGCTGTGAGATAGAGATAGCATCCTTAATCTTTTGAAAAGATTCTTGTAGGTCTCGGCTATACTCATCTGCAGCGAATATCTTTCCATGTACCTTAAGTAGCAAGGGACTTTTTTATCTTCCCTCAATTACCTCGAAAGGTGCTTTTCCCGTGGAAGTATGTACAGTGTTATTGTAAGCATACTCCACTAAGGTTAAGTACTTCTCCCATTGGGATCTTTGATCTACTTCCGTTACATAGGCTTTTAGTAGATCGCGGATTGTTAGGTTAGCTATTTCACTTTGGCCATCCGTTTGTGGATGATAGGCCGAAGAGAAGTTTAGCCTTGTCCCTAAATTCTCAAAGAGACCCTTCCAAAAATTACTGGTCATTCTAGGATCTCTATCCGACACTATGGACATTGGCAAGCCATGGTACTTGAAAATTTGTGAAATGAAGAGGGTTGCCATTTGATGGGCTTTGATAGTCTTTTTGACAGGTACAAAATGAGCTTGTTTACTGAACCTGTCTACTATCGTCCATATTCCCGTATTCCCATGGATAGACTTAGGCAATCCAAAGATAAAATCCATGGATATGCTCTCCCATGGTGAATTAGGGATTGGAAAGGGTTGAAGCAATCCAAGTTGCTTCCCTCGATCAAATTTTGTCTTTTGGCATACCACACATTTAGAAACATACTCTTGTACATTCACTTTCATGGTAGGCCAATAGAAATATGTTTCGGTTCCCTTTAAGGTAGACTGAATCCCTCTATGCCCCGCATAAGGTGGAGCATGTGATTCATACATTACTTTCTCACGTAGTGAGTTAGTAACACATAGTCTATTGCCGTAGAGAAGATAACCATCTTGTAAAGTAAATGGTTCTTCTTTCTTCCCTAATGCAAGGGCTGAAGTCAGATCTCTAAAATCGGGATCAATAGCATACTCATCTATCATTGAAGATAGATCATTGTGAGTTGATATGGAAACCGCATTCACTCTCGGCCGTCTTGAGAGTGCATCAGCTACTTGATTATGCTTGCCAGCAATGTGAGAAATATGAAAATGAAATTGCGAAAGGAAATTTGCCCACCTCATTTGTTTGTCGGAGAGCTTGGTCTGCATCATGAAGTACTTAAGACTTTGGTGATCTGTTCGCAGAATGAAAGGAGTCCCCAATAAATAGTGCTTCCATGAGTCTAAGGCGTGTAGAACTGCAAGGAGTTTCTTTTCATATATGCCTAGAGCTTGCTCAACAGGGTCGAGCCTTCGACTCTCATAGCCTATGGTGTGCCCTTGTTGGAGCAAAACAGCTCCAAGGCAATCACCACAAGCATCACATTGGACCTCAAATGGTTTTCAGAGATCCGGTAGTGTAAGCACAGGTTGAGAGATAAGCTTTTCGAAAGCATTGTTCTCCTTAGCACACCATGTATACGTAACGCTTTTCTTTGTTAGGTCATGTAATGGTCCCGCAATTTGTGAGAACTTTTCTATGAAGCGTCTATAGTATGCACACATACCTATAAAGCTTCTTAGTTCATGAAGATTCCTTGGTTTAGGCCATCCTTTTATTACCTCTAACTTTGATGGATCCATTTGGATGCCATCTTGAGAGATAATGTGACCTAAATATTGAATCTCTTGCAAGAAAAATTCACTTTTATTTCGATTAACATAAAGTTTATTCTCTCTCAAAACTTGAAATATTACCTGGAGGTGTTGCTTGTGTTCGTCCAATGAATTAGAGTAGATGATAATATCATCAAAGAACACTCCAGTGAAGGTTCGATGAGGCCTGAACAGCTTCTCCATCAAGCGGTTGAATGTGGCTGGTGCATTGGTCAAGCCAAAAGGCATGACAATGTATTCATAAAGACCAAATGTGGTGCGAAATGCGGTCTTTACAATGTCTTGATCAACTATCCTTATTTGATGATAGCCACTTTTTAGGTCAATCCTACTGAAGTAGGTCAATCCTTGTAGCTTATCAAATAGGTCTTCTACCCGTGGAATGGGAAACCTATTCTTGATAGTGATCCTATTTAGTGCTCTATAGTCGACACACATACAATATGTGCCGTCTTTCTTTTGCACTAATAGCACAGGTGAGAAAAATGGAGATGAGCTAGTCCTAACCATGCCCTTCTCAACTAACTCATGCACTTGCTGCATAATCTCCTCTTGTTGAGCTTGAGAAACTCTATAAGGAGGTTTGTTAGGCGGTGAACTTCCTGGAAGAAGTTCAATTGCATGGTCATCATTACCTCGTTTAGGAGGTAGCTCACAAGGGATGTCGTCAATAAAAACATCTTGAAAGTTGCTTTTATTTTCTTTTGCTAAAGCATTAGGTTCATTTTGAGAATCTTTAACCAAAATCATGTACACGGAAATAGAGCTCTTTATTGACTTGTTGAAAGCTGGTGTATGTACAATGGGGATAGTGTTACCCATTTCCTTAGCATCTATATACATGTCTTTTTCCCTGAACTTTTCTTTTTCCCTGAACTTTAAGGAGATTCTTCTTTCATGAAATTTAACATTGGCAGCCAGGCGATCAAACCATGGTGCCCCTAGGATTACATCCTCATGCTTGAGAGGAGAGATAAAGAAGTCCTCTTTGTCCACATAGCCTTGGACATGAAGCCTCAATTTCCCGATTAAGGGAGTGACTGAAGCTTCTTGCCCCTTGAAGGTACTGTCTGCGGGTAGGACATCTCCCATCTCGTAAGCTTGTATGCCTAGCTTGGTGACCAACTCTATAGATATAAAATTGTGAGTAGAACCAAGGTCAAAGAGAATAAAGGCATCATGTTCTCTTACCTTTCCCCAAGCATGGCATAGAGGAGATCCTTTGTGATGAGTTTGGTGAGTCTCCTCCTCTTGGATTTCAAACAAGGAAGCTCTAGGAGGATCTTGGCGGTTGTTCTTTTGGGGACAAGCGCGGTACGCATGCCCTTGTTCACCACACTTGAAACACCGGTTATCCTTGCGATAATGCTCAAGCTCTTCAGGAGAGAGTTTGTTTTTACCTTTGTAAACTCCCTTCTCTTTAGCTTTGTTGGAGTTGCCCTTAGGAGAATTTTGGACATTGTCCTTCCCCTTAGGCTCGTTGGAACCCTTGTTTTCCGTGGGCTTATTATTTCTTTTAGCCCCCGTTTGGAAATTGATTCGAGAGGCAACCATAGTATGGTGTATTACCGCCGATATGGTACGTGGCCTTTGGGAGTTGACATACTCTGCCATTTCTTCGGTTAAGCCCGCACAAAATTGTTGCTTTTGCTCTTCAAAATCCAACTTTTTGAAGACAGTGGCTTTGAGTTGTAAGTCCCAAAACTTGTCTACATATTTGTGGATTCATAGGGAGAGAGATTTAAGCTTCGCCATTCGGTGAGTACTTTGTCTTTGGCATCGGTGGCCAAAAACTGCTTTATAATGGAAGCTCTTAAAGCTTTCCATGTTCGTGGAGCTTCACCGTTGGCTCGTAGGCTAGACCACCATTGCCTGGCGGAATTTTGAAAGTGCATAGCTACATGGCGTAGCTTAGAGGACTCCGTGAAGCCCTCATCTCCAAACGCCGCATCAAACTGTTGGATAAAGGCCAATACTTTGTCCGTAGCACCAAAGGTGCCATCATAGGTAAGGAAAGAGATGCTCTTCCCTCCCTCTTTGAACTTCTTCAGCTTGGATGACCTCTTCCATGCGGCATAGCATTTCCTATGGCCTCTTCTTTTTGATGGTTCAAAGGTTGCACCATCACTTTCTTCAAAAGGTGAAGAATTTGAAGAAGGTGGAGAAGAGGGTGACCTCTTTCTCGCCTTTTTCTTGTCTTGATCTTCATCGTCTTCACCATCACTTTCATAAGAGGATGAGGATGAAGAAGATGGAGAAGAGGGTGTCCTCTTTCTCACCTTTTTCTTCTCTTGCTTTTTATCATCCCTCTTTGAATTATGGTGTGGAGAAGAGTGTGATGGTCTTCTCCGCTTTGGTGGTGATGGAGAGCGTTTAGCCCGCCGTCTTCGTGGAGCCATCTCCGCCGAGGTGGCGGGAGACGCACTTCTTTCTCGTTCCTTCGGTGGAGGCTCTTGAGTTCTCCTTTGGGAAGGAGATGCATCATCAAGAAGTAAATTCTTGAGCCCTTCGTATGGATTCTCTTCATCTTCCCGAATCGGAGAGAGACCTCTTTTGGGAGTCTCACAAGGAGGCTTCCTAGGTGTTCTCTCGTCATGGTGATGAGCTTGGAGAATCCCGTGAGCATGGAGCTGCCGTTGCACTTCACTTTGGAGAGATGGATTGCCCATGGCTTGTTGAAGCTTAGAAACAAGATAGTTAACAACCATCGGAGCATCATTAGTAGCTTGCATATTAGCAAAATCAAAGTTATCAACATTAATTTCACTCTCTTTACTATTGTCATCCATTCTAACAACTTTTAGGTGTAAACTTTTTAGGTGTACTTTGGCACTTCAAGCCCTAGTTGCTACTCCTCTTTACCCCTTTAGAAAAAGCACTCAAGCTACTGTACCCATGGCTAGAATACCATTAATTGCAAGGAATAGAAGAGAGGGTCTTTCAACACCAAAAAAGCACCGGCTCCTGTCAAGCTTCTAATAGCTCAATAGTGGTTAAGCCGTAGGCAACCCTCGTTGGACTCCACTATTAAGACCATAGCTCTCGACGGTGATGCCCCGTTAACTGCACGAAGGCAGGCGCACTGCAAGGCTGAAAAATCCCTATTCTACTTACTCACAGGCAATTAATAATACCAACCATTTATAGCTAGCTTGAGGACCTCACTTCTTGAGCAAGAAAAGAGAAACCTTATGCTCTGATACCAATGTAACATTTAATGGCCTAAAAACTTGTGTGTAGCGGAAATTAGCATGAACATAGTGGACATTTCATTAGAATAGATTCCTAATGAGAATTATAAGAGTGCTTGGGTGGAGAGAGCAACAAAAAGCATAACACCTAGTTAGATAGCATGAACAGAGAGAGAAATTAAGCTATTGACAATAGTTGAGGACCGGATTTGCATGGAGCCGGTCCCCCCTCCAAAAGGCTTTGTATTATGGTTTCTCCCATCAAGAGAGACATTGTACAATACAATTCTTTGTGTTCCTTCAAGAGTAGCTAGTGCAATGAAGATGAAAGCTTCATGCACTAAGCAAAACACTTAGCAAACACAACATCAATTATCCCCGGTCTCAGACCCAAGACCTCACACACCTTCAAAAAAGGTGAGAGCTAGCAGGGTATGAGAGTAGATTGAGAGGAAGGAGTATCTTACGAGAAAGATGTACATCTCCTTACATAATCACTCATATTAGCATAGCTTAGCTTAGTAATTAGCATGGTAGAGGAGATGAGCATGCATTGAAGCTTGGCCCTTGGTTAGATTTGCATCACAAAGCCAAGAGTTGTTGGTGTAGGACTCCCTTCTCACAAGCTTGGAGTAGGTGGTAAGCTTGAGAAGGAGAGAGAGTCTTCTTTACTTTACACATGAGATTGTGTGAGTGTGTGTGTCATAATGCCTTGCAAAAATCAGCCCCCTCTCTCTCTCTTGGGCGAGCCCTCTTGCTATCCTCCCATTGGACCTCCCCAAGGCTAGCCAATGACTATTAAGCAGCATAAGTGATAGTCCTCTGACATGTGTCCCCCTTTCCCCTTTTGTGAGAGCTTTAGGTAATTTAATAATTCAACTAAACTCTCATTGGATCCCATTGCCTCCTGGCCAATAGGAATCAGGCAAGCCATTGGGCTGCTGAATGCTCATTGGACCCCTTGGGAGACTGTCCAATAGTCTTCTAGAGGACTTAATTCTCATTGGTTCTTTTATTAAGTGTTTTTAAATTAATTAAACTAGATTTACTCTAGCCTAATTCTCATTGGTCCACCTCCAAGGCCATCCAATAGGAATTGGGTACACCTTGTGGGCATCTGGCCTAGCGAGCTGACATGTTTCCCTCATTCCCTTTGTGTAAAGGGAGCTTGTGTGTGTGTGTGTGTGTGTGTGTGTGTGTGTGTGTGGCTTTCTCTCTCATCCCCTACATGCAAGGCTCGCCCCCTCCCAAGTAGGGATTGCAAAGACTTTTTTGTACACACACAAAGCATCCAATTCCCTTAAGGTTGACCTTTGGACACAACCTTTGAATTTTGGAACCTTAGCATTTTGGAAGTCTTAATGGGCTGAACCTTAGGGTCTTTTTAGTCCATTGTTGCACATGGATCTTTTGCAGATGCCCCCCCCCTTTGGATCCCTATTTTCCCTCCTTTGGATCCCTACTGTGGGTGGCCGGTCTGCTAGCTTAACCAATATTCTAGCTTATTCTCCCCTGGCACTTCCCCATATTAAATGATCAGTTTAACATGAGAAAATCATTTAGGAGAATTAGATATTGATTATTATGACAACTATGCCTTTTTCGGTGTAGTTTTCAAACTAAGTCTGTTGCGTGCTATTGAGTTCTCTTTTTCTCTCTTTTGTCTGCGCCTCACATTCTCTCTCACTACAAGCTGCTCCCCGTCACCCTCTGAGTTGTCGTACATGTTGTGGTCAGAATCTATTGTAAAGTACAAAAAACTAAGCGTCACGTGACTATGCCCTAAGGAACAAAGATCTCCACAATTGAGTTACGCATAGGTGGTAGATTATTATTGGGGCTCCGTCCTCGCTAGACTCTAATTAGCCCCGTTCTTCTGGAGGCTGGAGTCTCTAGAAATGTATGCCATCGTTGTCAGATTTCTTCACCAGCGGTGCAGCTGTCCCTCCCTTCCGGAATCCGCAGTTGTACTCGGTCTCTGTACTGGCCCCTGCAGCCTAGAGAGGCAAAATTAAGCGGGTGCATTTGGTCCTGACTCCTGACTACTTATTATACGAGGCGGATGGCTGACTCTTTGTCTCTCTCTCTCTGTCTCACACACACACACACACACACACACACACACACACACACACATTGTCCGCTTGAAGGAGCTTCCTTTGTATTTGCAGTCGACAGCGTCGTCATGAAAGAAGCATGGCTACTGTCACGTGGAGGTGAAGCGGTATTGGTAGCGGCAGCGGCAGCGGCAACGCTGCTCATTGCGGTGGTGTGGCAGCTGATAAGGAGGGGCAGAGGTAGCTGTAGGCTTCCACCGGGGCCAAGAGCTTTGCCAGTGGTAGGCAACCTGCTGGAGCTGATGGGAGGCGAGCTGCCTCACAGGGCCATGGCCAAATTGAGCAAGAAGTACGGGCCCATAATGTTCTTGAAGCTAGGAGTCGTTCCCACCGTTGTGGTTTCAGACACCACCTTCGCCAAAGCTTGCCTGAGCGGTCCGAATGACAAAGTCTTCTGCAGCCGGCCATCCATGGAAGTCACGCGCCGCCTCGCTTTTGGACAATCATCAGGGATTTCTATGGCTCCGTACGGCGCCGAGTGGCGGCATGCCCGCAAGCTCTGCAGCGTTCAGCTCTTCACATCAAAGCGCGTGAGAGAGTTCGAACCTATACGCAGTGGCGAGATTATGGCACTGGTGCGCAGAATCGAGCTCCAAGTAGGGCAGCCCCTCAACCTCACTCAAGCTATCGCTAGCCTGTCGGAGGCTACAATCTGTAAGATACTTCTAGGCAAGCCAATGGCAGAGATAAGCGATGCCACCCTGGGCATCGACATGGCCATGCTAGTGCGTCGCATGATCGACCTCTTCATAGTTCCGATGTTAGGTGACTTCATTCCAGCCTTGGGCTTTTTGGATCGGAAGCTCAAAGCTAATTTGGATGAGGTTCACGCGCAATTTGACACTCTCATCTCTCAGCTCATTCATGAACGTCAGCAACGCCTTCCAAGTTCCCCCGAAGTCATTGTGGACGTCTTGCTTGAAAATCTAGAGAGAGAGCACGCCAAGACTATCATCATGGTACGCTTCTTTCTCTACATTCAAACTTTCAACGGCTAACCTTCACACCTAGAGGCAAGCCTTTTCAAAAAAATTGAAAACCTTTGCAAACCTTTCCAAAATCTCCAAAACTTTAGAGGTAAATTGATTAAATTGGAAGGTTTTTACACTAAATTTCAATAATCTTTTTTTTAATAGATTTCTCACCAACAAATTTAAAATTTAGACGTAAATCTCAAAAGTTGTAGGTGGGGTTACACTAAATCTAGGGCATTGCCTCTGTGTAGGTTTCGTTTGCCAAGGTAGTTCTCAAAGTTTGTTCGCCTTCTGCTAAGACATTAATACTGCCTGCACCGGAGTGTCCCCTTGTATAGTTGTGGCTTGGCACTTAACAATGAAGAATCTTAATTCCATGAATAAGAAGTGAGACATGCTCCAAATTGCATTTTCTTCACTCCTTGCACATAGCATATGTCTTGCCTTTTTTTTGGGGGGCAATATGATGCTTGGCAGCAATTAGGTTTACGGGATTGCATCCTACACATGTCGTAGAGCGCTTAAGGACCCTCCTCTTTGCCACTATACCAACTTTCCTTGACTTCTTATCAAGCCTCACCCATGGGTGTCCCCATTGCACGCCCCCAACCCAAAAGTATCATTATTGTCATTCCATTGTGGCAAGTGTTGTCCTATCCTCTACGTTGCCTTTACGTCCCTCTTATTAGATAGGAACGTGGAGATTTTATTGAGAGCTTGAAAGTAATAAGAAAGGTAGACTGTGGAGCACAATGGCAACCATTTTTATGGCGTGGGAAGTTTCAACGTCCATAGAAAGAAAGTGGTTTACAAGTTCAATACCTACCTTTCACTTGGTTGCAATTTGAGTCTAGAAAGATGGAGAAGCTCTCAAGTTGGGTTTCCCAGGGGATAAGGGATAAGACATCTAGGAGTTTGACCTAGTGATAAAGGCAAGGGGACTTATGTACGCTTGCCATGGTTCAACCCTTGTGACATGAGGGTGTGGGTTTGTGACCGCAATCTTGTAAAACTATCCGGTGCGAAGCATCAGATTGCTATTAGAAAAAAAAGATGTACAGGTTTCCAAAGGGTCTCTACCTTTATCAAAGATGAAACCGAAAGAAAGTGGATACCCTCAAATATCAAGCTCACCTTCTTTTGTTGGTACATGGAATGTTACGCATGGAAAATTTTATAGCCTTTGAGAACAAGGTGAGAGACACAAAGGATGAGAAGTACAGTCACAGTCACATGCCATTTTTTTTGTTGTGTTTTAAAATGAAATTGTATTTTCCATTATATGCAAGGTGAAAGGTTGACATTAACATTGTAAAACAAAAGAAAAAGAAAACGAAGTAAAATAAAAACAATATAATGAAAGAGCCTTTCAAGACTAAATTTAAATTGACATCACATGGAAATAAAAATTGTTGTTTAGCATTATTTCTATTTTACACATTAATCAACTAATTTAATTTAATTCTCACTCACAATTTGTGAGTTTTGCAAAAAAAAAAAAAAAGTTTGTCTAGGCTTTTGGATGTAGGATCTACTTTTTACAATCTTTTCAATTATACGTTGATGGGGTTTTGATGAAGCCTTCATGAATTTGAGCGGGTTGTTCACTCTGGACAAAATCAAACATTCTTATAGGCCCTTCTTGAGAGTCCAAATTTTCCCTAATGACATGCAACCTTTATCAACAAGCACGGCCAGGGCTATTGCTAGACCCAAAATCTTGGGAAATTGATGACATCACATCTACAACACAATCTTCCGAAGATTAGTCAGATATATGAGATGTTACCGTTTGGACAGTCCTTCCATCGGTATTTTTTATATACTAATAAATATATATATCATTTCAATAGACGTGAGCATCATAATCATACTCTTAACACATCTCTTGACTATTTCACACTTCTACTTTTTGTTGGAGGCACAATTTCATTTCCAAAATGTAATAAAAACTATGTTGTGACGAAATTCTATTGAATTTTGCCAACTAAAATACCCCTTTATAGGAACTCATGTGCTATATTTACACTCTTGGAGGTACACCCTTAGAGAGTGTGAATTGTAAAAAATCTTAAAAGAAGGCATGAGACTCCATCACCAAATGAGGGAGTACAAGCTGAAACTGAGAGGGCACAAACACCAATCCACCAAACCAAGAGTAAGAAGCAAAACCCATGGGCTAAATAGGGCAGCCTCGCCCCTCCTTGTGGAGTCATCAATTCAATGTTGCATAGCAAATCTACCACCTCTAGAGTCTGCCTCATCGAGCCAAGAGCACTTTGATTGGATGCCACTTCCCCCCCCCAAGAGAGGCGTAGGAGATTATACCTCTCTTGTTGGTAAGAAAAACGAGAAGGGGGGGGGGGGGGGGGGGGGGGAGATATGTCGGATATGCAAAATAGACATGGGTGGGGCTATTGGGCCTCCGTATAGTGGTGCACATAGTCCCTCGGGCCATGCCATTTTACTAGTTTGCCTCTAGTGCTTGCTCATGCGACAAGATACCTCCGCCTTGCTTCAAGACATTCAGAGCGCTCCTATTCATTGCTCCTCGCAAGCAACAGACGATTTAGGAATGCAAGCCCCCACAATCTTTTTTTTTTTTTTTTGCAGAACTCACAGGAGTGAGTGATGTTATTATATAACCATGGTTGGCAAGCCCCCACAATCCTAAACCAACATCTAAAAAATAGCTAGATAAGACAAGTGAAACTTTATTTCATGGTGGCATACAAAGTAGAGAGAGAGCTAAATCTAGAGTAATATGTTGATGCCCTTCATGTGGATTTGATAGGAACTAGAAATAATCTTTTTCTTTGGTAGCAAATCGCACAAATCCCGTATGAATAGATACGAACATCCTTATGATTGCATAGGGTCGCTTGGCTGCCTTTGAACCTATGACATGGCTCACAGAAGAACAAAGACTCAGCCAATTAAACTAGCACCTTTGTAGTCCATTGTGGAGTACAATTCCACTTCTCTTCACAATGGACTACAAATTAGAGAGACCTTACTGTACATAAGTGTTTATTGAAGAAATGTTAATGAAATATTTACCAAAACTTAAAAATATGGATGATCTTCAAAATAAATTGAGAGAGCACGTCTTATTTCAAAAGTAGACTATGATATAGATTCTCCTTTAAAGTAGACTTATTTAACTTGCAGAAGGTTTCATGATTACTTTTGTTGAAATAGTGGCATACAAACAAGAGTTAGAGAGTATAATGGATGGTTGTGTGAACCAAGCCTAAGATAGATGATGCCTTGGTGCCCAAGTTGATGCCTTGGAGCTCGTCGGGTGCATAGTTCAAGCCTATATAAACATCTGGAATTCTTCTCTTAGAGGATGGACCAAGTTGTACTCATAAGCAACTTAATATGAAAGATCTTTGGACTTCTATGTCACATATGATCTAGAAGGGCTGGAAAATACACGTCTTGCTTGAAAATCTTGAGAGAGACCACGCCTAGGCTATCATCATGGTACGCTTCTTTCTCTACATTCAAATTTTCAATGGAGAACCTTCACACCCAGAGGCAAGCCTTTCCCAAAATTTGAAAACCTTCCCAAAGCCTTTTCCAAAATTTCCAATACTTTAGAGGTAAATTGATTAAATTGGAAGGTTTTTACACTAAACTTCACTTATTTTTTTGTTAATAGATTTCTCACCAACAAAAATAAAATTTAGACGTAAATCTCAAAAGTTGTAGGTGGGGTTACACTAAATCTATGTTATTTTGGAACATTGCCTCTATGTAGTCTTTTTGGGTTCTAGAAGTTTATTCGCCTTGTGCTACGGCACTAATGGACCTGCACCTGAGTGCCCCCTTGCATAGTTGTGGCTTGGCTTTTTTTTCACTTAACGATGAAGAATCATAATTCCATGAATATTAAGTGAGACATGCTCCAAATTGCATTTTCTTCACTCCTTGCACATAGCATATGTCTTGCTTTTTTTTTTTTTTGGCCAATATGATGCTTGGGAGCAATTAGTTTTATGGGATTGCATCCACACACCCTCATATGCATGTTGTACAGCGTTTAAGGACCCTCGTCTTTGCCGCTATGCCAACTTTCTTTGACTTCTTATCAAGCCTCACCCATGGGGGTCCCCATTGCACACCCCCAACCCAAAAGTATCATTATTGTCATTCCATTGTGGCAAGTAGTTGTCTTATCCTACACGTTGGCTTTACGCCCCCTCTTATTAGATAGCAACGTGGAGATTTTATCGAGTGATTGAAAGCAATAAGAGAGATAGACTTGAAAGTAATAAGTGAGGTAGACTGTACGTGGAGGGCAATGGCAACCATTTTTATGGCATGGAAAGTTTCAACGTCCATAGAGAGAAAGTGGTCTACAAGTTTAGTACCTACCTTTCACTTGGTTGCAATTTGAGTCTATAGAGAGCGAGAAGCTCTCAAGTTGGGTTTCCCCTTTCTATCTCGTCCCTTAAAGCTCCAAGGGATAAGACGTCTAGGAGTTTGGCCTAGTGATAAAGGCAAGGGGACTTATGCACACTTGCTATGGTTCAACCCTTGTGACATGAGGGTGTGGGTGTGTGGCCGCAATCTTGTAAAACTATTTGGTACGAAGCATCAACTAGCTATTAGAACAAGTGATAAAATCACAAGGCCTGCCAAATTAAGGAAACTAATAAAAAACATGAAAGTGAAACAAAAAACTACTAGGATGGTAATCATATTGATCCATAGAGAAAGTGATTTACAGATTACATCATAAATGTTGACCGCGATGAAGGATTGAAGAGTATCAAAGTGGTGTTATGATAGGATAAACACAAACATAATGTATGGAATCATGCCAGGCCTGATAAAATTTTCTTCTTGAGATGCAATTTTTCAAGTACCCTTTCATATGCTTTGTGTAATGCAATCAATTTATATAATTTTCCATATATATCGTTAACTCAAAGATATAAACACAAAAAATGATAGGCAATTTTGAAGAGATTCTAGCGTGTCAAATGACATGAGTTTTTTTTAAAGCACATGTTTTGATAGGCAAATAGCCCTTGACAAAAAACAAGCGTCAATTTTAGGCCTTGATCTAAGGCTAGATCCCACTTTAAAATCTCTACGACTCTAAGCTTTTAAAAAAAACATAAGCATAGTGAATTGAATTAAAAAAGCATCCTTAAGCTCTACACTCTAAGCTTTACATCCCTATGCTCTACACCCCACTTTAAAAATTCTACATTTTTAAGCTCTAAGAGCGCCTTTTACAAATTAAAACTATAGATCCCTAAGTTGTAAATCCCACTTTAAAAGCTTTAAAGTTCTAAGTTAGTACGCCTTAAAACTCTAATGTCTCGGGGTGACCCTCTCCCTACCTGTGAATCCATGTAACATTTTCACTTTCTTTAATTCAAATTTTTACCTTCTAATAAAAACAAACTATAGTTCCTCATTGGACTAGCTTTAAAATCTCAAAAAAAAATCTTTAAAGATTAAAGCTCTAAATGATAAATTCCTTCCATAAAGTTTTAACCAACAAAAATGACAACTTTAGTTATTACCTAACCCTTGAAAAAAAAAAGCGTCAATTTTAAGCCTTGATCTGAGGCTAGATCCCACTTTAAAATCTCTACATCTCTAAGCTTTAAAAAAAAACATAAGCATAGTGAATTGAATTAAAAAAGCACCCTTAAACTCTACACCCTAAGCTTTAGATCCCTATGCTCTACACCCCACTTTAAAAATTCTACATTTTTAAGCTCTAGAGCGCGTTTTACAAATTAAAATTGTAGATCCCTAAGTTGTAAATCCCACTTTAAAAGCTTTAAAGTTCTAAATTAGTAAGTCCTAAAACTCTAACGTTTCGGGATGACCCTCCCCCTATCTGTGGATCCATGTAACATTTTCACTTTCTTTAATTTAAATTTTTAGCTTCTAATAAAAAAAATTTATAGTTCCTCATTGAATTAGCTTTAAAATCTCAAAAAAATAAATCTTTAAAGATTAAAGCTCTAAAGGATAAATTCCTTCGTTAAAGTTTTAACCAATAAAAATGACAACTTTAGTTATTACCTCAAGTTTCAACCGTAAATGAAATTCTCAAAATGAAAAGATGGTTAAAAGAACTTCTCTGATTTCAAAATGAAAAAGTGACTCTTGGGATTTGTGGAGCCTCTATACTTTATCCTTTAACATATAAGACTGCCAAAGTTTCATGCTTTCTAAAGCACTGGGCAACACAAAATCTTTTCTTTGATATATGAGCGTTCATTTCATTTTTCAAAACTCAAGACATGTCCATCATTAGATTTACACACTCTTCATTTCAATGAGTGCCCACTATTTTATTTCAACTAATCAACATTTTAAGTCTATCAAAAAATACTTAAAAATACAATTCAATTTTTTTCCTATTTTAGTAAGCAAAAAGAGAAGTGATCTCTATATCCTTTGCCCTTTGGCCGGGCCAAAAAAAAGATGTGTACAGGTTTTACCAAAGGGTCCCTACCTTAATCAAAGATGAACTGAGAGAAAGTGGATACCCTCATAAATATCAAGCTCACCTTCTTTTGTTGTTACATGGAATGTTTTTTTTTCCATTTGGCCATACTCACAATACAATTGTGAGTTGTATTGGCACATGGAATGTTAAATACTAAAATTTTATAGCCTTTGAAAACAAGGTGCGAGATAATGCGGGATGCGAAAATGGTCTCGATGAGTGCCTGCAGTCACATGCCATTTTTGTTGTGCTTTAAAATGAAATTGTAGTTTCCATTATATGCAGGGTGAAATAACAAGGTGAAAGGTTGACACTAACATTGTAAAAAAAAAAAAAAAAAAAAAGAAGTAAAATAAAAACAATAAAATAAAAGACCCAATAAAGACTAAATTTAAATTGACATCACATGGAAATAAAAATTGTTGTTTAGCATTGTTTCCAATTCTCACTCACAATTTGTGAGTTTTGCAATTTGTCTAGGCTTTTGGATGTAGGATCTACTTTCTACGATCTTTTCAATGGTACGTTGATGGGGTTTTGATGAAGCCTCCATAAATTTGAGCGGGTTGTTCACTCTAGACAAGGAACAAAGTCAAACATTCTTATAGGCCCCCCTTGAGAGTCCAAATTTTTCCCCGATGACATGCAACCTTTATCAACAAGCACGGAAATTGCTAGACCCAAAATCTTTCTAATATTAGTTAGATATACCGTTTGGACACTCCTTCCATTTGTATTTTTTATTACTAATAGGTATAGATATCATTACAATAGATGTGAGTATCATAATCATAATGTTAATACATCCTCTTGACTTCTACTTTTTGTTAGAGGTACTTAAACCAACACCCTTTTTCTTGAGAAAGCTTACAATTTCGTTTCCAGATTGTAATAAAAACTCTGTTGTGACGTAATTCTATGAAATTTTTCCAACTAAAATACCCCTTCTTTTAAACTCATGTGCTATATTTACATTCTTGGAGGTACACCCTTAGAGAGTGAAGAGAAGGACTGAGACTCCATCACCAAATGAGGGAGCACAAACTGATGTTGAGAGGACACAAACACCAATCCACCGATCGAGACTAAGACGCAAAACCCATGGGCTAAATAGGGTAGCCTCGCCCCTCCTTGTCGAGTCAGCAATTTCATGTTGCATAGCAAATCTATCACCTCTACAATTTTCCTCCTCGAGCCAAGAGCGCTTTGATTGGATGTCATTTCCCCCCCCAAGAGAGGGGTAGGAGAATATACCTCTCTTGTTGGTAAGAAAAACAAGAAGGGGGGGGGGGGGGGGATGTGTCGGATATGCAAAATAGACATGGGTGGGGCTATTGGGCCTCCATTCAATGGTGCACATAGTCCATCTAGCCGTGCCATTTCACCAGTCTGTCTCTAGTGCTTGCTCATGCGACAAGATACCTCCACCTTATTACAAGACATTCGGAGGGCTCTTGCTCATTGCTCCTCGCAAGCAACATACAATTTAGGAATGCAAGCCCCCACAATCTTTTTTTTCTTTTGCAGAACTCATAGGAGTGAGTGATGTTATATTAACCATGGCTGGCAAGCCCCCACAATCCTAAACCAACATCTAAAAGATAGTAGAGAAAAGACAAGTGAAACTTTATTTCATGGTGGCATACAAAGTAGAGAGTGCTCAATCTAGAGTAAGATGTTGGTGCGCTTCATGTGGATTTGATAGGAACTAGAAATAAATTTCTTTTTGGTAGCAAATTGCACACATCTTGTGCGAATCAACATGAACGTCCTTCTGAGCGCACAGGATTGCTTGGTCGCCTTTGACCCCATGACCTGGTTCACAGAAGAACAAAGACCCAACCAACCAAACTAGCTCCTTTGTAGTCCATTGTGGAGTATAATTCCACTTCTCTTCACAATGGACTACAAATTAGAGAGACCTCACTCTACATAAGTGTTTATCGAAGAAATGTTAATGAAATATTGAACTTAAAATATGGATGAACTTCAAAATAAATTGAGAGAGCACGTCTTATTTCAAAAATAGACTATGATACAAATTCTCCTTTAAAGCATTATCATCACTTATTTAATTTGCACAAGATTTCATGATTACTTTTGTTGAAATAGTGGCATACAAACAAGAGTTAGAGAGTATGAAGGATGGTTGTGTGAACCAAGCCTAAGATAGATAATGCCTTGGTGCCCAAGTCAGTGCCTTGGAGCTCAAGTCAGGTGCATGGTTTAAGCCTATATAAACATCTAGAATTCCCTTCTTTAGCTAACTAGATGAGAGGAGGGACCAAACTGTACTCATAAGCAACTTAATATGAAAGATCTTGTTTCTTTTTTCTTTGGACTTCTTTCAAGATTTTGTTCATTTTGACATCGTATTACAGACACTTTTAGGTTATCAAGGTAGAGTGAGGTGAGGTGGTGAGAGTTATCTTTATTAAGAAGGAATATTTTATACCTTCTCTCTTAAGGCAAGTGATGGTTCTCTTATTGCTCATGCATTTTGAGCCATAGCCATATCTTACCTTTTTCTCATGTCATTTTTGTAGAAACCTATCCTCCATGTCCTTTGAACCCACTTGCACAATTTGCCAGCAAGACCACCGATAGTAGCTGGGCAATCCTTGAACATGTGAAGGAGGTCCCCACTAGCTATATTGCAACCACTGTATCTATCAGGACTGATCCCTCTAGCCAAAATTTTCACTCCTGTCGATAGAGCCCCCCACAATACCTTTCATAAAAAGTACTTCATTGCCATGGGCCATTGAGGGCCCCAAATGTTATGCACTTCTACCTTCCATCTTGCCTCCAACCACTATTTTCCCCATTGCTTGTTGAGAGGAGAGAACCACTCAGTCGAGGTCATAAGAGAAAGATAAACATATTTGGTCTTCGGCTTCCCAAAGTGCCTATCCTGGGGCCATCACCAAACTTTACTCGAGCTCCAATTCACATATCGGCATACAATAGTTGTCCTGCCCTTCCAGAACTCTGATTGCTAGTAGACACTCTATCCCACGTAGATTGAATTGCATAGCTAGTTGATCAATAACTCTCCATCTCATGTCGTCGTTGTCCCAGAAGTGGGTAAGATTTCTTAGGACTTTATTGTTCATCTTTCTAGCAATGTCCCTCCAGGTAGGGTTCAATGGTATGCCACTAGATTTAGAGAGACATGGGGACTAGTGACTGATGAAGTTTTGGAACTATCTGGTTAGCTCCCCACTCCAGGTTCTTCGCTACTCTATTGCACTTCCGTACCAACTGGCCCATTATTCCTCCCAGTTTGAGGTTGGTCCACCTAGGGGCGATAAGCTTGTCATGTATCTCCAGGCCTTTTTATTGTCCACCCTAAGAAAATAATTTAGCCTTCCTAACCATGTCCCTTATCATAACAACCCATGTCTGGTCATGCTCAGAGATTTCCATAAGAAATTTGGTACATTGGGCCTCTTCATGGATAGCGGGGTTGATAATCCCGATCCCTCCTTGCTCCACCGGCCTCTTGACGACATCCCACCATGACCATTGCCAAGGCGCCGTATCTCTGGTGTTATTTTTCCATAAGCACTTTTTTATTGTTTTTAGGAACTTCTTCCAAAGGCACTTGGCTAGTTTGAGAATCCCGCTAGTGAAGGCTATGTATGGGACCATAAATGAATTGGTCACTTTCATTGATCGTGAAGGGCAACAACATATACTCCCATCTACACATCTTTCTCCTAACCTTGTCCAAGACCCATTGGAATCTTTCTCAACCCACAATAGAGTACCAAAGTGTCTAAAGACATGCCTTTTGAAATTGTCTCTCTGGTCCACATAGATGGATCGAAAGCATCATTTTCTGACAAAGAAATCAATATTGATTTTTCAATATTGCAATTTGACCCTGAGGCTAGGGAAATTGTTTGCACAATCTCTAGAGCCTTTTTAACTATCTGGAGGAACGCTTTGAGGAAGAGAAGGGAGTCATCCGCAAACAGCTTTGCAAGAAGCTCATCATTGTTAGGCATGGACATGTCTTAGGTCTCCCCTCTCGCAACACTATCTTCTAGCATTGTAACCAACGGATGAAATCCAATGGCGAATAGTAGAGAGGCAAGTGGGCAAGCTTGCTTGATCGATCTTTTGAACTCAAATGCGTCCACAATTCTGTTGTTAAATAATAGCTTAGAGTGGATTTTAGTACTGAGGATGCAAGCTAACTGACACATCCATGGCCCGAAGCCCAAAGGTTTCATGTCCTCCTCGATGAACAACCAATTCTTGCCATGATATTATTGAAGTAGATTTTCCTTTGATGAAACCATGTTGGTGAGGAGTGATAGCTTATTATATAATGGCTCAAGGAGAAGATAAACCTTGAATGCATAAACTTAACAAAGAAAAATTTCACTCATGGAAAGTGTTGATCAAGTACAAAATGATGAAGAAAGGTTATTGATCTATTATCAAAGATACAAGGAAAATCAACTCTGCAAATCTGGAAAGTATCAAAGGTGATGGACGAGAACAAGCAACTATCATGCTTCATCTTGATGAAGTTCTCATTCATTGTTTGGATGAATTAGGCACTAGCAAACCAAGTGGGACCAACTTGACAATTTGTATGGGGTTTAAGGGAAGATTTCTAAAATAGTGTTGAAGATTGGCTTCTATCTTGGGCTATAGGTAACATGATGGTTTGAGAGATTTTATATCTCACATGAAGAGCTCCAGAGCCTAGTTACCCTCAATGGGAGCTCTAGTTTCAAATGAAGGTGCCATTTCCATCAGGAATTTTCAAGTGAGCTAGTTAATGTAGCGTTAACATCCAAACTTTAGTGATTTCCTTCAACACACTTAAATATTTTATTTTATTTATAAAGGAACAGTGTCAATCAAGTTGAGACTTTGAAGCAAATAAGGATTTTTAGGATGCACTCCGCCGCTCAGTGAGCTCAATCCATGTCAGTGTATTTGTTACTGCTCAGTGAGCACAAAACATGCGACTCTGACACAGAGTTGACTTGGTTCCTAGCTGTGTGTGTACATGCAAGCGTGTGTGCATGCATGCATTTTGAATTGTGCAGGAAATCCAAGTAATGACCAATCCCTCTCTCTCTCTCTCTCTCTCTCTCTCTCTCTCTCTCTCTCTCTCTCTCTGCTTGTGCAAGTGCTAGGGCTTCAAGAGACACTGATGAAAGTAAAGAGCTTGCAACATGTGTTCGGGGGAGGAGGCTGGAATCCCTCCCCCCAACTATACATAGTATATATACAGATATGGGTTATCATGGGTCATGTTTCTTGTTGCAAGTGAAATTTGTTAAGATAATGGAGAGATAATGAATGGAATCTTTTTTTTTTTTTTTGCAAAGCTCACTCAATATAGTGAGAAAAGGTAGATTAGAACCACAAAACCATACATATCCTTGCTAACATTGAGCCAAGAAGTCCAAAACATCACATCAAGACATAAAGGTTCTCAAGACTAGCATGAATGTTTACAAAATACCTCGTGGTTGCCATGGAATACTTTAGGATTTCCACCCCCGAAGGACATCCCCCTGAAGGAAGACCATAATCATACAAGATGACACAGGGCTTTACAGGGGCCCTTTACCCATTATAGACTCAAAGGACAACAATAACACCAGTAAGCACAACATCAAGAAAAGACTTACAATTGTGGCTTGTTCAAGAAGCACCACCATAGAGGATCCCACGATCGTTCCTTGCCGCCACCAAGATCCAACCCTAGAATGGAGGGGGCCATCCAAACACGACCAAAAAATAGACCAGCAACATATGGAAGAAGTGCAGAGAGAAGCCAAACCAAGGACCAGAACTTCACCACTAGAGACCCTCCAATGGTGCTGCATGTTGTTGATGCGGAGCCAAGCCCCAGCCAAAGGACCCTTGGTGCCATAGGGCTGCCCCATGACTACCACTTAAAAGGGATTCTGCAAAAGGGAAGACGTAAATGAACTGGCCTCCCTCTTCTTTTGAATCAATGCCTTGTATGTATGCAAATGAATTTTCCATAGTTTTCTTTGTCCATAATTGCATCAAGATTTATCAACTTTCATGCATCTTGGCATTCTTTATAAAACCGCCTTTTTTGTGATCTATCTTTGTTGATACCATGGACATGCTTTATGGCAAAGCATTCTTCGGCACAAGAACAAAAATCTTTCTTGAACGCTTCCCATTTAGTTTTCAATGGTGTGTCATATTGAAGCTTTGTCACTCATAAGTTTTGCTCAACCTTTTTTATATACATAGATGCCCATTTGAAATCCCTACATAGTGATAACTTCTCTTTCCTTTGGCTGAGATTATATGCTTAGTTGCTTCTCCACATGCAAGGTCAATACATAATGTTCGATGGTCTGATTTTGGGCTCCATTGGCCAACCGTAAAACTCTTTATGCGATACATGATGGCTTCAAAGAGTAGAATATAGTCAATCACACCATCCCCATTATGTTTTCTACATGTAAATCCATTGGTTCCACTCCACAAAGATACACCATTGGAAATGAGCATACACATGCTATTACACATGTGTAAAAGTAACTTTCCATAGGGATCCGGCTCTTTCTCATCCATTGAAGTACGATCATACAAGTGAACTTCCTCCAATTCCCTTGAAATGTATGGCATATCAAATTGCTGAGTATCATGTTGCAATGTTTTTTATGCAAGCATTCATATCCCCAAAGACAACAACATCACCTTCACCTTTAAAATAAGAAATATCATCCTCTAAATAAAAAATGGCTCATCTTTATCCATGCAAGCATAAAAGGGAGAATCGTGATGAGGAATGTAGAAATCAGTTACAAAAATATGTGTTCTTTTTGGTGCCATGATTTTTAGCCAAGTTATGTTGTGCTTGTCATCTTTCACAATTGATACAAAATCTTCTAGTCCTTTCTTAACCACACATGCTACCCCTCCTTTCCCTCTTTGTTGCTTGAGATTCTTTGACTACATCAAAGGATGTACATTGTAATCCTCCAACCCGTTAATCCTTTGTGTATCATGCTCCCAAGTTTCAATAAGTAGTACAACATCGGCTTTTCTTGTTAGTTCATCAATGAGAATCTCCGCATTCCATGGGTATCCATTGCAATTTCAAAAGAATACTTTCAATTGTAAATCGATCTCCTAGGTCATGCATTCCTATTTGCTTGAGAGACTTGCATCCTCCTTGGGTACATTTTCTTCATGAGAGATGTCCTTGTTTTTCTTATTCTTCTTCTCATATACCTTGAGACACATATTTTGTTGCTTAATAGTGCAATCTTCACATAAAAAACATTTTGTATACCTTACATAGATCCAACTATTTTCAAGGATAATCTTTCGTTTGGTCTCATCCGGGATGTTGCATACAATTGGCCGTTCTCCCGAGCGAAAAGCTCCTTGCTTACCCACTCTATTTTCTCCATACACCATAACTCCTAACATGCCAAAGTGGGTTTTGAAGAAGTTCTTGCTTGCAATACACACACACCCCCCCCCCCCCCCCCCCCCCCCCCCCCCCCCAACACACACACACACACACACACACACACACAATGACCAAATCAAGTTCTTGAGAAGGCTATCATGTGTGTGTGTGTGTGTGTGTGTGTGTGAGAGAGAGAGAGAGAGAGAGAGAGAGAGAGAGAGAGAGAGAGAGAGAGAGAGGCCACAACAACGGAGTAGATGGGTAGTCAGTAGTCTTGTCAGTAAGGTGGAGAAGAAAATATATGCACAAAACCAAGCCCAACTTCATGTAGCAGAAGCTCGACCAGATTCTGGTTCTCTTGGTGCAGTTATTGTGAGGCAAGGCCTCAACATAGGTCAAGGTCATGGAAGCCAAGGAATCTTTCTTGCAAATCAACACTCTTTGATGCAAGGGTAAGCTTTAGAGAGGCAATACCAATTGGCATCTCATAGTTGATGCACCTTGCTTGCAAGTTTTGGGGTGCTTGACATGCAGGTTCAAGGGGCAACTATAGGCGGCATTGTTGGAGGCTAGAATATCTTCATGCATAAATCATGTAGAGCTGCCATAACTACAATTTGTCGCACTTGCCTATTTTCTACTATTAAGAGTACATGTCCTGCCTTGAACCTTCTCTCTCTCTCTCTCTCTCTCTCTCTCTCTCTCTCAGATTGTAGGTAAGTAGACAAGCTTTGTAGACGTAGTAGGGAGGAAGAGATAAAAGAGATTTCCGTGTTGTAAAAATGCTGCTAATTGTGTTGGTGTTAGTTACACGTACATGACATACAAGTATATTGGTAGTACAAGCGGATGGTTTTCCGCTGTGTTTGTGTCGCAAAGTTTGTGAGGTTGTTGAAGAATTAATTTTTTTCTCCTTACATTCTACTGTATAGCTTGAGATGTGATATTTTTTTGTATTTATTTAGCTCATTAAGTGCACTTATGGTGAGGCAAGGCCTCCACATAGGTCAAGGTCATGGAAGCCAAGGGATATTTCTTGCAACTCAATGCTCTTTGATGCAAGGGTATGCTTTAGGGAGGCATCACCAATTGGCATCTAATTGTTGGTGCACCTTGCTTGCAAGTTTTTGGGTGCGCTTGACATGCAGGTTCAAGGGGCACCTACATGAGGCATTGTTGGAGGGTGGAATTGCTTCATGCATAAATCATGAGAGCTGCCATAACTACAATTTGTCTATTTTCTACTATCAGGAGCACATGTCCTACCTTACAAGTTTTCTTCATTCATTCTTCTTCTTCTTCTTCTTTCTCTCTCTCTCTCTAAGATTGTAGGTAAGTAGGAAAGATTTGCACACTTACTAGGAGGAAGAGGTAAAGAGATTGCCAAGATGGTGAAAATGTTTGTAAGAGTGTTTGTGTTAGTTACACATACATCACAGACAAGTATATTGGTAGTAGAGACCAAATGGCTTCCCACTATGTTTGTGTCAGCAAAGTTTGTCAGATTGTTGAAACTTTAATCCCTTTCTCCTCACGATCCATTGTATAGCTTGAGATGAGATAGTTCTCTATATTTATTTAGCTCATTAAGTGGCATGAAGTAATTAGGGGTGAAGGGACATAGAGACGAAGAATAGAGGTGGTAAAGAGCTCTTGACACAAGTGGGGCTCTTCAAGAGTCTGCTTGCACTCATCCTTCTTATGTTACCCCTTTGCTTATATATATTTCCTGATGGAATACTTCACCTTTTAGAGAGACAAAGGTGCGTCATTCCCAAATGTGGGTCATGGCCAAGATCTGCTCTATCCCCCTTTGGTGTTAGAGCAAAAGCATAGGTTAGGTTCATCAATCAAGGTGAGGCTAGGAAGCACTAGGTTCTTTGCACAGATTCCGGACCCTCAAGTGAAGTTCACTCTCTATTATTGGAGCTTGGGAGAATGTAGTTAAGCGTGATCAAAGGTTGTTTAGTGGGAAAAGGGGGACACAAAGGGAGTAGATATTCACACCATGTTGGAAGTCTTGTGTATATGCGCATCTAAACTTATTTTATAAGGGCAGGGTGTGTGCTTGTGTGTGTGAGAGAGCGAGCGGGTTGGGGAGGGGAGGCGACTACTTCAACAAACCCTCCGTCATCTGTGTGTTAACTGTGGATATGTGTTAGTGTACTACCAGAATTAACTCAAAATGATTAGAAATGTACACATACCACAATTAAGGTTCAATAGACCGTAATGACAACAAACAATACACCCGAACACAGATAGAAGAACAGGTTTGTGCAGCATTGCATTCTTGAATAAGACAGTATGTCGAACCAAGAGCAACTACAAAAAGGTGTAGCCAGTGTTAATAATGTATCCCTTCACACTAATTCCCCTAACACAGATGTCCTTCCAGATCCGCCTATATATAATCGTAGGATTAAGGTAAGGTTCCTGCGGCCTAACATTGCTAACTATGAAAAAAACTAATTAAAGTCATATAGGCACAACTTAATTAAGAAAGTTGTTTTCACACCTTATAAATACCATGTGTGTCATGGTAAGAGTGAGCGAGACACGCTGAAGGCGGGTCGCGGGAGCTAGTCTCTCAATCCTAATGGCTCAATTTCCAATGAAAGCAGAACACAAATAAACATTGAGGCCATTAATATCGACACACATAGAATAAGAGCTTGATTTGGATAAAGCGCTTATATAAAAAAATCCTCAAAATAACATTGTACGTAGACAGAAAACATTGGAAAATCTCTCAATCTCTCTCTCTCCCTCACACACACACACACACACAAACACACACAGTCTTTCAATTATGATCCTCATGCCCAAAATCTTGAGCATCTAAAGTCATTAGTTGACTCATTATTTAGGATGTGAAATGTTTCATCCAGTATCCCTCTCTCTCTCTCTCTCTCTCTCTCTCACATACACACACACACACACACACATGTGATAGTGTATATATACTCATTTATTTATATACTTATATTTATACGTGAGTGTTTGTACTCGTGAACATGTAAGTATATAAATAAATGAGTATATATACACTATCGCATGTATGTGCGGAGGTGTGCGTGCGTGCGTGTGTGTGTGTGTGAGAGAGAGAGAGAGAGAGAGAGAATAGATGTCAATCTCTACCCTTTTGTAATTGTTATTGGGATATATGATTGAAACGTATCTGTATTTTATTAAATTGTATATAATTAAATGTATCTAAAGTTTATTTGTGAAAAACACACGCGTGCGTGCGCGTGCGCACACACACACATACTCTCTCTCGCACGCGCCCACACACACAGTCTTTCCATTATGATCCTCATCCCCAAAATCTTGAGCATCTAAAGTAATTAATTGACTCATTATTTAGCATATGAAATGTTTCATCTAGTCTCTCTCTCTCTCTCTCACACACACACACACACACACACACACACACACACACACACACACACACGATAAATGTTTGTACTCATAAACATGTGCATATAGATATAAATAAATGAATATATGTACACTAAATGAATACATATGCAGAGGGGCGTGTGTGTGTGTGTGTGTGTGTGTGTGTGTGAGAGAGAGAGAGAGAGAGAGAGAGATTGAGATTATAGATATATGTCAATACAACAAACACATCTCAATATATATGTCAATATATGTGTGTGTAATTGTTGTTGGGGTATATGACTTCATTAAATTCTATATGATTTGACACTATATATTAAACCGTGTTTGAATTTCATTAAATTCTATATGATTTAACACTATATATTAATCTCCCCCCCCCCCCCCTCCCCTCCCCTCCCTCTTCTCCTCTTCTTCCCCCTTCCCCTCCTTACATGCAAAAGGAAAAATTGCACACTACAAGGATGTCCACTAAAACTACACTTAGACACATGGAAAAATATGCAGACAGAAACATACGACACATTGAAAATCGCAAGAACACAATGGTGTGCATTCAAAGACACACATTGAAAATCGCAAGGACACACATGCATAATTGAATTTATTGATCCTTTCTTTTTCAATGGCACATAAAACAACACAATAAATTTCAATAGAATGATAATTAAGTCCTTGCACAATCACATTTGATGTCATCACGACAAACACATGCAAAGGTGGATTTGCCTTTCTACTAGAGCACACCCAACAAAAGTTTAGTCTATAAAATCATTCACTTAGTTGCATGGTTTGTGGTGATATGTGGATGAACATTTTGTGTGTGAATAGGAGCTCATGTCAGCAAGTATCGACTCATCTAGCACCACAATGGATTGGGCTATGGCAGAGCTAGTGAGGACTCCCCAAGCAATGAGTAGACTACAAATGGAGCTAGATTGTGTCACAAAGGGGGAGAGCAGAATGATAAAAGAAGAGGAGCTAAGACACTTGGTGTACTTGCAAGCAGTGTTGAAAGAGACAATGAGGCTACATCCACCAGGACCAATATTGACACCACGTATGTCCATAGAAGAATGTAAGGTTGGGGGCTACATAATCCCTAAAGGGAGTACATTGCTAACAAATATGTGGGCCATTGGGCATGACCCTAAGATCTGGGAGGATCCAGAGAAGTTCATGCCAGAGAGGTTCTTAACTGAAAAGGGTGAACTCATTGATTTTTGTGGACAACACTTTGAGCTACTACCATTTGGCACTGGGCGACGAATTTGTCCTGGATTGCCTCTAGCTATTGCCTCAATCCAATCCACGCTTGCTAACCTCGTTCATTCTTTTGAATGGATTCTTCCTCATGGCCACTATGTCAACCTAGAGGAGAAATTTGGTATAGTTTCCACGCGTGCCAAACCTCTCATGGTCATTCCGCAAATGCGTTGCAAAGAATAGCATGTAATGCATATCACCTTTGACTATTGTGAGGTTCATCTTTCTTTGTGCATACTCTGTAAAAGTAAGGGGTTTATATAGTGTTTATACTATATAAGCTTCTAAATTTAACTTTGGATAGTATGTGTGTGGTTTATATAGTGTTTATACTATATAAGCTTCTATATTTAACTTTGGATAGTACGTGTGTGGGGGTTTGCGTGCAAGTGTGTGTGTGCGTGTGTGTGTGTGTGTGTGTGTGTGTGTGTGTGTGTGTGTGTGTGTGTGTGTGTGAGAGAGAGAGAGAGAGAGAGAGAGAGAGAGAGAGAGAGAGAGAGAGAGAGAGGGTTTCCTTTATAAGCATAACTATATGCAATGTATAGAAGCTATCTAAAAACACTTTAGATTCAAAAGGCGGGTCAATATTCACTATACTTTAATGTAGTAGGTTGAAATAGGATATTGTGTACTTATTTAGTACTGTTTTTGGCAAAATCATTGGTGGGTAGAAAGTCTACCTTTAGTACAAAATAGTGCTTCATAGATCACCATGGGAAGACATTTTTAATTTTAACTATCAATGATCTACCCAGCGCTCAAAAGATTTGAACCTGGCTACATTATAAATTGGATGTATTGATTGCTCCTTGATCATTACAAAATCTCTCTCTCTCTCTCTCTCTCTCTCTCTCTCACTCTCACACACACACACACACACACACACACACACACACACACACACACACACACTCGGGAAAAACCTTCTCTATATTACATTGTTGTGTACATACTTATTTACATATTCCTACAAGGCATCAATATACCTTTGCATCTAATTTTGCATAGTTGTAGGCAAGGACATATAGTCCTCAAGAAGCCTGATCTTTAGGAGACCCCATGGCAGTGGAAATGCTTATAAAATACTGACGAGTTCTTGGCTTTCCATATAAAGGATAACATCCAAACTCTAATAGAAAACAAGAACAATTCAAGACCCTCTTCATCACAATAATCATTAACCCAAAGAGCATCCTATACTTGATGATTTTGGTCTGCAAGCACAACATATAGTATTCTGGAGAGTTTTCCACCATATTCTAACTTGATTACAATTAAAAACAAGTGTCTCATAGACTCAAGATTATTACATCTGATACAAGTCCCTTGCATTACATTTCTCTTGGGTAATAACTCTCCAATTGGTAAAGAACCAATCAAAATTCTCCACATGAATACTTTATGTTTGTAGGTACAATGTACATCCCAATTGAAAGTCACTTTCAACCACCATTGACTGATGTTATCAAAACCCCAATATTACATCTCACATGAATATGACTATCAAGCAACAACAACTGATAAAATTGTATGGTAGGAGAGGTCCACCAATTCGCAGAGGAGTTTGGTAGTTCCCAGTCCGAGAATCTCTAAGTTGATTACATGGAATTTGGATGTTGAAAACAGAAGCACAAAGCAAGGCCCATGCCACTCTGAGTCCATTCCCCAACCTAAAAAGTCTAGTGGCAACTGAAAAAAAAGGCAACCAACTTGTTGTTAGAGTCCACAATTTGTTCAATTACATTGACCCCTCTTTTAAAGTGGGTTAGGTCTTTCTTCCCCAATAATAAGGCAGGAGGCTTTTTAAACACAAAACTCCAAAAGCAAGATTCAACACCTAGAGAATTCTCTATGTATCTAGCCCTGCCAGCCCACACAAATTTTGAACATACATCTTTCCATGACTTAACAAGCACATTACTAGTTTTACCATATAACTTCAGAGGAGCAGCAGAGAAACACTTATCCTACGACAACATGTCCCAAATACCATGGAATAGACAACAACTCTATCAATCAGAAACCATAACAACCTCGACCATCATTTGTTAGAATTCAGCATATGTTTAAGGAGAGTAGCCCTTTTGGCTTGCATATGTAGCTTCAGATGCAAGATCCCCAATCCACCTAATTCAACAGGCAGAGCAACATAATCCCAAGCTAGCCATGCTTTGTTATTGGACCCCACAAAAACTTAAAGTACATTGATTTGAACCTATTCAAAGCTAAATTAGACCAGTCCAATAGGGGTAGAAAATACAATAGATATGGAACCAAAATAGATTACATAATCGTGATCCTCACATGGAAAGGCCACTCATCATAGTGCCAACTGGCAATTTTAGAGCATACTCTAGCTTCTACCCAATCAACCAACTATTTGGAGGTCACATCCACACCAATAGGATAGCCCAAATGCCTAAAGATTGTTCCTCTATATATTGTTTTCCCTCTCCAAATGAGCTTATCAAAGTTTTCTACAGACACATCTATAAGGTAGGATTTTCCCAAATTTATTTCTAGCCCTACAGAAAGTGAGTAAATATTTAGATAGTTAAAGCATTCCCCAATATTGGCATTATTAGCGTACAAAAAAGTGATTGTATCATCTGCAAATCCCAAGGCCACCACATGTTCTTGCCCTGTTTGTAGCCATTTTAAGTGTCCCCCAATAGCTTGAGCAGTGAGAAAACAAAATAGTGGGTGAGTAGCAACATCAAATAGTAATAGACTCAAGGGACAGCCCTGTCTTACTGACCTACATATCTACACAGCCTCAAAAATTCTTCCATTAATCAAGATCTTAGAGGATGCCCCCAACCCCAACAACAGGATGCATGAAGATATTCTATTCCCAAAGCCCATCTTTTTGAGAACCCTAACCATAAAATCCCATATCATAGACTCAAAGGCCTTATCAAAGTCAAGTTGCAACATAACTACCTTTTGATTATTTTTTTTACATGCCTCAATGCCCAACATCACACTCAAGATGTTATCCACCAGTTATGATCTTCCCCCTATGAATCTAGTTTGAGCTTCATGCAAGTGTTTCCTAAAAAAAGGAGATATCTTATAGCCACTACCTTGACCAATATTCTATACAGAATGCCCATCATGGTTATAGGTCTCCAATCTGAAAGGGAGACAAGAAAGGTCTTCATGGGAAACAGCTTGATGAGTCATTGTTTCAGTAGAGGATCAATGCATTGAGTTTGCCAAATATGATTTATAACTGTTAGGATCAATGGGCTCAATTTCCACCAATATTCTAGCACAAAAGTTTTAGTCAAACCACAAACACCATATGTTTTATCATCTCTAGATTTCTTCAAAGCCCATAGTAATTTATTTTCCTCAAAAGGAGCTTACCGGAATTAAATTTCTCAATGCATGGATACACCATTGATTAAAATAACTCAAAATCTTGCTACCTCTCAGGAGACTCATCAACATCCTTGTTTAAGATTGACTCATTAATGCTTACATTCTGTCATTATTGCATCTGGTTCTGATAACATTTGTCCATCTTCCTTGATAACCCTATTGATGCATTGTCTAGCATGCTTAGACTACAATTTACTAAATAACATCTTTCACCTGATGTTGTCTACGTAAAAATATAGCTCTGTATTCCGTCTCTGTATCAAGTTTCTTTGGCACTTGTCTAGCTGATCTAATCCTCTTTATGGCATCGTCAGATAAGTTTGATACATCCTGGGACATTACATTCTTGATGTATTTAGAGCTTGTGTAGATTCCAATTTTTTCTGCTTGGCTACACCCTTCCCCACTTGTTGAATACACTTCTGCATCTCTGAATAGAAATACAACCAGGCTTGCAAAGGTTGCTCAAGGCCAAACTCAAACATCAAACAATACCTTAACAATAGTTTGGTAACAAAAAGGACACTTTAGCGTTCTTTTTTCTTAATATTCAAAAAAATTCGTGTGCTTGAAAGAAAGAATCTATACAACTCCCTTTAAGAAGCATATGTACAGTAGTAAAAGAGTTCTTATAAATTATCTCCTCACATATTTGAGACTACAAGGATAACCAAATTGACCCATAATCATAGTTGTGTAAATCTACATTCAAATTTTGCAAATAATAGGCACCATAAGCGTTAAAAAAAAATCAAAAGTCCTAGGAGAAAATTTCATATTGATCCTTTATACCAATGCTATATAATTATGTAGGATTCTACTCAAAAAAACAAAATTCACATTTGTATTCAATTATGCCTAGCTATGTGGGTCAAACATGCATGTTTTATATATTGAATCATATACAAAGTAAAATACAATATATCTGTGCATTGAAATCTTGATTATGTTATATATACATGTATGATTCTAAATTCCAAGGGAGAATATAATTGAAGAGCATTGAAGAAACTAAATGAGGTAATGTTTCCTTTGTTGTAACACTATGCACGCTAAAATTTTTGACATTTTATGTGCAAGATAGTAGCTAGAAAATTCCATGTAATTCTCAAATTTTTTGACAAAACTAGTAAAGTATAGCTAACTCCTTAATAAAAAGGCATTTGGGGCATGCAAGAAAATAGCATGAATTGTTTGAAAAGAGCTTTGAAATGCTTAAAATTACCTCTTTTTTTTTGCCATACTCACAATTGTGAGTTGAGATAATTTATATTTACCCGATAAGAATACATTAGCCCTCAAGAACCACATGTGCCTTGAGGGGGCTAGAGTTCCAGCAGAGTCTTGTACCCCAAAAAACCTACTATATGAGTAGCTCCTATCCTCTTGGGTGTTCTAAACAGCTCAAAGTATGCATCCATCCTTTGAGTCTTTGTCTACTACCCCTCTTCTTGCTCCTACCATGTGAATGAGCTCAATGCTTGATCTCACAATATCATCTTTGTCTACTGCCCCTCTTCTTGCTCTTACCATGTGAATGAGATCAATGCTTGATCTCACACTATCATCAAAGATAGCTACCTCTAGTTTTCCCTCAAAGACTCGAAGGTTCCTGGACTTCCATACTTGGTTCAGGTAGCAGAATCTAATCATTTGAGTGCATATCATACCGGCCTATTGGATGCCACTCCCTCCCAAGATCAGGTCATCCATAAACTTACCTCTTAAACAACATTTTGTAAAAATCAATTTCTCATTTACTACTTATAGTAAATGTTAATTATAGGCTTTCAAATATGACATTTTCAAGATGGAATTTGCTATTAATATGGTTTTATAAGTAAAAATATATACTTTCTTTAGGAAGCTATAGAGTTCTTATGTTTTGTTTTACCAAAAACAACTCAAAGTTTGAGTGAATTTTCATTGTAAAACTTATCATATATCTTTTACTATGGTACATATTTTGACGTGAAAAAAATGGTGTACTTTTTTCACCACATAACCTATGCACACAATGAGCAAGGTCGGGCAGATACACTGCTCGCAGTTGCTAGTAAAGTGAGAACTAGGCTAACAAACAAGATGTCAACCAAGGATGGAGCTTGACCCGTAGGCACATGGAAAAAAATATATTGACAATCACTACCAAGGGAAATCATCTCAAAGCACACTATGTATGCACAATCGCTACCTAACCTATGGCATCTATGTTCTCCAAAACATGACTTAACATTGTCGAATCATCACAAAACTCAAGGAGTAACCTCTACACACCTAGAGGACACTACCTTTAATTCTCTAACCCAATTTACTACCTACAAACACTTGGTACAAAAATCATGTATGAAGACATGCCAAAAATTACAGGTCATTGACTCTGAATGTTTAACTCATCATGAACACAACGACATAAATCAATGACAAAATGGATACACGGTTAGAGAGAAAACTCGCTTCAAAGCTTGTGGGAGATCTCTTCGTGAAGAGACCAGAATTGTGTAAGCTTGGCGTTGAAGCATAGCTATCACCATTGCTAACGTGATGGTGTATTCGCCTTCACAATGTAGCTTCCATAGTGCACATAGAGAATAGAAGAAGACCTCACTCACTCTCTCAGACAAAATACATAGTCACATCATGCTTAGTTGAGCTGAAAAAGATAATGAGTTCAAAGTTTTCCTAAGGGTTATAAAAATTGGCTTATATACCTTAGCCTTCGAGGTACTAACTCATCAAAATTACCTCCTACGTTCTACCATGGGTTTTGCTTTCTCATATTTAAGAAGTTACAATATGGAAACTTGATTGAGTCCCAAAAAATAATTACAATTGAGTCCGTCAAGTTAAACAATACAAAGAGTGGAGTAGCCCAGTTTTTTGTGTTTAGCTATCAACACCCCCCCCCCCCCCCCCCCCCCCCCTCCGCGTCCATGTCGTCCTCGACATGATCATTCCATGTGTTGAGGCATTGTCTTTGTAGTGCTTTGGGCCCGTGTCTTTTGAGGTTGTAAGCAGTCTTCTGCCATTTCTGTCAATGGAAACCTAGTGGCTTTAAAAACTTGAGATATGACTCATATCTTATGTTTCCCATGGTGATTGTAGGGCCAAAGATTTTGTTTCATAAATAAAAGAAACAGTAAGAAGGCTTCCTTGGATGCTTGCATGTGGTAGCTTGGCAAGAACATTAATCTTTGATAAAACAAGTGCAACACCTCTAGGGATGGCTGCTTCGATGTCAGTTGGGTGATGGTGTCACCCATTGATAGTAATGTTGAGTTCGTTGCCTTGGACAACGCGAACACTTTAAGGCATGCCATCAATGTTTTACATATCTTCCTAAGCATTACACATGTCAAGTAAGGGGAGCCAATGAAAAGCTTAATGGAGCCTATGAGGGTTTTTGCCATATAAGTTCCACTTATTCTCTCTCCTTCCTTGGGATGTAGAAGCTTAGAATAATTTAGCCAATTGGGATGTTTCTCTAGCAGTCTGTAATGATCCTTCGAGGTTCTAACTCTGGGTACATGGAAAAAGGAGACATCATCCCTTACTAATTTTGGTGCCTCAACCAGACATACAAGGTATGTTGGGTACTTGGAGAGCCATCCTCTTCACCATTTAGGCTATGAATCCACTATCCTTTTGGAGGCCTCTTGATCAAGGATTTCAGTGATGTGATCACAATTGTTTGTTTACGTTAATAATACCAGTAATTAAACAAGAAAAAGACGTGATCATATTGATTTTTAACGTTGTCAGGCATTTTTTGGATGAGCATAAAGTCACTAGATCATGCCAAAAAGCTTGCCCACTAGCCTCATGTATATATGTGTATATAGCCCTATAAGTCTTGGAAGTGACCATGTAAAAATTCATGTACAAAGGTGTGATTTTTCCAAGCTTGAATGCTGATGTTTTGGGTTGTTTGAGTCCCCAACACATGTTTTCTAATAAATATTTTCAGTCATTCTTTATAGCTCGTGAATCGGACTTGTACATCATGAGTTATGAGCATCCAAAGTGGGCGGTCTCAACTTAGAAAGTGATTGCGGGTGCATGCGACAAAGGCAACTAGGACAACTTGATGATTGGAATTAGAAATTATGAGATTTGAAATTCTAGAAGTAGCCGAGGACTTGGGCTCCAAGCCGTGTGTTACGTACGGTGTGTCATTCGGTGAGACCGGAGTAGCAAGTTATGCTTGGGGGAAGTCCGAGAAGCTCTCCCGCCTTGGGGAAAATCTGGAAATTTGTTGGGCACAAGGGATTTGGGAGGATTGAGGAGGAGGTTGCCATGTGGTGGGGGGATCATCCCACATGGAAAGGGAAAAGTGAAGAGTGGGGTATATAGCCTAAAGGGGGAGCCCATTATGGGCGCATACCTTGTGAAGAGCTCTCAAGGCTTGCTATGGACGGGCTCGTGGACTCATGGGGAGGGAGGTAGCGCATTTTTGGATTCCCACCAGCTGGACAGGTGCTTGGAAACTCGTTTTACTCCCCGGCCACTTGCGCCCACCCCATTCCCTTGGCCATACGGTCATCGACACCTCATTTTTTGCCCAAAAAAGAAAAAAATGAGCCAATTAAAAGATGCCTTGATAGAGAGCCTTGTCGGTTGAGAAGAGAGAGAAGATAAAAGATAAGGGAACCCCCATTCTAATAGCTGCAACACCTGCACAACTTCCAGAGAGCTCATTTCTTAGTAAGAAAGAGTACACCCCTATGTTCGAGTGGCCATAACTCTTTCATATCTCATCTGTTTTTTGCCTATGGATACTCTATGAACATCTCCACATAATGAGCTTTGTCATGATGTCCTCGGTTTCTCCTAATTTTGAGTGTGTTCTATGCTTGATGGGTTTTTCATAAATCTCTACAGGTGGTTATCATAGGTGTTTTTGGAAGTGTAATAGTTCTTCCTTCTGACGGTGTGATTCGTGCAAGGCTATAGAGACACTCATTTTTCTTGCCATTTGCATGCTAGCATCATTTTGGTAATGGTGACCTGCAAAAAACAATAGAGCCGGTTAGCCGGCCGGGTAAAAACATATTCCCTCAAGGCCCGTCGGGGTTTTTATATTTCCCGACGGCCCGCAGGGAAAAAGGCATTGCCTTGCGGGCCCATCGGAAAAATAGAAAACCCCGATGGGTGTAATTATATAAAAACAATTCCGTGCTTACCATGGTGCTTTGACTAGGAAAATCCCTGGGGAGTGTATCCGAGCGTCGGGTACAATCATCTCCTTGTGAATTGACCTAAGGTTACAGAGTCACATGTCCGATGTGATTCTTAATTTGGTAATCACTTCTAAAAATATTTAAATCCTTCACCGAACATAAAGGTACAAAACCAAAACAATTGAGAATTTAGAGAGTCATGCTCATTGCGACGAAGCCATTGGTCCATAAAAGGGCTGAAGTTGGTTTTAGAAGATGAGCATATGTTAATGATGAGTCAATAGTCAAGGGTCGGATGCCTTGTAATAGTGTACTGGGTATATAAAGATCCATGAAGTTTTGCATTCTTCACCATTATAGATTTGAGTTGATATACATTGTAAATGCACAATATAAGAGCTATAATCCCTAATTGGGTGAAAATAGCTCTTATATATTGAATCGGATGCATAAGGTGGCTACAATTCTTGACTGGGTACAAGTAGTCCTCAATTGTGTGATTGTATTGATAATTTCTTTGTGTTGTTTCATGCATTGGTTTATATAAGGAGTGAAAGGACGTAGCATTACAAGATCCCATTGCTCTTAGCCTCTTTAGTGTCACTTAGACCATTATACATGAAATCCAAATAAGCTTAAAGCATAGGATGCTCTCGGTATGTATTTGGCATTAGACAATAACCTATGGCCTTATGGAAAGGGAAAAGTACAAATACAACTAACAATCGCCTTTAAAGTACAAATGGGAGCACCTGCAAAGAGAATCAACAATAGCATTGTAGGTGCTCATTTTAAACGATACATAAGTTGTCAAGTCTTCAATTTCATGGTTTCTTTAGGGTAGTTAGCCCAAGGATCATTTTTAAAATCTCAAAGGCTAGCTATTCCAAGTCAGTGAGGAGTCACAAATGGGATCATGACTTGTCTCTCTCCCACTTTCTCACTCTTTCTCTACACCCAACATTTAATTCTTCTGCTTTATTCAAAGTCCTCTTCTTGCAATCTGTTCTTCTCTTAGAGGAAAGGCAGGTACAACTCTCTCTCTCTCTCTCTCTCTCTCTCTCTCTCTCTCACACACACACACACACACACACACACACACACACACACACACACACACACACACACACACACACACACACACACATGCTTCACATTCTTGCAATCAATCTGTTGTGTGTGAAATCAAACACCATGTGAAGAGCAAGTGGCTCTATTCTCATTTCCAAAAAACGTTCAAAATGTCTTTGGAAATGGGATTAGGAGCGATTCTGGGTTTGCGGTTTGGCAAAAGGAAAGGATACTGGGCAGACATTAGGGCATACATCACACTAGGGTGGGTTTTGTAGGAACTGCAAAAGGAATCTCTTCCAAGACTTTTACTTTTCACACATAAGGCACTATGGAAAGATCTTATTATGGCTTGCTTGTTGTTTTAGTGACCAAAAAATTCCTTTTTCTATGCTTGGTTTCTCTTATATCGTGGGTGATTTTCACAAGCTTTCTAAGATAGAGAAAGATTTATGACCTTTCTAGTGCAATGTTGGCCTTTACTGGTGGCGTAGTCATACTGGCCAGGAAGAACAAAGATTCAAGTGATGAGTCCTTTATAGTAGTTTGAATTGTAGAAGCATTCATGGGCATGACCTACTTCATTGTAGTTGAGATGCTTGTTATGCCTTTTAGGGCTGCACGTGTAGTCAAAATTGAGCTGATTTCAAATGAAAATCCATGTGGATGTTGTGTTTTTGATGTTTCTAGAGTTGCAATGTGTAAAGTGCTGCGCCTTAGCAGTGGTTGACTTAAAGGTACGATTAAAGTCATTAAGGTGCTCAATTGCCTGCGTGCAAGAGCTCATAAAGGAAGCAACAGAAGAGCCACAATTTTGGTACTCAACTTTTCCTTGAAGTGCCTCATGAAGTTGCTAGAAATACATGGCCAAATGGTGGATTTTCTACATTTCAGTGTGTGCGTATTTGAGATAATTGTGGAAACTCTTAGTAATGCAGACATGGGTACTCACGAGTTGCATGGTGCCTTTGATAGAATGTTTTTTTTGAAACAAATTGTCCTACTATTTCTCAAGTTTCTAGAGGATGCTCTTCAATCTAACAACGCTAACGGGATAAGTGAGAGAAAACCATCTTGCAACATGTTTAAGAGAGATGAAATGGTTGCTGGTGATCACGAAAGATTGGTAGAGAGAGACAAACCTCTAAGTAAGGGGGGTAGAGATTACTCGGACGCATCTTACTGAGAATGCGCTCAATGAAAGAATTTTTTTTCATGGAAGAATTCGAGAAAAGTTATCAAATATCTAAAACAAGGATTCTTCATGCTTGTTTAGATGAGGTAAGAGAGTGGCACATGGAGAAATATAGAAAATTGTTTCTCCTATCTTTGGGTGCTTTGGCTTTTAGTCTTGAGGGCATCCTAAGAGAAGCATCAAAACTTGAGCAAGATGTGCATGAGCTTTTGTAGTTGGAGATCCCATGGAGTCTCATTGAGTTGTGGCACTCCATTGTCCTCCCCACAAGAAAAAATAGCCTAGCTTAAAATCCCATAGAAAATTTTCAAATGTGGTGCAGGATTTTAGGGACCCAGTGGTGTGAGGATACATTCACCCATGTATATAGGATTTGAAGCATGCTTTCTTTGGCAAGGGGTCATAATAAAGAATGATAAGGTGCTTTTGACAAAGGCAAAGGAATTTGACAAGATTTTGTCACAAAGTAATTCTATTAAGCATGTGCCAATTTTAAGGGCTTTGCTTAGTGAATATTCTCTTTGCAAAACTCTTGTGTAGAATGAATAGAGTATTTTGTCACTCAAATTGTGTGGAATTTCCTTGGGTAATCTTGAAAGGCCCAATAGATCAATTATGCAATTAACATGTTCGTGAATGGGCATCAAACCATACTATGCTTCCATTAACAGAAGTTATGGCAGCCTTCTTTCACTAAACCTAAGTGGTTGCACGTAGGTAGAAGATTTGTAAAAGTTACAAGGTCTAGGTTAACCCCTTCATGACGCATCTTCTGAAAGCAAGCCATGGCTATGATGAGCATAACCAAGAATACTTGCATTCCATTCTTCTACGCCATGCCCTTGAGCAGTTGCAAAGACTCTGTGGGCTTCATGAAGACTTGGACTATAGTGCTGCTTTTTGATAGGTATCTAGGGACAACTTGCTTGCTCTAGATTGTTTCTGTTGCAGATGCTCCTCTCTGTACTGGGGCCTTGTACACCTTGATGTAGATATTGTGCTTTCATGGAGATAACATTTATCAGCTGGCATCTAATATATGCGGGTTTGTGTGCCTGATTGTTTGCTCTTGAGGATAGTGGATAGACCAATGTCACCACATGTGGTACTATTTATGATTCTTAGGATGAGGGACTCGAGGCTTGAAAGCCGTTTTTGTTGTTTGAGGATTGCTCAAGTGGGAGCTAGAATGAAGAGCATCAGATGGGCCTAGTTGCCTATTTTTTCCCTTGTGATGGGGAAGTGTTGAGGTATGAGGGAATGACCAACTTGAGAGCGGATGACTTTCTTACGTATAATGTGATGGTAACCTCTTTGAAGGAGGAAATGGCTTGGTAAATAGATAAAGAACCTAAATTTTTGGGCATGACTTTAGGAATCTGGCTTTGGTCAATCATTAAAATACAAAGAATAATGGAAGGTTGCTTGGAATATGGCATGTCAATTATAATGCATGATGCTTGCAAATTACGCCAGAGTTTGAGTCCACATTAGGAGAACTTTGAACTCTCTTTTGGGCCTTGGAAGAAGTTCCACCTCATCTTAAAGAGAGAAAATGAAAATGTTAGATAGTATATTTTAGGTGACGCTTCTTTGCACCAACAAACAACCAAAATGACATTCATTATTTGGCAGCCAGAGTCTTCTTTTCTTGTCCTTCTTTTTCTTGTTAGGGTTATAAATAACCGTATAACTAATGATTTGAAACACCAATTTACAAGGCGTTCCCTCCAAAAATTTAAGTTACAAGAACTCTATCAACTCTAAACATGGTACTACAGTGATTTCAAACGTGAGCTTCCATGCCTTCGCTACCAAAACTTGAGATTTTTTGTTAGTGATAGGAATTGTTAGCAGCAAGCTAACACAGACACCATTTTTCGAAGCTCTCTTTGTAAAACATTTATTATTTTGATATATCGGGAATATTGTAACTCCTATTTTCTCGGATAAACTTTGTAATTAATGAGCCGGGGCTACAAGCTTCTAGGTTGTATCAGCCAGTCATTACCCACCTTTGGTAGAACTCCAGATTATTAGTTTTGACCACCCAAAAACCTTGGCTAAGGTATAAAAGCCAATTTTTGTAAGTTTTTGGATAATGAAATACACAGCGTGAGCTAACGGCATTGACGTAAGCAGTTCACAGTATTTTGTAGATTTTGGCGTCATCGATCCATGGCTTAATTTCATCATAACTGGGAATTTACACTTTTAAATAAAAACCTAAGCATAGGCGGGGTATTGGGGCATCATTGTGAAGCATTTAGATGCATTCTGGGTCGAAAACGACTAGGTAAAAAATCCACTGCTGTTAATAATCGTGATTTTGGAACTTGACCTAAAGTGGAGTCTGAGACCATAAGCATGTGTGCTTAGGTCTGATAAACATGTGCTAGAAGTTTCGTTACGTTTGGATGTCATTGATGCTGTAACAGATGTGATTTCTTTGCCGCGATTGGCTTTTGGTGATTTCAGTCACTTGAGTGTAGCTTGAGTTAGATGTGAGTTGTTAGTTGTTTTTCGAGAGATTGAAACCCTCTTGTAGCCTCTATGCACTAGTCGAGTCAGCTTCGTCCCATGGCTTGACAAATTAATCGTGGTTCTCGCTAATACTTGAATAAGATAGGATGGTGAGGTTAGACATACGTCCCACATTTGGCTCCGTTTTCGGGGATCGAAGAGACCTAAACTAGGGAAAAACATGAGCGTCTTGTGAAGTTATTCTTTAACTTCCTCTAGGTTCTCCTAGAGTTCAAACTTTCTTTTAGAAACTGCATAGCTTAAGATAGTCATCTTTTGATGTGTAGAGGTAGCTTGGAAGTAATTGTACTTGATGAGTGCCTTCAGGATTGTAGGATTGTAGATTTAGATTAGGATTTGGAGAATGACTGAAAGGAGAGACAAGTCTTAAGATCAAGGCTCTGAAAACCATAAAAAACAAGAAAATGAGTGTTTGTGGACACTTTCCGCAACCCCATCGCATGAGAATCTAGGAGTAGGGTAAGTAGGATCCGAGGTGGATTTCATAACATTTCTCTCTCCTTTGAAAGAATCAAGTTTGAGTTGTTATTGGAAGTTGCAAAATTTTAGGTCTACGACTAGAAATAGCTCGAAAAGACTCGAAACCACTCAATCCGATTGGAGAGTAAGCTTAAGAGTTGTCTGAACCAGTTGGTAAGCTCAAAGACACTTCGAGATAAAAATTTCAAGAGTTGGCCAAAACTCAGATTATTTACTTTTTCTTGACATTTTAGGCCAAATTAAGTTTTGACTTGATTCATAAGCATAAAATAGCTCATATAAGGACTGTGCTTGGAAAAATTGCAAAAAAGTGTTCATTTCAAGCCTGAAGTCAATAATCATGATTATTAACTTTTTGCTCTAAATTGACCAAGGTTCATGCCATTGACTCATTGCATGTGTACAAACGACTTTTGTAAAGGCCCAAGAGATTTGGATCACCAAACTGGCAAAAAACTGGGTGAAAACTAAAGTTTGTACTGACTTTTTGAAATTGAGTGTAAATTGGGAAAAATTCGTCCAAAATTGTTGAAAATTGATGCATAGGCTTATATTGATGTGATAAACACGTGTACATGCTCAATTGACCAAAAATTTGCAAAAACTTGTCAGTTGTAAATAATCATGATTATTTACATCTATCCCATTTTCAACTTTTTTGACCAAGTGAGCATACCACTAGTTTTAACATGTTATAATAAGACCACAAAAAAAATTTGGTAAGATTTCGATCATTGGATTGAAAATTGTGACCAAATTTACAAAGTTAGTGTGCGGACTGATAATTGATGACCATTTGACCAAAAATTGTCCAAACTTGATGAAACTTGGCTAGTGACCTTAACTAGAGGTGCTTAACAGATCTGTGTCAAAGTTGGGGCAAAAAGTTGCAAAAATATAGCTGAAGTAAATAATCGCGATTATTTACATCAGCTTCAAAACTTAAGAAATTTGCAAGTTTGAGTATAACACAAGGTCAAGCATATCCCCCCAAGTAGACCTCACAAATCAATTTGATGAAAGTTAGATAATAAAAGTGAGACTTAAGCCAGATTCTCGAAATCAGAGTCTGTGGACACAAAACAGTTGATAAACTTGATCAGATTTTGTCCAAACTTGTTGAAACTTGTCCAGAGACTTTAGCAAGTTGTATACTTGCCAAACCAATCAAAAAAGTGTGACAAAAGTAAATAATTGCGATTATTTATTTCTGCTATCCAGAGACATCAATTTTGACTTTTGAGCTTATACAATGTTAGACCAACATAATATAAAGCCACAGGGCAGTTTTGGGTTAAAGCGGATCAAAATTGGTACATGTTCACTCGGTTTTTAAGTTGTAGATCAAACCTTTGATTTTTGCTAAGTCGAATTTGAAAGTCAAATTTTGACTCCCATAGCTCGATTTGAAGAGACACATAAAGACCAATCACGAGAGTTAGCAAAAACTATACTGTCTTTATAGAAGAATAGCTAACTTGATCAAATTTTATAGGAATCAGGTTGCAGATGAGGAATCAGTGGCTTCGCAGAAAGTTGCAATTGAATCAAGTGGAAATTGACGACAAGTCAATCCAGTACTCTATCCAGGGCTTCATAAGTCTATATGAATCTTAGATCTCGTCGTGTACTAGGAAATCAAGACATACTTGGAGAAACCTCCAGTAGAGTATACATTGAAGAAAGCGTGAATCAAGGCAATTCCTTGCACACAATTCTTAAAGAAGTCTCAGACACTTTTTCAGACTCAATATCTGAAATGTCTTCTTACTCGACTCACTTGAAAACCGGAACGACAATGTGCTATGAGCATATACTATCTTTTTACAAGACTAACCGCCAAGGAGCCCAGGTTTACTTGGACCCTAACGAGGAGTATGCTATTCACATTGATGACCATGGTATTGAATTTGAAAAAGAGGTTAGGGCAAACAAACAAGGAAAAATGTACATGGACAGAAACGAAACTCAATATGTACAAGTTGAAAACCCTGATGTGGTAGACAAATGGGGGTTAGAAGTAAACACCATAATCCTAGATATGTCAGCAAAAGAAGGACCACCAACTTTAGAATTTGAGGGATACAATCAAGTAGACTTGAAGCCTTTAAAACAGCTTATTACGGATAATCCTAGGATCGGGGTCTATTGTTGGGAAGATAGAAACATAAAAGATCTTTTGTGGACTTTGCATGCCAAACTAGGACAACTAACGGCCATGAAGATCATCTATATGTTCAAGATCAAAGATAAGGGGTCAGCAGACCTACCAACCTATCTATTTAGGGATTGTTATAACAACAACTTTGTTATGATGACTCTTGAGGAGGTAGAACAAACCAAATACCAAGGGTATTCCATACGGGATTGAATATTGGGACAAGGACCAGAAACAATTTCAAGAGATGAACACCGTGAGAGATCATCTGAGAGTAATGTGAAGAAACCTGAAACCACCTCATCACGTAGAAAACCGGGTGACACTAAGGCCAGTCCAAGGCTACATGAGTCACTATTTCCAATAGACTGGTTTGAAGGACTCGGGATAGGACCAGCTCTGCTAGAAGACCTGGAGTTGAACCAAACAGACGCGTCAGACCAGCTGATTTTCAGAAATGGGTAAGGAAATACAGCAGATCAGGGGATCCATATGACCACTTAGCAAGCTTTAAGCAAGTGCTAAGAGCAGAACGTATATTCGATTTCCATACTCAATTCAAGGGGTTTGGAATGACATTAGGAGAAAAAGCATTGGCATGGTTCCAAAACATTCCACCAAGGCCAATCATGGACTTGAACACATTAGCTCAAGGATTTGTAGCTGCTTGTTCCAAAACAGGGATCAAACATTATATGGTATCTTAAATCTACATCTTTAAACAGAAACATGGTGAGTCTGTTAGGGATTGTGCAACTCGAAATGAAACAATACATTGCCAGATGCCTAGAGCTGGAGATACCAACAGAAGAACGACTTGCATCTTTGTTTCTGGAGGGACTTCTAAACAAAGAACTTCATGCTATACTCTGTAGTAAAAAGCATACAACCCTAGAAGCATGTGTGTCAGATTCTATTGACTTAGGAGACAATTGCAAAATTTTTAACGAAGAAGATGTCCTTAAGGATAACCAAAGCGAGAAAACAGCATCCACTAAACTAGCACAAGTGGGAACGGCTGCTGTAGCACTACTCTCAGCTATCGAAGATATGCTAAAAAGGATGAATGACATGATGAACAACATGAAAAAAGCACCTATGAGGAGACCATGACAGGGGATACCTCCAGAGGGACAACCAATTAGGCCACAAAAATGGTGTGCAATCGAGGGTAAATGGACCAACCATGAGACCCACGAGTGCTACTTCAGACTAAAGTATGATGGGAATGTTCAGTACGTGCCCATGAGACCACAAGGAAACCCATGTATAGATATCAACCTAATATGGCCTAAGCTCAAAGACCACCAATGGGTATGGAATGTTGGAATTAGGGTTGCAGAGAAACACACACAGCTTGGAGAAGACGAAGGAAGCTCAAGGCACACAATAGAGAGTGTGTTACTTAGTGTGCAATGGAAAGATAGATAGCCCTAGAGTCATGGGCGTATATACAATGCACGGGGGAAAAAACCTCCTAAAGAGGGAAAAAATGCCCCGGTGGTCCTAGTGTGTTCACACACATCACTACCACATGTATATGGTAACAAATCCCCCCTGGAGTGATGCGGTGAACGAGAGCTGGCACATGTGTAAAGGGAAGTGCCATGCCCTGAGGACAAGATCAGTCCACAAAGGGGAGTAAGCCCAAAGCTTTGCGGAAAGCTTCAAGCTTCTCACGAGACAATGCCTTTGTGAAAAGATCTACAAGGTTGTCCTGTGTTGGCACATAAGCCAAGCTGATCTCTCCTGTTGAGAGCCTCTCCCTGACATAGTGGTAATGCACCTCAATGTGCTTTGTGCGAGCATGAAAAAATGGGTTCCTCGCAACTGCCAATGCGCTCTGACTGTCAGTGTAGATACTGTTGGCAGTGTCCTGTCCAACACCCAAATCAGCCATAAGGCGTCTGAGCCATACACACTCAACCGTAGCTGTGAAGACTGCCCTGTACTCAGCCTCACAACTCGAAGTGGCCACAGTAGGTTGCTTCTTGCTCAACCATGATATACATAAACTGCCAAGCATGAGACAAAAACCACTTGTGGACACTCGCGTGTCAAAACAACTAGCCCAATATGAGTCCGAAAAAGCATGTAAGTATGGCGGCAATGGTCCCCCCTTGGGATAAAACAAGCCAAGATGTAAAGTGCCACTAAGGTAGCGGAAAATCCTCTTGACATCCTGCCAATGCTTAGACCCTGGGCTATGCATAAATCTGCTGACCTATGAGACTACAAACTGAATATCCGGCCTCGTGTTGCATACATAAATGAGGCAGCCAACAACAGTTTGGTAAAGAGTGACATCAGTAGGATCGCCATCATCATGTAGACTCAACTTCAAACCTGTTTCCATGGGAGTGGCAATAGGTTTGCAATCCTCAAGTCCAAACTTACATAGCAATGTCTCTATGTAACTTTTCTGACACAAGGCAATACCACCATCACACTGCTTAAACTGTATACTGAAGTAATGATGCAACAACCCCAAATATTTCATCTTGAAAGTAGCATTCAAATCAGCCTTAAATTCAGCAATATGTCTCTCATTTGGTCCAGTGATCAGCAAATCATCAACATAAAGTACCACAATGAGAAGTACATCACCCTCACGCTTTACATACAATGTGCTTTCTGTTGGACTGTTATGAAAGCCTCGTTTAACCAAATGAGTGTAAGCTTTCTCATACCAAGCACGAGGAGATTGCTTCAACCCATAGAAAGCCTTCTTACATCTGCACACTTTGTCCTCTTGCCCTTTTATGACGAAACCGCGAGGCTGCGTTACATAAACTTCCTCAAATATGTCACCATTCAAGAAAGCAGTAACAATGTCTGATTGATGTACATCCCAACCAAAATGAGCTTCCAATGCACATGGAAAACGTACATTAGTCATACAACAAGTGGGAGCAAAAGTCTTTTCATAATCTATGCCTTTTTGTTGTGCATAACCTTTTGCAACAAGTCGAGCCTTATGGCGATCGATCTCACCATCCGACTTGCGTTTCAACTTGTAAACCCACTTTGTACCAATGGCCTTTTTTCTAGGAGGCAAATCACATAAAGTCCATGTGTCATTTTCTATCAGTGCATCATATTCTGATTGCATGGCAGCCATCCAATTTTTTGAATTCTGTGCTTCATCAAAAGACAGAGGCTCCTCAACATCATGTAAGCTAGACACAGCCAAATCATAACAATCTGATGCATAAGATGCATGGCGAGAGCCTGAACGAGTACGACTAGACAAAGGTGCATCCAATTTACTGTCACGCAAAGTGTGCACCAGCCATTTTGCATACCTCTAGCCTGCTCATTTTCAGCCCTTTCCTCATCAAGTACATCATGTACATCTGCATCAGTAAAATAGGCTGATCTAAAACATTTTCAGAAACCCCCATAGGCTGTACATTTGCCTCATTGGAACTTACATTTGTATTTCCACCACTGAAAAGAGGCAACAAAGTGTCATAAATGTCCTGTGAGCTTACATTACTGTCTCTAGTACATGACAACAAGGGCTGAATAGAATCTTCCACAAACACTACATCCGGAGAAACCAGAATACGTTTTGCTTGCGGATGATACAACGTGTAACCTTTTCTTTCAGCACTATAACCGACAAAAATACATTTGACAGCCTTATCATCCAATTTTGTGCGCTGCACTTGTGGCACCAAAGCATATGCCAAACAACCAAAAACACGCATGTGCTCAATAGAACACTTTCTATCATGCCATGCTGTATATGGAGTAATAGACTGCAAAGCTTTCGTAGGACACCTGTTAAGTACATAAGTGGCACACATGATGGCCTCAAGCCAAAAAGAATGTGGCAAAGCTTGACTTTTGACCATACATCGTGCCATTTTCGTCAGTGACCTGTTTTTCCTCTCAGCAACACCATTTTGCTGAGGTGTATAAGGCACTGTACATTGGTGTTTTATCCCATGACTAGCCAGAAATGCATTTAATTCATGAGACATATACTCCCCCCCTCGATCGAAACGAAGGGTGCCCATAGTACATTTCGAGACATTTTCAACCATAGCCAGAAATTGTTTGAAACACATAAAAACTTGGGACTTCGCTTTAAGCGGAAATACCCACGCATGCCTGGAGTAATCATCAATGAAAGTCATGAAGTACAGGTAATTGCCCAAGGACGGAGTTTGCATGGGCCCACAAACATCACTTTGCACAAGCTGCAACCTACATGTGGCCCGAACTGAACCATCCTTTGGAAATTTAGAACGCTGCATCTTACCCAAAATACTGCCTTCACAAACATGTTTGACAGGTGCTTCAAGAGGCGGCAAAGAAGCAACCATATCAGATTTCTGCAAATACAGCAAACTGTCAAAATTCAGATGACCAAAACGTGCATGCCAAAGTTTTGCATCTGAAATAGCCCTTGAATCTGCAACAGCCTTTGCAAAATTTTGTCCACACTTGTCATACAAAGTGAGCTTATACAGCCCACGGCACAAAAGCCCAGATGCAACAATTTTATCACCAAAACTGAGATCATGAACTGTACATCTGTCATCCACAAATTTGACTACAAGTCCAAGTCTAGCAAGTGCGGATACAGACAAGAGATTCTTCTTGATCCCAGGTACATAAAGTGCATCAACAAGTGTGAAGGAACTGCCATTAGCAGCAGTGAGCACAATCTTTCCAACTCCCTAAACTGGATAAGAGGCATTGTTGGCACAAGTGACTGAATTCCCATGAGGGAGAGACTCAAGAGAGGTAAACAATTCACGATGTGAGGTAATGTGCTTTGTAGCACCACTGTCGAAATACCACACATGTGAATCTGCAGTCAACTGACAAGCATGCATCATGGACAATAGGATTGTAAGTGCACTCTGCGCTAAAAGCCCATTCTGCATCAACATCAGCAACACAGTCTCCTTTCACAGAAGACTCAACAATGGCTGCATTTGTAGTGGAACCACCCTCTTTCTTCTTAGCCTCTTTGGCCTTCAACTTTGGACACGACTTGATCAAGTGATCATTGGCTTTATAATAATGGCAACGCATCTTCTTTTTGCCCTTATCACCAGAATTTCTAGACGAATTGGTGCCAGCAGAAGCATTAGGACACGACTTGATCAAGTGATCATTGACTTTATAATAATGGCAACGCATCTTCTTTTTGCCCTTATCACCAGAATTTCTAGACGAATTGCTGCCAGCAGAAGCATTAGGAACATAATTTTTTCCACTCGCAGCAGAACCATAAAAAGTGGCTGCATTGCTGTTACCACCCTTTCTTTGAGAACCAATAAAAGCCTATTCAACTGCACGCTGTCTAGTCCTCTTTTTTCTGGAAAGTGACTTGCAACAGCAATGTGCATAATGCATCAAACTTGAAAACTTCTGGATTTCCTTGGGTCATAAGTCTCCAAGTACTAGCAAAAGTCTGGTAAGAATCTGGTAAGGCATCAAGAACAATCTGCACAAGGGAACTGTCTGAAATAACTTCACCTGCAGAAATAAGTTTCTCATTGATATCCTTGACACTAGCAAGGAAAGTGTCCATATCATCTTCCTCATGCATAATCTTCGACTCCAGCTCTTTACGCAGCAAAGCAATTTTAGCCTCATTGCGGCTTGCATAAAGACCTGCTAGAATATCCCAAGCTTGTTTTGCAGATTTTGCTGAACGGATGTGAGGAACAATGGTGCGCTTCACAGACAACGCAATCAATGCATGAGCCTGTGCATCCTTAACATCCCAAGGAGCTTGTTCTGCCGTAGGCAAAACAACTCTAACAGCTGCAATCCTTGCAGCAAGACCCGCAACATCCTCAATATCGCCTACATCCTCAGAACGAGGACATACATCAATGCCCTGCACAATGTTCCAGACACCCTTTGACACAAGAACATGTTGCATCATATAAGCCCACATAGGGTAGTTGTCCCCATCCAACCTGTCCTCAGTAGCAAACATCTTGAACACATCTACGTTGTTGTTGTCAGCCATGGTAAATGCTGCACCTGATGTGAAACTTGCCCGAAAATAGGAGAAACGGAGCGGGAACAGCCTGTGCTATATAGCACAAACCGTAGAAGACTATAAGGCACCTGTTATGCAGAAAACGGTACTGAAATTTTTTTTGTACAAAATGACGAAATAGTCTGTGCAGTACTGCTTGTAGTGGAAACGGAGGCCGAAATGAGCCCAACTCAAAATTCTGAGCTGCGCAAACGCTTGCCAAAGCTCACTGAAATCAGAGAAAGTGAGCAGGCACGTGCTAGAGCAGCTCGCGACTAAGCCCGGGAGGACGTGACCTGCTCTGATACCAATTGTTGGAATTAGGGTTGCAAAGAAACACACACAGCTTGGAGAAGACGAAGGAAGCTCAAGGCACACAATAAAGAGTGTGTTACCTAGTGTGCAATGGAAAGATAGATAGCCCTAGAGTGATGGGCGTATATACAATGCACTGGGGGGAAAATCTCCTAAAGAGGGAAAAAATGCCCCGGCGGTCCTAGTGTGTTCACACACATCATTACCACATGTATATGGTAACATGGAAAGACCTCCACCCATGTTGGAACAACAACCTCCGTATCCAAGACATAATGTAGTGCCTTTAAAGTACATGCACTCCGAAGGAGTTATAGATGAGCAAGCATTAGTGCCTGTTACACCCTATGTAGAGCCTAGTCCATCTACATTAATGTTAGAAGGAGATTGGTATAATCCACATCCACCACCAATGGAATAAATAGTGACTTATGCTCCACCAGAGCTCGCACCAATGTATTATGTAGCTAATTAAGGTGTGAGATCTCCCATGGTAAGACCCATGATGAAGCCAAGAATAGGAAACTGTCATAACTATGGTACTGATGATCATTGGAAAAATGAATGTCCAGAGCTTGACAAAAACCTCAAACCAATTGAATCTAATGTTCTAAAAAGGGAGGATATTTTTCGAAAGATTGTCCAAAAAATCCTTTGAACAAGGGTAACATCGTAGTAAACATAGTCCAAGTGATACCTAGTAGCTCATCAGAGAGTGAACCGATTGTCCCAATCAAGGTAATCACTAGAGCCTAGGCCAAGAAAAAGAAACACAACTCCTTTGATGATTCGGAAAATACAAAATTATCCTCTCAAAGAATCAAAAGGAGCAGAAGCAAAAGATATGAGATGAGAAAACAAAAACAACGGGTAGAAATTGAGGAGAAAGCAAAAAATCTATTCTAGGAAAAGTTGAAAGAAACTGAAAGTAAATTCAAGGAAACAACTGTGAAATCTGAAGGATCCATTCTGGTTGATAATTTTTTTGAGCCTATTAATGCTGCCTTGGAAGACTACCAAGCAGGACTTAAGGCAGGCCAAAACATGAAAAACAAATGGAAAAACTATCCTTCTCCAAACATGGAAGCAGCAAAACTGGAAGCTTATCAAAATTTGGTAAGAATCACGCAAGAAATTTTGGAAAAACAAAAAACCAAGCTTGAAAGTATCGAAAAACCTGAAGAGCTTGTGGTGAGAGACACTAAAGAAAAATCCAATGTGGTGGCAGAACCCCTCCTTGAAACAAAATAACCAAAGCTTATAGTGCCTGACAATGAAGATGCCTTAGACAGAATTCCATTCGTAGAGGAAGACTGGCCAGGACACTTATGGGAAGAAGTGAGAGAGATCAATGATGGAAAACCTAACTCTAAAGTCAGCTCCTATAGAGGAAGTATGGTTGGATAACCTACTATCTGATATGAACATGGATGTACAATCCTTGTACGAGGATTGCGGATTGAAAGCTTTAGGAATGTCGAAACCATTGACCTTGAAAACATTACCTTCTTACTTGGGAGATAACAAAGATGAATCCATCGTGTGCAAGACCACTCAAGTAAAAAGAGCTGAACAGAACCTAGAAGTAGACAACATTCATTCAATCATGTCTACACCCATCCAATCACTCTTACCTTATGGAATGATTTACAGAAAACTCTAGAGAAGGTGGGGATAACGGGGTTAATCTCAAAAAATTTGGGAAAATTGAAAAATGAAATGGACAACAAAGAGATTCAGTCAGTTCCCATGAACAAAGTCAGAGAATATTACGAAGGGGAAGAAGGAAACACCGCCCTCCCAGTGAAATATAATGACATTAAAGCCATGGAAATACTGGATAATGGAGCTGGCATAGCCATAGCCACTAAAGCAGTATGGGAATTCTGGGGACATCTATCCATTAGACAAACTTGAATGAAATTGCAATTGACTGATGGACACATTGAGAGACCATTAGGGCTGCTTGGAAAAGTGATAGTCAATTCCTGTGGAATTGAATATAAACACACTTTTGCCATAGTAGACTTTGGGAAAAACTCAACTATGAAATCATATTCAGAAAACCTTTCATGCAACGGGTACATCTTATCCAAGATTGGGGAAACAATTATGTGTACTTGAAGCAAGTGGGATCTATAACAAGAGTAGATCTAAAAGATCACACTTATAAAGATGTCTTGAAAACACCCATCCAAGAGTTTGATTCAGTCTCTTCGGTTGAAACTAAACTCCCATCCTGGTTAAACAAAGACACTCCTGTTTGGATGTGTGGATCTTTGAAAAACGGAAGCTTAAGACGAGAAGAATGTATCCTAGAAAGGGACTGCACAGATGAAGCCTGTGTACCTGAACCCTTTCCAGAGCATTTGTTTGAGCCATTTGAGTGGACCCAAATTTTAGCAACTATGGATGTAAGTGTGAATACGTCTATGCCTACTCAATTTTGCAATGAGGATGGCTACGACATAATTCCCATCCAAATGATCTCAATCCTCAACATTGAAGACAAAGATGAGGAACCCAAGGACTTAATGAAAGCTCAACAAGTCTTTTCAGACCTCTATTATGATACAACTGATGAGTTAGATGAACGCTCAACTACCTCAGAAGATTTGGGGTCAGAAAAAGAGCATATGAGAGCTAAGCTACTTTTGAAAGGAGGGGAGGAAAAGTTTTTTGACTTTCCAAACTAGAAATCAGGAAGACAAAATGGTATAGACGAAAGAGACACCAGAATTGTGAAAACACAACCTATGCCATCAGTCTCCAGTAGAACACAATTTTTGATGCAAATAGATGCAAATGATTGTGTCAAGGACAAAATCTTTGGCAAATACCCTTCAAACAAAAACTCAGAAATGTCTCAAACATCAAGAAAAACAAGGAAGGGTACTCAAGAAAATCCACAGGATAAGAAACCACTCATGCCTCGAGTCGAGCGGAAAAAGAAATATCAAGAGTTGAAAAAAAGCTCTAAAGGAGATGTACACAACCGAAATGGAAACCACAAAAGAGGATGGTAAGGATGTAATGCATGTTCCATCCCATTTCAAAAAGTATACTCTCCAAGATAAGAAAATTATAGTCTAACAACCTGTTAGGGAACTATGGAAACAGGGCGAGTCTTACGAAGGACCTGAAAATGCTAAAAGGATAAACTTGGCTGAACTAGGAGAAGAGCTTAGACTGGCTTACATTGCGAATGACCTAACAGAAGAAGAAGAAGAGCTCTTGCTGAGCTTGTTAAAGGAACACCGAGATATCTTCGCTTGGTCGTACACTGGGATCTCAAGGGTGTTGATCCAGAAATCTGTCAACATACCATACCCATGAGAGATGATGTGAAACCAAGTAGACAGAGGCCATACACGTATAATGAAACATTTACCAGGAAGATAAAAGAAGAGATTAAAAAACTAAAGGAAGCCGAATTCATTTACGAAATTGAACACATAGATTGGGTGTCTCCAATTGTAGTAGTACCCAAGAAGAATGGAAAATTACGAGTGTGTGTTAATCTCAAAAAGGTAAATGCAGCTACCATTAGAGACAACTTTCCTCTTTCGATAACTGAGCATATTTTAGAACGAGTTGCAAGAAAAGAAGCTTACACCTTCTTAGACGGCTTTTTGGGATACAATCAACTTTTGGTTGACCCAAAAGATCAGCATAAAACTGCTTTTGCAACAGAATGGGGTATATTTTCCTATCGGGTTATACCGTTTGGGTTAACTAATTCTCCAACCACATTTCAAAGGTTGATGAGCCATGCCTTAAGAATATCTTGGAAAATTCTTAGAAGTATATATGGATGATCTATGCGTACATTCATCTATCCGGGCTGATCATTTTGAACATCTCAAAAAGGTATTCAAAAACATTAATGTAGACTTTATAGGATTTGCTTAAATCCTGAAAAGTGCACATTCATGTGTAGACAAGGAAAAATTCTTGGACATATAGTGTCTAAAAATGGTATAGCTACTAATATTGAGAAGATTCATGTCATTTGCTGATTTTCCTAGACCAACAACAGTCCAGGGGGTACAAGCCTTAATGGGACATTGTGGATATTATCGACGGTTTATCTACATGTACGCTATAATTGCAAAACCCATGTATATCTCGATTACACACTTTGAACGGATCGAGGCATGTGAAGAATCCTTCATGAAGCTTAAGCAAGCTCTCACCTCAGCTCCAATATTGAAAGCACCAGATTGGAATAAAGTATTCCACGTACAAGTAGATGCTTCAAATTTTGCTATCGGTTGTATACTAGCTCAACCAGGAGATGGAAAAATTGACTTTCCTATTTGTTATGCTAGCTGACAATTGAACATGACAGAAAAGAATTACACCACCATCGAAAGGGAAGAATTAGGAATGATCTATGCTGTTGAAAAGTATAGACATTACCTATTAGCCAACAAGTTTGTGTTCTTTGTGGACCACCAACCTTTGTTGTGTTTGGTCAACAAGCCATGCAGCACAAGGAGAATAGTGAGATGGTTCATCATTCTTCTCGAATTTCATTTCACTGTGGTTGTAAAAAAGGGCACTACATATCAACGAGTAGATCATTTGTCAAGGATTATTTCAGGAGAATCACCTAAAGGGATAGACGATGATCTACCAGATGCCTATTTGTTCTCCGTGGAAATGATACCTAGATGGTCGAAAAATATTGTGTTATGATGAAAATTACTCAAGTGGATTCACAAATACCACTTCCTATCACAATCAGGTTAATTGAGCAATGGCTATGTATCAATTACTAGCTGGTAGGCTATACCAAAAAAATCAAGACATGATATTTCTCTTATGCATTAATCCTAAAGAAAGAGAACAGTACCTAAGTGAAGAACATGTTACCATAGTAGGACTTCACTTTGTTGAAGACCAAACTATGCAAAAAATCTTGAGACTTGGAGTATTTTGGCCGACTATGAGGAGAGACGTTCAATCTTTTGTAAAGGATTGCCCTCAATGTCAAAAACAAACACCCATACCTCATGTAACATTGTTTCAAATGTCACTTGTTGCTAAGTGGAGTAACTATCTGGTTACTTACTTATTGAGTTGAACATTTCTTGAGGATATGAGTAAACCCCGTCAAAGAGCAATTGAAACTGAAGCAAGAGACTATGATCTTATTGGGAACCAATTTTATTGGAGAGGTAAAGATCAACATTTGCATCTTTGTGCAAATGAAGACGAGTATATTCCGATTATAGAACAAGCACATGATGGATTAGCTGGAGGTCACTTTTCTAGTGAGACCATCGCAAGAGCAATCTTGATGGCAGGCATATGGTGGTCAACTCTTTTTGCAAATGGCAAAGAATATGTTCAAAGCTGTGATGCTTGTCAATGAGAAAAAATGCCAACACTAGTAGATAGCATGCCCTTAAGACCAATGATGGGGACTAGAGCTTTCGCAAAATGGGGTATAGATTTTGTTGGACCAATATAGCCACCTGCTTATAGAACCCAAGCAAACCCAAGCTCAATATAGCATTGTAGCTACGGACTATTTGACCAAGTAGACCGAGGCCTAAGAAACTCAAAGGAATGATGCCAGAACCATTGCTGCATTCTTATATGAGTATGTATTCACGAGGTATGGACTGCCAATAAAAGTTGTCAGTGATCGGGGAACTCATTTTCTCAATGAGGTAATCAAATATTTGCTTAATGATTTTATGGTCATCCATACAAATCAGCTCCCTATCACCCACAAGCAAATGGACAAGCTGAGCATACAAATAAAATTGTTAGCTCGGTGCTGACTAAAGTGGTTAGTTCAGGAAGGACAGACTGGGAAATGAATCTCTATGCTGCTCTATGGGCTTATTGAGTTTCATTCAAAACAGCTTTAAATGCTACACCCTTTAACCTTGTTTATGGTCTTGATGCCATACTTCCAATAGAATTTCATTTGCCGACATTAAGGGTAGCACAGAATCTTGAGTGGACTGGACATGAATTGTCAGAAAGACTTGAAGATTTGGAAAAGCTAGATGAGCAAAGGCTAACTGCTGTAGCTCATATCTATGCACAAAAGCGAAAACAAAAACAGGTTTTTGATTCCCACTTAATCACAAAAATCTTCAAGAAAGGGGACTTAGTTTTAGTCTATTCCCTTAAGCAACACATTCCCAAGTTTAAGAAAAAAGGAAACGGACCGTTTATCATTGAATATGTATCTCCAAGTGGAGCAGTAAAATTGTCCGCACTAGATAGTGAACCAATGGCTAATTGGATTAGTGGATGTCGTTTAAAGATATACATTTTGTCACTAACTAATGAATTGTTAGAAAGAATGCATGCAGCCAAGCAAAGAAAGATTAAATGATAGCATGTTAGTGATGAAGCTAAAGAGGAACAGGGCTTTGGGTACTCAAGCGAAAAACTACTCTCAAGAATCAACATATACCGATTCCCATCAACACTCTGGAAATAGATGATTGACAGTGGGAATTACCTAAAAAAGCAGTTTCAATAGATGATGATTGGTTAGACGGAATGGACCTACGCATCAAAGTACAACTCAACAATCATAGTACCAATGCTTTGGTCGACACAGGAGCTAGAGTAAATGCAGTAAGTTATTCTACGTACAAAAAGGCAATAGGTCAAGCATTGACAATTGGAATAACGACAATCAAAGGATGCAACAAGAACCCAACTCCAACATTAGGAGTAGTCAACTTGAACGTGATAGTACATGGATGTTCATGTCCTCATCAAATTTGTATGCTTACTAGATGAACACATAAATGAGACGATGATTCTTGGAATTCCCTGGATGTGAACATACAAAGCAGTACCAGATTGGGATAAAATTAGCTAAATCTATCACCTAAAGGAGGGCAATTCATTGTTCCAATTGCACCAAGCAAGGAGGAATGGAAAAGAAGCAATCAGTAGACCAAACCACGAAGTAGTCAATCTTCTCCATCCCCTTGACAATCAAATGCTACAAGTAGCATGCAAGGAGTCAGACAAATTTGGGTACCAAAAGCACAGCTTGAGGATAAACCGACTCAGATCTGGGTGCTTAAAAACTCACCGACAAAACAAAAGAAGGTTTCAAGGGTTATACAATAGATTCGGGCATCTCCGAGCAAGGAACCTAACATGGAAATGGTTTGGAAGAAACAGGAGCACTTCTCTTCTCCATAAACTGTAAAACCAATCAAGCAATGGCGAGTTAAGTCTCAAAAGACTCCACCACACCATACGTCACCAAGCAGACCAAACTACCAATGGCGAGAAAAAGCTCGACAACAGTCAAAAGTGCTGCCAATAGCTCAAGAAATTAGTGTGCTAAAGCATCCTGATGATACAATTTAACAGAGAGTACACAAGCTATAAGATTTGCTCTTTGGAAGACATCAGCAGCAAAACTCAACATCGAAAACCCTTGAGTTAATTACTTAAGACCCAGCTCTTGCACAACATATTGGTTTGAACTGCATTGATCTTCATAGCATAGTAGAGCCAACCACGGCTATGCATAGACACGATTGTTCAACCCATGCACACAGTCGTTTGGGAGTACGCCATCTAGGAGGGGTGTAAGGGCACTAAGTACTAAGTAATTAAGGACAATGCTTGAAGAGGGAGGAAAAAGTTTGATGTTAACGTGTGATTTTTTGTAAAATTACCTAATAATGCCCTTATAATTCATCATGAAGGAAAAATTCATTGATATTATCTTCCCGATGAGTGTAAATATTGTATAAACTATCATAAAATCATAAAAAATAGTCCTTTTTTGGGTACATTTTTTCATTTTTATTGGATTTTCACTTTACTTTTTTAGAGCATTTTGCTATTTTCTTTGATTTTTTCAAATAAACAGGTCAAAAATTAATAATAAATAGCAGGGAAGCTCAAATGGAAAAACGGAAGACACGATGGTGATAAAAAAAATAAGGCAGACAAGTACAAAAATTTTCAATGAAATCACAAGATGGAAGCGGGAAGCCTAATTAGGCGGGCCAGGCCTACTTTTGTAAAATTCTTGCAAAATGAGCTACAGGAATCTGATCAGGGAAATTTTTGAGTCTAACATAGATTTCACGGCCTAATAGGACTAATGGGGGAATATGGGGAAAATTGGTTCGGGAAGTCCGGGTATAGATATCCAAGGTAGGCTAAAACCACCTCATTTCCACTTGGAGCCTTTGCAGAGAGAGATTTCGGCCTCTTTCGTGCGACTTTTCTGGAGCCCACAGTTGACCATTTTCAGCGCCGTCTCACACGGGACATGAGGGGTAAGTTCTTTACTCCTCAATGATCCATTTTGTACGGCCGGTAGCTAGTCTAAATCCCTAGAAACCGAGCAGTGCACAAAGACCTACAACCAAAAATTGACCATAGCGGCCTGCCAGCTCGACCAAATCAGATGGGATTTGAAACATAGCATGCTCTAACATAATAGAACCTTTCTATATCATTAGTTGACCATTCGACAAGGGTCGAGAGGGTCCCCAATAGAAAAACTAGGTTTTTGGCAAATGCCAAAATTCCGATCTGACTCCACAGATGGCTTGCTTATGAGGTCCATATACAATGTATATGATTGGTTTGGTGAAATCCATCAAGCAAAGCCCTCGAAAAGCAAAAAACGGCTCGAACGTTACAAAGCGTCAAATTCGACGTTACGGGGTCAAATTGACTCCAAATGAGCCAGAATTAGACAAGTTGCTTCACGACTATGTTGCGGACAAGTCCAAAGCCTCAAAGTTGACCGGCCAACCCAACAAGTAGTGTAGTCATAGAAAACGGCGATTTTAGAGTCGACAAAGCACAAAGTGATGCCACCATGATCAAACTTAACCAAATTCAATTCAGAACTTGTTTTTGGTGTATAGAATATGTCTAGGTCAAAATCTGTAAGTTTTACAAAGAATTTGTCACTGTTGTAAATAATCGCAATTATTTACTTTTACATCATTTTTGCTTGGAAATTGTCACATCCTCACCTATCATGTGTACACACCTATTACATGCCAAAAATCAAGTCTGAGCCAAAATGAGCACCCATTACTTGGAAAATTGTCAACCGCAAAGAAGTCTTTGCAAGCCAATTTTTGGGTTATGGACAACATTTCTTGATCCAAATCACCTTATATCTCATATACAGGGTCTATACAATGCCTAGAACCAGTTTGTACCAAAAAATGTTAATTTTGGAAGAAAAGCTAATAATTGTAATTATTTACTTTCTAGCCAAAATAGAGAAGTTTGGATATTTTTCCATCATACATCCAAAGTACATGATGTGTTAAGCCCACTAGCCAAGTTTGAACCAATTTTGAGCTCAAAATCTCAAATTTCCTTTATATCTATTGTTTCAGAGACCTAAAGCCAAAATCTGGTACCATTTTAACCCTATGCATCCAAATGAGCCCATATTTCACTCAGAGCATGTATTTGGTATATACTTCGAGCCTATGAAGCCAAGTTTGCAAAAAGTTGAAAAATTTGCTCAGCTGTAAATAATCGCGACTATTTACTTTGGTTAAAAAATTTTGTTTTGACTTCACAGTTTTGTTCCTTGCATGTTTTTATGCATCTATGCTTGTTCAAAAATTGATTTGAAGCAAAATGGACTAAAATTGTCAGCATTTCAGGCTAAAGGACATTTCAAATAAAATTCCTATAAATCTGCTAACTTTGCACTATATTCATTGAACAGGAGCCATGCAAGCAATAGAGAGGGCCAAGAAAAAGCTCAACCAGAAGGAGAAGTTGAAGGAGCTGCCCGTTTATCAAATAGACCCTGATTCAGTCAAAGCAGCCAAGGCAGCATACCTCTCCAGAGAACAGCTAGAAGAGCATCATACTACAGTCTTCACCGACAGATTCAAGAGTGAAGAGGGGCATCAGGTGGAGTGGCAACTCTTACCTACGGAAGTATATGATGTTGTTGCAAAACCAGATACCAAAGAAGACAACCGCCGTAGGTTAGGACTTAGAGACGTCTACGAGCAAGAGCCTTGTGGAGTGTATTTTCAGAAAGCTTACGAGCTTTTATCTACAATTAAAGAAGATGGAACCACACAGATATCTGACACTCAGGGAAACAAGGTCGAAGTGGTCATCACTAAAGATATAGTGGCAGAGGCACTCAGACTTCCTATAGAAGGAATGACCATGAGAGCAAGAGACAGGAAAACAACAAGAACCTTTACCAAAGAGACAACCGCGGCTACCTTCCCAGATTTGATTCACAAAAACAGGTGGAAGAGCTAGCCATATTGTACCATCAACGCTTCCACTTCTTGGCAAAAAGGCCACCAAGGTACACCACGCCAAATCACGCGGTTGCCACCACATTTACCCAAGTTCTAAATTCAACAACCAGGCAACTAGTGGACCACACGTAGTATGTCCTAACCACCTTGAAGGGCACCAAGAAAGAAGGAAAAATCACCTACTTGGGTGCATCAGAAGTCTTGATGAGGATAGAATACCATGCCATTGGCATGGTTGACGATTTACCAGCTGCTCCTAATCAAAATACATGGATATTGGGAGCATAACCCTCTCTAAGAGCTACAAGGTCAGGAAAGAGATCTTATAAATCTGATTGAAGAAGTAGCTGATAGCTCGTCGGAAAGGCACAACAACGAGAGCTCTGATAACAAGGAAAAGAGAGCTCGTAGAGAAGGAATGAAAAGAAAAACTGTGGCCGCCCACCAAGAAGAGCACGCACAAAAAAAAACTCGCTTTGAAAGAGAGAAACATGCCTACCAACGTAGTAGACATGCACAAGGGAAGGACCCAAAGAAATGGGTGCTGAGCGGACTTAAAGGCCCAAGAATGAAGCATCACACAAGAAAGGAAGCTGAAGACCCCACTGTATCTTTGGAAAAAATGTACCAAGAAGAAGAGGCCCTAAAGTTGAAGGAAGTGGAAGAAGTGGCTAGAAAAGCCAAAGAGGTGGAGGAACAAAGACAAGCTGAGGAAACGTCTAGAGAAGAAGCACAAGAACAAGGTTACGAGTCTCCTAGAACCACCTCACCACCTACAGAGCAACAAGACCACCCTATGCCAAGCCCACCACCATCACCTGCAGGCAAAGACACCAATAAAGAATCTGAGTCGACCAAAGAAACAGAATCTACACAAGAGGCTGACCAGCATGAGAAACAAAAAGAGAAAGAAGTAGAGCTGGAACAAGAGAAATTCACCGAAGCTACTCAAAAGCCTGAAGAGAAAAAGGAAAGTGAATCTGCACAAGATACCACTGCTACACAAGAGCAGCAACAACAGAAAGAACTCGAGCCAGAGAAGGAAGTGAGCCCTGCACCTGGAGAGAATACACAGTCTGGGCCAGCACTCTCTACTTCCACTCGGCAACAAAACATCGAGGCAACAAGGCCTCAGGATGACAAATAAAAAGACCAACCCTCTACCTCCATGCAAGAAGAACCAGCAGGTACGACGCAGCAGAAAGACACACATGAGGCTACAAGCACATCCACACAGCTGCAAGCAAGGAGGATTGGCAGTCAAATGACGAGGTTATACTACAAGTAAACAAATATGCAACATAGATGCAAAACATGACAGAGAGACTCTGTTTCAGTAGCACTTAGCCAACAGAAAAGCCAAAGAGCTTGAGATGGTGATTGACGCTCTCCAAGGAGAGTTAGAAGACATGATGACTGTCATCACCGATCTTCAGAGGCAAGCGCAGGAGATAAAAGCCAAAGCTGAACAGCATTAGCAAGCTAGAGATAGACAACAAAAAGAAATGGAGGAATTAGGTGATCTGCTCACCAAGTTATCCGATGCTTGCAAAACAAAAGATGAGCAGCTGACAGAAGTTACGAATGAACTTCTTAAGACATCCTTGTCAGCTCAAAAAATTCAAGTGCAATTGGATGTTGCAAATGCCTCTTTATAGTACTCTAAACAGCGAATCAATGATCAGGCAATCTTCTTACGGCAAATAAGAGAAAATCTAGCCGTGGCCTCGATCAAAGGGACTGATGAAGTATACAAGGCACTAGAAAAGAAGAACAAGGACCTAGAGTTAGAATTAAAGCTGGAGCAATCACAACAAAGGGACCTGGCATTGATGCGGGTCCAGAGAGAAGAAGAGCTTCTCAAAGAAATAGCTGAGCTCAAGAGAGTTAACCAGCTCCTGAGGGAAGGAAGGCCCGATACGCAGGAAGAGGTAGGCACTTCAGAGCCACCGCAGATAGACATACCCTCGGTCTCATTTGTTGAGTTGGAAACACAGTCCACAGCAGAGCAGAGGCGAGTGGTGAAGAGGATTTGTTGAGTTGGAAACACAGTCCACAGCAGAGCCGAGTAGTGAAGAGGATTTTTAGATAAACATCAGAGATACAGACACAGTGCCTATGGTCCAGCTTTCAAAAGCTGAAGAAGACACACTAGAAGGGAAGATCACCCAAGAGGTGGATGAGTAGTGGAAAGCCGCAATGGATTGGGAGTTGAGAGTTCTACACTCTGTCAACGTCACTCAACTCACTCCCAATCAGATCAATGCTCAATGGCATCAGCAATCCCTACCATACCCTCTCATAAAGGTCGAACTACTACAGGTAAAAGAGAGGCTGTACAAAGACATGCAAGAAGATGGCGTAGATAAAGACCACCCAAAGTGGAGGTTAATATGGCTGAATAAGAATCCGCGGTATTTGATTCTGTTCACAAGAGCACCTGCAGCCCTGCAAATTGTACTATACCCAGAGTAAGGACATGGCAAGAGCATGAGGCACTGACAAAGAAGCGGCCAACCTGGTGAACTACCCAAGACTGCCAGCTCCAGAGAAAGGACAAGAAACAGAGGAATACATGGTGAAAACCCTAATGGGTGCCATGTCTTTCTTCAAGAGTCTACCAGATCTGTCCTGTGCCATATTATATAAGATATGCCGAATGCTGCTCACTTGTATTGAAGTATTTCATGAGCCAGAGCAAGCAGGCGTCCCATGGATGTCATTTTTAGAAGGTAACAAAGGCTTGTGCTATGATCTGAGTGGGCAACCTTCGGAAGAAGTCCTTTATGGCTTCTATGCCAGATGTATATTTTTACCATCAAGCAATATGTTGGCATTTGAGAAAGCTTTCTACATTGGATTCTTCACTTGGCGCATGAAGATCTTTGCGCTGATCAGCAACCTCACATCTAGATTTGTAGGCTACTCAGCGGTGGAGCTGAAGAACAGAGTGACCACGCAATTTCTGCAAGTGCTAGACAAAGAAAGAAAAATAAAATACCAGAAGGCACTGGATGCGCTTAAAGACTGCCTCACCAGCCGTCAACCCGAAGACTATTTCAACCCATAAAGCTGTGTCAAGGGACGACACAGACTAGGGGGGGGGAATGTTAGTAGCAAACTAACATGGACACCATTTTTCAGAGTTCTCTTTTGTAAAACATTTATTATTTTGACAAAACGAGAATATTGTAACTCCTATTTTCTCGGATAAATTTTGTTATTAATGAGCCGGAGCTACAAGCTTCTAGATTGTATCTGCTAGTCATTGCCCAACTTTGGTAGAACTCCAGATTATTAGTTTTGACCACCCAGAAACCTTGGCTAAGGTATAAAAGCCAATTTTTGTAAGTTTTTTATGAGTTTTTGGATAATGAAGTACACAATGTGAGCTAACAGCGCTCACTCCTCTCCTTCTTGTGCTTCCTACTCCCTCCCCGATTGTCACATTGTAGTCGCGTTTGTTGCATTGCAACCCCGCAGGTAAGAGCTCTACGCATTGACGTAAGCAGTCGACAGTATTTCATAGCTTTTGGCATCACTGACCCGCGGCCTAATTTCATCATAACTAGAAATTTACACTTTTAGATCGAAAACTAAGCATAGGCGGGGTATTGGGTCATCATTGCTAAGCACTTAGATGCATTCTGGGTCGAAAATGACAAGGTCAAAAATCCTACTGTTAATAATCGCAATTTTGGAACTTAACCTAAAGTGGGGTTTGAGACCATAAGCATGTGTGCTTAGGTCTTATAAACATGTCCTAGAAGTTTCATTACGTTTGGATGTCATTTGATGGTGTAACGTATGTGATTTGTTTGCCGATGAGCGATTGGCTTTTGGTGATTTCAGTTACTTGAGTGTAGCTTGAGTTAGATGCGAGTTGTTAGTTTTTTTCCAAGAGATTGACACCCTCTTGTAGCCTCTATGCACTAGTCGAATCAGCTTCGTCCCATGGTTTGACAAATTAATCGTGGTTCTCGCTAATACTACAATAAGATAGGATGGTGAGGTTAGACATGCGTCCCATAGGAATGGACAATACTTCTTTTCCTATTGAAAACATCAATTTGAACTTGCGATCCCTAGTCCCTTCATCTTCAACACTTACCTAAAGAAAGAACACACATCATCTTCACGTTGATGTATTACAAGCGTACGCACCATTGCAGAAACTTTGGAAGGAGTCTTTCTTATCCCAATGGGAGAAAGAATTGAGAAGGACAAACAAGGAACATCATTTGGATTTGTGGAACGATGGGTATATTTTACCCAAAGGATCCTACAACAAATGCACCACCTCCCTTTGCTAATATCACTAACCTTTTACATTTCACAGGAGATGGCAAGGATGGGCTACTTGGATACACTGAACATTTGGAAATGCGAGGATTGAATGCAGAAAAGAAAATAAACCTCCTAGAGATGGAGTGAAGCATGTGCTCAAAAGATTTCATCAAACAAAGATACAATCCAAATCCTTGAGAAGAAGATCACAAGTTTGCGTGTGAAAGACACCGTACTTGGGAGTCAAAAGAAAAATGAGATCTATGTAACATAGAGAATATGAAGATTGGTAGTGGCGGCCTGAAAAAACGAATACGAGCTTTAAGGAAACTCAAATTTTGGTTCTGCTTTTGTATCATATATGCTTTACTGATCATGACCCATGGTGCTTTCTTTGCAGAACTTTGCTACATCCAAACTCGAACGGAGTAGGTTCCAATGTTGGACTTGGTTCCAATGCCGGTGTGAATTACAGTCGTCAGGTTCCAAAACATGTAGTTAAAGAGATGATAACTTAGAAGAAATTTGATAAATTGAAAGGGAGGCTCCTTACCTCCTTCATGAAGGAGAATCAGCTAGAGCCAATGTAAGTGCAAGCAATACTTGATGAGAGTGTAGATGGGATACAAGGATCTCTTCAAAGGATTACCTGAAAAAGTCTCAAAATAAATTACAGAGAGGATCATTGCTTCCAAAGCCATCACATGTAAAGGCAGCACGTTGATACGTAATTGATGAGGTGTTTGAGAAACTTGGATCACCATTCCATATTGAAGCAACATCCATAGGCAAGGGGGGAGAGAGGTACAATATAATGAGCATAACAATATCTTTGTTAATCTTGGAGCATTGCAAAGGTATATTGTTCACTTCTTTGATATGAGTCGAGAGGAGTGCAATGGGGTTCTCAAGTTTGCTTTCAAGCTCGACGAGTGTGAGGTCATGAAGAACAAGAATCTAGAGGGAGTCACCATTACCCTCATGAATAGAACTTTGGATCCATCAATAACTAAAGAGGACCCACAATATTTTAGCGTGCAGTCCAAAAATAATATTTTGACGCTAGGTTCATTTGAGTTGGTTCAATCTATAATAAAATAAATATTACATGTATGGTTCTTGGTTTTATGTTCCTTGTTTTACATACAGGTCAATAAAGAAAATTTTGAAATCCTTCATTGGGTTTTTAGTCAAACCCACATTCCTTCTATCATCAGTGACCAAAGAAACGGGAGTGTGCTTTCAGTCGAAGGATTTGGTGACTGCAAATTTGAATGGCACATGGAAGGTGACTTAAAGCCTCTTAAGTGCATGTACAACATAACACATGGTGCATATGGCAAAAATCCATGTTTATACTGCATGGCCGATGCACAATTTCTTGAGAGTGTGCAATGGAGTAGAGTTCCCAATAGACATCTTCAAGATGAATCTTTTTGGCCAGTGCTTGACATTCCTCTGTGTAGAGTTCACGTTTGTACACTCCATGCACTCTGTAGAATAATTGAAAAGTTGGTTCATTTTTATATATGTTGTGCATGGACCTTAATAGCAGTAAGTGAGTCAAAAAGAGTCATCAAAGACTTAGAGGAAGTGCTCTTAGACATTGCTTTGCATGGGGGCAATGTCAAAATCAAAGAGGACCCTAAGAGGTCTCAATGTTTTTACAAGATACCAAGAAAAGCGTCGATAGGTGGCGTGAAGGCCAAAAGATTTCTTGGGTTTACCCTCAAAGATTCTGATAGAGAGGAGAAGATAGTCCTCTTCAACAAATAAAAACAGTTACATATAGTGGTTAAAGAAAATGCTGGTAGTGGGGCAATCCAAAATCACAATGCAAACTTGTGGAAATCACTCAATAAAATCTTCCACTATGTTGAGAAACATTCGTGGGATGAAAGTAAGCTAGCATCATTTTAAGCAACCTTGCTGGATTGGAAGAAGGCATACCTGGCAGGGTGGTGTGAGCAACATATCACTCATTACATGGTGAGTTAGCATGTTCCATATGCAAACAACATATGCTCCATAAATCCTACTCTACTCACCATTTTGTTTTATTCTAATGCAACACATACTGTTCAACCATGGTCCTTATTTTGTCATAACATACGGCTCATTGTCAATATGGTCCACATGGGGCATGGAAAAGACGCACTACATGGCAAGAACAAGTTACTTTAATCACACCAGACATGGTGGAGGCAAAGATAGAGCCAATAGCCTATTAGAGTTACACCAATGGACTTATAAATGACTTATACTGATAGCCATTTTTCGGCTCTCCGTAATTGCCATAGTGAGTTAACCCACCCTACCAAAATCATCCAAACACTGTGGCTATCCCTACCATTTCACTGTATATAGGTGTGTGTGAGTTAGGGGACTTTTCCCATATCTTCTTCAAAACCCTTAATTAGCTAGTCACTGTGCTAGTTGAGCCAAAAAAAAAAAAAAGTATATTATGGCCCATTTGTGTGTAAATATTTCATTGTATATAGGGCCTAAATAAAAGGATTTTTCATAATTATTTTGGTATTTGTTTAAATATTTCTACCTATGGTGTGTCATTTATGCTATGTACATTGACTCAACATTACCATATTTTTTCTTACCATTTTGCGTACTCTTTATTCCATATAAAAATAATTTCATGCAAGCTTCTCTTATTTTTGGTGTAACTCCATCCCAACAAAAATCCAAAAAAACTAGTTCTATTTATGTGTATATTTTTTCACTATTGTGATTTTTTCCTTCCTACATCTATTCTCTATTACTCTCATAAATTGGACCACCAAAAATATTCATCTTTTTATGATAGACTTATAATGAGAGAGATTTATTTTGACCCCTTTATAATTTTTCCACCTATATTATTTATATTTGACATGTACATATTTTTTTAGACCCCTCAATATTTGATTTTCTTAGTTGTACTATTCACTTATATTATGATCTCAACAATATCTTCAATTATAGACCTACCAAATAAGGTCAAGGGTATGTGGCATGCATTCATGCACCATGGGGGGCTCACTCTTGGAGGTATTCAAAAGAATCATCCAAAGAAGGACCTCACAAGGACTTTGTGCAGTGGAAAAAAATAGTCGGTTTTGCTGAGTTTTTAAAGATCACATGCTCCCCGAATTTGAAAAGGTGATACAAACAAAAGTTGTAGCTCGTGAGCTGAAATTTTACCTCAAATTTTTTCATATTTTTTTTGATCTACGAGCTGTGAGCTATGATTTTATTGGTGGACCCCAGTTTGCCCATTCTATGCAGCCACACTCCCTCTTCCACTTTATCATTTTCCTCTTTCACACACACTTCTCCACTTATCATCCCCACCTCTCTCACCACTCTTCTCTACACCCTACTCACCTTCTTCTCAACCTTGAAGAATAAGAGAAACCATGGTGAACTCATGTCTCCTACACACACTTCCATTCCAAAATTAACCACCTAGTCTCATTTTTCCTCTTCCATATTACCCATATCTATCAAGGAAACCACAACTTTCAGCCTCTTCTCTTGAAAGATAGCACCATGTTGATTGATTACTCATATTCAATCACCTTGGCTCTCAAGGAAGGTCAAGAGTGGAGAAAAAACGTACCGTCAAAGCTAGTGGACCGTCAACAAGTGTCAAAATTGACCCTACTCAAGACACTTGGAGCATCAACATTGTAAGAAATCCATATTTTCTTACTTATTAAGAGTTTTTTCTTCCATATTTGTATCCTATATGGATACTCCCATTGTAAATATCCAATTCCATTTGTAAATCAATAAAAATACTAACTCTACTAATTTACTAACACTAACCTACTATGAAAAGTCCTATCACCTCCCGGACTTCTCTTCTCTCTCTCTCTTCTTCATCTATCCCCACCAACTTCTTGATAATTCCAAGAAAAAAAATTTAGATAAGTGCTGGAAATCTAACCCAACCATGGTTAGAGGAGTAACCCTAGCCCTCAAAATTGCTATAAAAGGAGGGTGTAGCTAGCACAAAAGGGGGAGCCATAAGCAAGAGCACTATGCTATAGCTTGAGAAGCCAAGCTCAACCTCTCTAGAAGGAGCTCTTGAGTGGAAGCTCATTGTCTTATGCATATGCATGTGTTGTATTAGGGGTGATTATCAAGGGAACTCTATGCCATTGTAAGAGAGAGTGATCATTCAATTGAGAGTAGGAAATCTATCATTTCTCCTACTAGTGTAAGCCCAACATTTGCTGAATCAAGGAGGGTGGATTTGGACTAAGCTTGGATACTTTGTCTCTCTTCCAACGTAAAGTAATAGAAAACAATGATGTGTAAGTGTCTTGGTGTTTTTTTAAGTTCTTGATAGCTTGTCTCTGGGTGTTGTCATCAATTCAGCCATAAATTCCACATACTGTAAGAGGGCAACAGGGTGGAGAGGACTCCCCTGGCCTTAAGACAGTGATTGGGATGGCTTTTCTTGTGATGTTTTGTGGTGTAATTTACTCAAGCTATGTTGAACAAATACTAATCTCACTTTGATTGGTCATGATAGATTTGTAAGAAGGTATTAATGCAACAAGCATCCCCTCCCACTTCTCTCTCTTTCTTACATATATAATTGTGTTTGCTTGATCATGGGCGATACATTTCAAAGCAACCCGAGCACTATCTCTCTCTCTCTCTCTCTCTCTCTCTCTCTCTCTCTCTCTCATCCAAAACTAGGTGGTGCTCCAAATTTGTGTAGGGTTAGGTTGTGGGTTTGTGTGTGTGTTTGTTGTTTTTTCCAACCCCAACCCAATGGAGCAGCACGGGAGCCTAGAAGGGTGCTTAGAGGCCACTCTTCTTGTTGCTCGCCTCGGACCGCCTCAAATTGGTGCCCCCACGGAGGACGGCTTGTGTATGTTTTGTGTAGGCTCAAGCTTTAGCATAATCAAGTAGCTTGCATGAATCACGAGAATTTGTATGATCCCTTCATTCCCATTGTGCAAGGCAAAAGGTACACATAATTGCTAGTACTAAGTTGCAATTTCAACGTGTAATTCATAGAATTTTAGGTCCTCTTAGGTTGGCAGAGATAAACGCATCAGTAAATCCTTTTATTTTGCCTCTCATTAGGTACGAGCTTAGTTTGGACGTCTATATTTTTGTTTTGTTTTAAGAATTAGGTCATGCATAGACCATGGATAATGGCCCAGGAATAGAGGTTTTCCCCTTTCATTTCACTCCACACATTAGAGTAAACATTGCAATTAGTAGAAAAATCCATTTTCAACAACGTATGGTGCCCAAAGAGTAGGAGAAATTCTGGCATCACCAAATCCTGTCATCCTGCCTCTTATTGATTATCATAGGTCATTTGATGTGAATATTTTTATTTTGTTGTAGAATAGATTGCAATTTAGAAAATATTACTGTGTAAATCTTTAAAAATAACAAAAACAAACAAAAACGTGTTGTCACCTTAAAACTGATTCAATGGAGTCCCAACGTCAAATGTCTCGGTATCCCCTTTTCTTTGGAGAGCCTGGAGAGGATGCAAAATTACTTTTAGCAAATTTCAAGATGTCTTGTCGTATCAAGAGGATAGTAACTGATCAAGAACGCGTAGAAATGTTTGCAGTGGTCCTTAAAAAAGATGCTAGCACTTGGTTTGACTCGTTGCCTGAGGAAGTTAAAGGGAATTACACGGAATTTGTGAATCATTTCAAGAGATACTTCTTTGATTCCCAAAACACTCAAAAACTATGGCAAGACATTGTTTCTCATAAGCAAAAAGTCCTAGATGACTACTACTTGTACAAGCAAGAGTTTCTACGTCTTTGGGCTATATGGGTGAGAAATGTTGCTAACCCTGGTGATGGTGCAGAATTTCTAAAGAAGGAGAGGTTCATATCCGGACTCTTTCCTGACCTTAAGGTAAAATTTGAGGCCGGTGCACCTGCTACCTTTGATGTAGCTGAAACTAGGGCTGCAGAGAAATATAGGAAACTCAAGTGCTTAAGGGGGGAGGCTCCAATAGAAGGTCTTAGACCCAAAGGTAAGTCACAAGCATCAACATCTAGGGAGCTTCCTGAGGTAACGGCGGAAGTGATTGAGAAGTTAAATGAATCTTTAAGCAGCCTGTCAATTCACCTTGCACAAGCTGTAGGTCCAAAGGGACAAGCAAAGAAGTATGAAGAGCGAGATTTACGACCTAGGAGAGTCTTGCAATTTTGGAATTACGGTGAGTCTGGACATGGGATGTATAATTGTCCTTGGCCCCGTGGGGAGCTAGGGAAACCTAACTTGAATTACCCAGTGATGAATGCAGGTGAATGAACTAGTCAGCAACCACGGCTGCTACAAAGGCCAAATGGAGCAAGACCATCTCCACAAGGAGTGGAAGGAGCTACGCCTTTGCCAGACCCAAATGTGCATGTGGTAGAGGTGACAAATTCAAAAGAGGTTGACATGGAAGCAAATGGCATTAAGCGTGGCCGTGGAAAAGGGAAGGAGAAAGAAGGAGTCACATCACAGAGTGACCATGGACGAGGCAAGAAGGCAAAGGAGACCAAGGAAGCTAAGAGGACTCGACGTCGTATCAATCTCCAAAACTTCCCTCTTGGACATGGTATGGCTCCATACAACCTATTGGAAGACATGAGAGGTAAGGGTCCTGATATCTCATGGCCTCAGTTTCTTGCATTATGTCCACAAGTTAGGAGGGATTTAACAAAGGCACTTAGACTAGGAGAAAGGTAAAAGAGAGTGTGCCTGTTGTAAAAATTACACATACTGAAATGAATGAGGATATTACACCTGTGCTAGATTGTTACATCAAAGGAAGATTGGTTAGGAAAGGTCTAGTGGATGGGGGTGCACAAATTTGCATCATGACAGAGGGACTCATGCAAAAACTAGGCATGCACATCCATGAGACACCTGAAATTAAAGTCAAGATGGCAAACAATAGCAAAGCTAGGTGTGTAGGCATTTGTAAAAATGTTTTTGTAGAGGCCTTTGGCATTAAGAAGGCAGTGGATTTTTATGTTATGTCTACGAAAGGAAATGGTTATCCATTTATCCTAGGGAGACCATGGCTAATGAAAATGCGAGCTTTGCAGGATTGGGAGAGTGGAAAGCTAATTTGCAGGAATGAAAATCATAAGAAGGTTGTCTTTGACATGAAGGAGCAACGCCAAGAAGAGCTCCATGAAGAATCATCTCAAAGAGAGACGGAGGAAGGCTGGACCGATAGCACTTCAGAAGAAGAAAGTAGTGGCAGCATTACTGAAGAGGAGTCTTCCATCGAAGTCATGGGGGTAAGGTTTAATCTAAACAAGCAAGAGACCTCTTGCCCAGGTTTGGAAGAGGTAGGTTCCCAAGAGAACCAAAATGTGCAAGATGAAGGAATGTTAGAAGGTATGTTGTCTACAACACTTACAAAGGACGAAAGAGAGGAGTTCAGATGTGTGCTAAGGAAATTTCCTAGGCGTTTTGCTAAAGACTACACCGATGTGCATGGAGTAGATGCTGTTCAACACAAAATTGAGTTGAAGCCAGAGGCCACACCTAAGGCTCAGAAGCTACGAAGGCTAGGAGTCATCAAGGAGCAGGCTTTACTCAAGGAGGTAAGAAAGCTTCTAGCAATAGGTTTCATTTATCCAGTGGAGAATTCAGAGTGGGTCTCTCCCATTGTTGTCACTCCTAAGAAAAACGGCAAGTGGAGGGTGTGTGTGGATTACCGTCCACTCAATGAGTCAACAAAAAGAGATCACTTTCCCCTCCCATTTCAAGATGAGATACTAAATGAGGTAGCTGGTCATGAGAATTACACTGTGTGTGATGTCTACTCGGGTTACTTTCAAATAGGTATCGCATTGGAAGATCAGTTGAAAACAACCTTCATCACTCCTTGGGGTTGTTATGCTTTTAGAGTCATGCCATTTGGACTGACAAATGCTCCTGTAACTTTCAAACGCTTCATGAACATGGTGTTTCAAGCATTCTTTGGAAAGTCCATTAGGGTTTTTATTGATGATTTTTGCATTTATAGCTCAAAATCATTGCATCTACAAAGGGTAGAAGAAGGTTTAAAGAAGCTCTACGACATGGGAGGTCAACTCAACCCCGACAAGTGTCACATAGGTGAGGATGAAGTGATCTTGCTTGGTCACAAGGTTTCCTATAAAGGCATTGAGGTGGATCCTTCAAAGGCAAAGGATCTTATTGAGCTCCCATCACCCAAGAATCTCAAAGAGGTCATCTCATTCATTCAAAAGGTGAAGTACATGTCACGCTTTATTCACTTAGCTTCGGAGTTTCTTCATCCTTTGTAAAAGTTGACACAAAAAGTAGAATTTGCATGGTCTTATGAGCTTGAAGAGTACTTTTGTAACATTAAAGTCATTTTGTCAGAGCTACCAATACTCATGCCTCCTTGTTGGGAGTACACATTCTTTGTTAGCTCTAGTGTTGGGAACGAAACAATTGGTGCAGTTTTATTACAACAAGATCCCCACAGTACCAGGATGCGACCCATCTACTTTTCTAGTAGGGTCATGAATGCTTTGGAGAGAGGCTACACGGAGGCAGAACTCATGATGCTGTCTCTCATGTTTGCGGTGAGAAAGTTTAGATCCTACTTGCTACCAAAACCTTTTGTAATTATCACTGCATAAAATTTATTTCCTTGGGTGTCATCTCAAATGAATCTTAGCACCAGGATCTCAAAGTGGATTATGGAATTGCAAGAGTTTCAATACTCTTTCAAGGTAGAAGATAGTGTGCGTGCACAATTGGCCTGAAGGAGATTAATGTGCCTGAAGTACAGACCCTACCATTGCCACCACCTAAAAGTATTCGTAATGCTTTTACCTTGTTCTTTGATGGAGCTTTTCTACGAGTCACAGGAAAAGCAGGGGGAGGGCTAGTATTGCTTAACCCAAGTGGAGAGTTGGTCATGAAAGAGAAGGTCAATCTACCACGTTCAACTAGCAACAATGAAGCAGAATATGACACACTACTTCATGGTTTAAAGATATGCATTGGCCAAGGTATACTTCTCATGGTAAAAGGGGATGCACTTCTCATTGTGAAGCAAATTTTAGGCATTTGGGCATGCAAGAATGAAAGCCTAAGGAAAAAAGTTCATGCCATTCGTAGATTGTTTAATCAGTTTAAAGAAGTGCAACTATATCATATTCCTAGGAAACAAAATGAAGATGCCGATTTACTTGCACAACAAGCAGTTACATGTGTTGAGAAAGAAGTGCAGGTCATCATGGTGGCAGCACAACTGTCAAGCAACCGAGATACCAGGGATTGGAGTCATTGACTACCATTATTAGCTACATTTTGGAGGGTGAGTTTCCACAAGACTTCACGAAGGCTCAGAAGAGGAGACTCATGAAAAAGGCAAGCGAGTATCTCTTCCTAGAAGGATCCCTCTATCAAAGAGGGAAGGATCAAGTGTACAGAAGAGTACCAACTATTGAGGAAATCCCAGCCATTCTAAAAGGTTTTCATGAGGAAGCGTGTGGTGGTCATTTTGCACAGGAACTCACTGCAAAAAAGATTTTGCTTGCCGGATATGTTTGGCCAAGCTTGCACATTGATGTTCAACATTGGTGTAAAAGTTGTCACAATTGTCAGGTAAATGGGAATAGAAGATAGGTTTATGGTCCAAGGCAAATCGTGCTTGCAAATGGTCTATTTGAAAAATGGGGCATTGATGCTATGGGTCCATTGCCTAATACTAAAAATGGGAAATTGTATATCTTGGTGGCCATAGACTACATGACGAGATGGGTAGAAGCTCAAAGTGTGGCAAAGGTAAATGAGAGGACAATGAGCAAATTTGTCTACACTCACATTTGTTGTAGATTTGGCACACCTTTGGAGATTGTTTTTGATAATGGTCCAGGGTTTAGAAAGAGCTTGCTCACAGAGGTCTGTGAAGAACTTCACATTCTACATCGTCATAGTACACCCTACTATCCCCAATCCAATGGTCTGATAGAAAAAGCTAATGGTGTCATTGCAGGCATCATTAGAAAGATGGTGAGAAACAAGACAAAGTTGTGGGATGACTTCTTGGATGGTGGCTTGTGGGCGTATCGAACCACATATAGGGAAGCCACGGAGTTTACACCATTTCACTTGGTCTATGGTCAAGAGGCTTTACAACCAATTGAGCTCAACATTCCAACAATGCGACTTCATGGAAAAGCAGCACAAGATGAACAAGAAGCATGGATGGATCAACTTCTTACCTTAGCTGAGCTTGAGTGGAAAAGAGAAGCAGCATACGAGTGCTACAAGAGGAAAGCTACGCAGGGGAAGGAGAAGCTTGACAAGAAACTAAAGGACAAAGGCATCAATGAAGGAGATCTTGTGCTAAGGTATGACAATCGACTCGATAATCGTTTTGATGCCAAATTTGAAACTAGATGGCAGGGGCCATACATAGTTAAGAAGGCTTTCAATTCAAGTTACTATCAACTTATGAACTTGAATGGGAAAGAGTACTCTAGGAAGGTAAATGGTTATCGCTTGAAGCCCTATTTGATTCGCCTTCTACCGAAGGATCTACCAAAGATCTGTCAAAGGGTAGTTTTCTCATGTAAGTATTGTTACATGAAGCATGAGTGTAACTCCAGCCAAAATTCTGAGGGGCCAAACAATGAAGATCTCGTCAAGGACTCTGAAGCACTCTCTTTGGAAAAGATGCTCAATGATGGTACATGAATATACCATCATCCTGGGAGAGGGCTAATGATAGCCGTTTTTCGGCTCTCTGTAATTGCCATAGTGAGTTAATCCACCCTACCAAAATCATCCAAACACTGTGGCTATCCCTACCATTTCACTGTATATAGGTGTGTGTGAGTTAGGGGACTTTTCCCATATCTTCTTCAAAACCCTTAATTAGCTAGTCACTGTGCTAGTTGAGCCAAAAAAATAAAAAAAATAAAAAACTACAAGTATAATATGGCCCATTTGTGTGTAAATATTTCATTGTATATAGGGCCTAAATAAAACGATTTTTCATAATTATTTTGGTATTTATTTAAATATTTCTACCTATGGTGTGTTATTTATGCTATGTACATTGACACAACATTACCATATTTTTTCTTACCATTTTGCGTACTCTTTATTCCATATAAAAATAATTACATACAAGCTTCTCTTATTTTTGGTGTAACTCCATCCCAACAAAAATCCAAAAAAACTAGTTTTATTTATGTGTATATTTTTCACTATTGTGAATTTTTCCTTCCTACATCTATTCTCTATTACTCTCATAAATTAGACCACCAAAAATATTCATCTTTTTATGGTAGACTTATAATGAGAGAGATTTATTTTGACCCCTTTATAATTTTTCCACCTATATTATTTATATTTGACATGTACATATTTTTTTAGACCCCTCAATATTTGATTTTCTTAGTTGTACTATTTACTTATATCATGATCTCAACAATATCTTCAATTATAGACCTACCAAATAATGTCAAGGGTATGTGGTATGCATGCATGTACCATGGGGGGCTCACTCTTGGAGGTATTCAAAAGAATCATCCAAAGAAGGACCTCACAAGGACTTTGTGCAGTGGAAAAAAACAGTCTGTTTTGCTGAATTTTTAAAGATCACATGCTCCCCGAATTTGAAAAGGTGATACAAACAAAAGTTGTAGCTCGAGAGCTGAAATTTTACCTCAAATTTTTTCATATTTTTTTGAGCTAGGAGCTGTGAGATATGATTTTATTGATGGACCCCAGTTTGCCCATTCTATGTAGCCACACTCCCTCTTCCACTTTATCATTTTCCTCTTTCACACACACTTCTCCACTCATCATCCCCACCTCTCTCACCACTCTTCTCTGCACCCTACTCACCTTCTTCTCAACCTTGAAGAATAAGAGAAACCATGGTGAACTCATGTCTCCTACACACACTTCCATTCCAAAATTGACCACCTAGTCTCATTTTTCCTCTTCCATATTACCCATATCTATCAAGAAAACCATAAAATTCAGCCTCTTCTCTTGAAAGACAGCACCATGTTGATTGATTACTCATATTCAATCACCTTGGCTCTCAAGGAAGGTCAAGAGTGGAGAAAAAACGTACCGTCAAAGCTAGTGGATCGTCAACAAGCGTCAAAATTGACCCTACTCAAGACACTTGGAGCATCAACATTGTAAGAAATCCATATTTTCTTACCTATTAAGAGCTTTTTCTTCCTTATTTGTATCCTATATGGATACTCCCATTGTAAATATCCAATTCCATTTGTAAATCAATAAAAATACTAACTCTACTAATTTACTAACACTAACGTACTATGAAAAGTCCTATCACCTCCCGGACTTCTCTCCTCTCTCTCTCTCTTCTTCATCTATCCCCACCAACTTCTTGATAATTCCAAGAAAAAAAAATTAGATAAGTGCTGAAAATCTAACCCAACCATGGTTAGAGGAGTAACCCTAGCCCTCAAAATTGCTATAAAAGGAGGGTGTAGCTAGCACAAAAGGGGGAGCCATAAGCAAGAACACTATGCTATATCTTGAGAAGCCAAGCTCAACCTCTCTAGAAGGAGCTCTTGAGTGGAAGCTCATTGTCTTATGCATATGCATGTGTTGTATTAGGGGTGATTATCAAGGGAGCTCTATGCCATTGTAAGAGAGAGTGATCATTCAATTGAGAGTAGGAAATCTATCATTTCTCCTACTAGTGTAAGCCCAACATTTGATGAATCAAGGAGGGTGGATTTGGACTAAGCTTGGATACTTTGTCTCTCTTCCAACGTAAAGTAATAGAAAACAATGATGTGTAAGTGTCTTGGTGTTTTTTTAAGTTCTTGATAGCTTGTCTCTGGGTGTTGTCATCCATTCAGCGATAAATTCCACATGCTGTAAGAGGGCAATAGGGTGGAGAGGACTCCCCTGGCCTTAAGACAGTGATTGGGGTGGCTTTTCTTGTGATGTGCTGTGGTGTAATTTACTCAAGCTATGTTGAACAGATACTAATCTCACTTTGATTGGTCATGACAGATTTGTAAGAAGGTATTAATGCAACAAGCATCCCCTCCCCTTCTCTCTCTTTCTTACATATATAATTGTGTTTGCTTGATCACGGCCGATACATTTCAATGCAGCCCGAGAACTCTCTCTCTCTCTCTCTCTCTCTCTCTCTCTCTCTCTCTCTCTCTCTCTCTCTCTCTCTCTCTCTCTCTCTCTCTCTCTCTCTCTTCGCATCCTAGTGCGCATCCAAAACTAGGTGGTGCCCCAAATTTGTGTAGGGTTAGGTTGTGGGTTTCTGTGTGTGTTTGTTGTTTTTTCCAACCCCAACCCAATTCAGCAGCACGGGATCCTAGAAGGGTGCTTAGAGGCCACTCTTCTTGTTCCTCGCCACGGACCGCCTCAATACATAGAGCAAGGCAGAAAGAGCTTTTTAAGAGCTCAAAAAGTACACGTTCTTTACAAATCATCCACAAAGAGAGGAAGCAAAGGGCTTGGGGCAACTCAAATGCAGGGGAGTGCCATGCGAGGTGGCCACAGTCACGAGTCCGGAGCAAGAGAACATGGGCCTGATCCCATCTTTTTTATTCTCTTTGCTGCACCCCCTTCTTCGATGTGCATGTCCCTTATCCAAATTCTTTCCTTTTTTGATGGGAGTCTTACCATAGCCCAAGCGTGATTTTCAAGCAAACTAAAACCCGAGCAAAGATTGGGTACCAGTGTCGAAGAAGTCAACCCATCTTGTGCTCTCAAACCATCACATCAACAATAGTCGAGTACCCAACAACTTTCCAAAAGAGAATGGAGCAACTGCTCTAGGTTGAGCTCCAACTTAGAACTAGGGGACTAAGATCCATACCTACCCCACAAAGATATACACCTTTGTTGGTAGTTGTATCCTTTCCAAGTTGGAGGGGATTAAATCCATAGTCATTGAAAAGAAATCCATCAAGCCATTCAAGATCAACAAGGTTGCCACCTACCATAATCCAAAAAAGCCACGACATCTTTCTAGAGGATCAGGCAGATACCTTCTTGGTGACCATGCAAATAAGGCAAGAACCACTGGAGGGGGTGAAAAAGAGGGAAGGGAAGAACTTCAAGGAAAAGGATGTTGATGAAGAGGACGAGCATATGGCGACACTATGCAGAGATGAGATGGATGAAGATCTTGCTACAATGGCCACAATATCTACACACAAAAGCAAGCTTTCCAACTACCTTTCGTCACTCTTTCACCTGCGAGAAAACTCCTCTCTCTCTCTCTCTCGCTTTCTTTCTGCCTCTCTGTTTGCACATGAACTCACACGGGCATCTGTGTGTGTGTGTGTGTGTGTGCGCGTGCGTGTGTGTGTGTGTGTGTGTGTGTGTGTGTGTGTGTGTGTGTGTGTGTGTGTGTGTGTGTGTGTGTGTGAAAGATGGAGTAAGAGTGAACCACAACCGCCCTCCCCATCTACTCTGAATCCATCTCTTCCCTCTTGCTACCTTGCCCCCTCTTTCTTGATCCTTTTCTTGGACCCAAATGTGAGTGTTCTCTCTCTCTCTCTCTCTCTCTCTCTCTCTCTCTCTCTCTTTGCTGTGTGTGTGTGTGTGTGTGTGCACGTGCACTACAAGTGACTATACTTTGCTAATGAAACACTTACAAAAAAACTTGGCACACCTATGACCGTATGACAACATGTGCTCATCTTTGGATCTCCATGAAGAGGTTCGTATGAGCTTCATATATTTTTTGTGTGAGAAGGTATGAATGATAATTTGGGCATTCATAACCCATATGCAAGCAAGTCCATAACATGCAGATATAAAAGCTAGGAGCTGCAACACCAAGGGTAGCATAATATAGAATAACCCAATAGGGAGTTCGAAGCCTCTCTCTCTCTCTCATTCTCTCTCTCTCTCTCTGTGTGTGTCTCTCTCTCTTTCTCTCTCTTACTAACAACCCCCATGCCCATGTAGCCAGAGGCACAAAACACGTAGAGAGAGAGACTAGTCACTGGTAACAGCTGAATTCTTTCTCGCTCAAACGCACATGTGCACACAGAATCACAAATCGAGAGAGAGAGAGAGAGAGAGAGAGAGAGAGAGAGAGAGAGAGAGAGAGAGAGAGAGAGAGAGAGAGAGAGAGAGAGAGAGAGAGAGAGAAAGAGAGAGAGAGAGAGATAGATAGATAGATAGATTTTATTATCGTCCTCGGAGGTCAAATATGACCTATGGGACCAAAGTTACATGTGATGTAGTATGTGTATGGCTGATGAGTGACTCTCGATGCTCCAAAATTGTAGTGATGAGAGTCGCAATGGAGAGCCCACACTTTGGTTGGGAGAGGAAAGTGTGTAGGTCTAAGTTATGGCTGAAAATGTGAGAGAAGCAAGTTCGGATGTGATCAAAAGCTGAGCACTCTAGTAGTGTGTGGTACTCAGACTCTCGAACTTGCAATGAGCATAATGTGCACAATCGATTTGACTCTTCTCCATTGCCCCAACGCCCTATCTCGCATCGAAGGAAATGGGAGCTAAGCCGAATTGCTGCGATAGTGCGTATCGCGGACAAGGGAATAGGCTCAAGCATGTAAGTGTGAGTACGGTTTCCTCTCTCAGCGAAGAACATGGTTTTGTAGTTGGGGGCAATATAGGTGGTGTAATGTATGAAGCGTGACCCACCGGATTTCTCCCAAGCCGTAATACATTGGCGTTGTAGAAAAGCTTCATTCACTTGAGAGTCAATTGAAGCATCATGTAGCAAGTGTAATGCATCCCATCTCCCAAACCACTTCTTTATGTCTTGCATCCATCCCATGCTCAAGATCTTGCTTTTATGCGTCTTTTGAACTTTTTTGCTTGCTTCCCATGCAATTGTAGGAAGTCGATGTGAGGGGTTTTGACGCATCTTTATCATGTACTCCACAACCCTTTCCATGCCCATAACCTCAATTGGAAGAGATCCCGACTCAAGAAGTAAGAGCATATATGGTGTTTGTGTCTTAACTTGGAGAAAGTTTGTAAGAAAACGCTTTTGGACATTCTCAAACTCTTTCCAAGTAGACTTTGAGATGCTCCCGCCCCACACTTCAACTCCATAAAGAAGAACCGGTGTCACCAATGCATCAAAAAGATACTTCTTGAGAACCCAACACTTGATGTTTCCTGCATTACACATGTTCTCAAATGCATAATATGCTCTCTTTCCCGCTTCCAAACGACGCATAGCACATTCATGCCACTTGTGATTGGATGGAACCTCAAGGCCAAGGTACTTAAAGCTCTCAACAACTTCAAATGTCTCGTTGTTGTACACAATGCATGGCTTCTCCTTATGGTTGGTTTTCACAAGCATAACCTTTGTTTTGGATTCATTTACAATCAGCCCACTATGCAAGCAAAAGTTCTCAAGGACAACCATAAGCTTTTGTGCATCTTCTAAAGTGTATGCTAGAAGCACTACATCATCCGCATACAACAAAAGCATGATTACCGCATTGCAAATAGTGACCTCTTCAATGCCTTCTTCTTGCATAAAGTCAAGTACCATTTGTTCCAATTGATCGATGCATAGACCAAAGAGAGTTGGTGACAATGGACATCCTTGTTTAACCCAATAGTGCTTACAAAAATTTCTGAAATTTCTCTTCCCATGCGCAATTGACAAATCACCTTCTCATAGATTCGAGAAACCGCAAGCATAAACTCACTTGGCACTTGGAGTTCTTCCATCCTTCTCCACAAATTGTTACGTGGAATCATATCAAAGGCTTTCTTAAAGTCCACAAAACAACAATACAATCGCTTGCCTTTCAACCGACTTTCCTCCATGAGAACACGAAGAGTGACAAGATGATCAATGGTGCTATGGCATCGACGAAAACCCGCTTGTCCCTTTGCACGCTTGTCATTCTCTTCAGCCCAATCACTCAATTTCATTTCCATTATGCACCCAAACAACTTTGCCATAAGAGACCCAATCATTATAGTCCGGTAGTTGCTTACATTCTTTACATCCCCTCCTTTATGCAAAGGCTTAACCCAATTAGTACTCCAATCATAAGGCATACCATGTTGAAGTGCAAGGTTGAACATATCACACATCCACTCATGGGTAAAATCTCCCGTCCATTTGATCATCTCCGGCTTGATACCTTGAAGATCTCCCGCTTTGCGAGTGGCCAACTTTTCAAGCCCACCGCATACATCCTCAATAGTAAAAAAAGACGGCATACATGGGAGTGAACCATAAAATGGCATTTTTTCAGTATTTTCTTGCTCATATAATTGCCTACAATGTGTGTACATATCCACTAGACTCAAGTTACCAAAATTCTCAATCCGCTTGCCTCTCAAGTTTCTCCAAAATCTTCCACATGCATGTGCCTTTTCTTGGACTTGAAATTCTTGTTGCTTTACTTCCCATCTTCTTCTCTTCTTTTGAATCAATGCCTTGTATGTATGCAAATGACTTTGATAGTTGTCTTTGTCCATAGTTGCATCAAGCTTTATCAAGGACTTTCGAGCATCTTGACATTCTTTATCAAACCACCTTTTGCGTGATCTATCTTTGTTGATACCATGGAGATGCTTTATGGAAAAGCATTCTTCCGCACAAGAACAAATAGCTTTTTTGAAAGCTTCCCATTTAGTTTCCAATGGTGCATCACATTGAAGCTTTGTCATCCATAATTTTTGCTCAACCATTTCAATGTACATTGGTGCCCGTTTGAAATCCATACATAGTGATAACTTCTCTTTCCTTTGGCTGAGATTATCATGCTTAGTTGCTTCTCCACATGAAAGGTCAATACATAAGGTGCGATGGTCGGATTCCGGGGTCCATTGACCAAACATAAAACTCTTTATGCGATACATGATGGCTTCAGAGAGTAGCATATAGTCAATCACACTATCCCCATTATGTCTTCTACATGTAAATCCATTGGTTCCACTCCACAAAGATACACCATTGGCAATGAGCATAGCCGTGCTATTACACATGTGTAAAAGTAACTTTCCATAGTGATCCGGCACTTTCTCATCCATTGAAGTACGATCATACAAGTGAACTTCCTCCAACTCCCTTGAAATGTATGGCATATCAAATTGTTGAGTATCATGTTGCAATGTTTTTGTGCGAGCATTCATATCCCCAAATACAATAACATCACCTTCACCTTTGAAATAAGCAATGTCCTCTTCCAAATCAGAAAATGGTTGATCTCTATCCATGCAAGCATAAAAGGGAGAATCATGATGAGGAATGTAGCAACCGGCTACAAAAATGGGTACTCCTTTTGGAGAGAGAGAGAGAGAGAGAGAGAGAGAGAGAGAGAGAGAGAGAGAGAGAGAGAGGTCGTATTGATGTCACAACGACAATTAGTGTTCAAAAAAATTTGTGACAACCTAATATTATGCCCCTAAATAGAGAAGAATAGTGTAATTTGTTTGAAAAATAACGCAATTTTTGAAATCTCCTTTTGGAAAATTCATGGAAAGGAATTTTGTCTGTTTGGGAAAATTATTTTTCCCAGACACTAGCGACAATGAAGGAGCTGTCCATCGTCGAAAGTTAAAGAGAAAGAAAGAAAAGCTTGTGCCATTGCTTACTTTGGGATACGGATCTCCTCAGGAAGATCGAGTTTCTCCACCCTGGACCTCCCTACACATTACCCGCGTCTAGGACCGCACGCTGGCACGCATCGCTACATGGAGAAGGTGATTCTTAGAGTGTTGCCATTGACCTTTTATACACTGAGGTTTTTACTCGTTGGTGCTCCCTGCGCAACAATGTTTGGGAAAAATCAATTTCACAAACAAACAAAACTCAATTTAAGATAAATTCAAAGAAGAATTTCCTAATGGTGTGCACCGTAAATGAACACATCTTTCATAATCACGTCACTCATTTTATCAACACGTGAGGCTTTAGTCAGTTCATGGATTTTTGACCTTGAATTGCTGGCACCTATATATGCTTGATGTAGTATTCGGGAAAATTAATTTTACCAAACATAGAAAATTCCCTTTCTTGAATTTTTGAGAGGAAATTTTAGAAAATTAGGTTTATTTTTTTGGGTTTTTCCACTAATTTTCTCTATTTTGGGAGGTAATTTCTCCTCTTCCCCTTGCCTTCAACCAGCATTTTTGGAATTGAAAATGGCACGATATTAAGTTGAGACACATTTTTTCCGAATAGTGGGCCTTGATGTGATGTCTCTCTAGCACCGCGCGTCGGCGCGCACTGCTACACACACACACACACACACACACACACACACACACACACACACACACACACACACAGAGAGAGAGAGAGAGAGAGAGAGAGAGAGAGAGAGAGGAGAGAGAGAGAGAGAGAGAGAGAGAGAGAGAGAGAGAGAGAGAGAGACTTTTGCGTGGGGAACTTGGAGGGACCTAGCCTTTGGAGATGAGGGCTTCAGGGAGTCCTCCAAGCTACACCATGTAGCTATGCACTTCCAAATCTACTCGTTAATGGTGGGCTAGCCTTCGTGGCAGTAACAAAGGCCCAAAGACATGGAAAACTCTATGAGTTTCCATCATAAAGCAATTCATTCCAAGCGATGCAAAGGACAAAGTGCTTACTGAATGGCGGAGTTTGAAGCTTCTCTCTCATGAGTCTATCTTCATATATGTGGACAAGTTTAGGGATTTACATCTCAAGGCTACTGTCTTTTAAATAATAGACTTCATCGAGAAAAAGCAACAATTATGTGCAAGATTATCTGAAGAAATGACCAAGTTTGTCAACTCCCAATGGTCTGATTCTATCAAGGAAGTAATCCACCACTCTATGGTTGCTTCACACATCAATTTCCAGCAAGGGGCTAAAAGAAATGCCAAGACCATGGAAAACAAAGATCAAAATGAAGCAAAGGGGAAGAACAATGATCAAAATTCTTCCCAAGGCAACTCTATCAACAACAATAAAGTTGAGGACAAAGGAGTCTATAAAGGAAAGAATCGATTTTCTCTCAAGGAGCTAGAATGTTATTGCAAAGATAACCGGTCATGCTTCATGTGGGGAGCAAGGACATGCCTATCGTGATTGCCCCCAAAGAAATGTGCGCAATGAGCAACCTAGAGCCTCTATGGTTGAAAATCCAAAAGAGGATGCTCATTGTCAATAACTTCTCCTTTCCTATGCTTGAGGAAAGATGCAAGAGCATGATGCCTTTATTTTGTTTGACCATGGTTCAACTCACAACTTCATATCCACGGAGTCGACCACCAAGCTAGGCAAACAAGCCCACAAGACATGAGATACAATGAAAATCGATGGAGCTTTCAGAGGACAAGACATCTCAGTTACTCCCTTAATTGGAAAATTGAGGCTTCATGTCACTGTAAGGCACCTGTTATGCAAAAAAAGGGCACTGACAGAAACTCTGCACAAAATGACAAAAAGCCTGTACAGCACTGCTTGTAGTGAAAACAGAGGCCGAAAGGAGCCCGAATAAAAAATCTGAGCCGACTAAGCTCTACGAGCTCACCCAAAATATTTGTTGATGTGCGAACGCTCGCCAAACCTCATTGTAATCGGAGAAAGTGAGCAGGTGTGTGCTGGAGCAGCTCGCGACTAAGCCCAGGAGAACGCAACCTGCTCTGATACCAATTGTTGGAATTCGGGTTGCACAAACACACATAGTGACGGGAGCAAAGCGAACCTCGAACTCCGACGGCCTCTAAAACGCATGGGGCTGAATGGCGCGCCTCGAGCCTATCACGGTAAAGGGAATAGGGGGCACCACCTAGCTTTGAGCGGCTAGGACGCAAACCACGATGATATGAACACCGCAAACTTACACACAGAGGAGAGAGAGAGAGAGAGAGAGAGAGAGAGAGAGAGAGAGAGAGAGAGAGAGAGAGAGAGAGAGAGAGAGAGAGAGGGAGATTTGCAAATGATGAAAACCCTCGGGGGTGTGAGGGAGAATTATTTTTGCAGTATTTACAAATGGCACGCCGTGGTGATAGAGAGGTAGGGAGAAGAGATGGTGCAAACTACTTGGTGCGTTCTCTAAGACCACTCAATGATTGTGAAGCTTGCTACCAAGAGCGTGTATACGCATGTGCATCGACCATTGGAGTCGAGAGATGGACGTGGCTCCCTTTGCATGGTGCAATTCCCAAGGCAAACCCAACACACAAGCCCCCTCCCCGTGATGGTGATAGTGTCAACTCTTCCCACTACACTCTACCAAGTGCTGACCTCTCATGAACTACCCCCCTGATAGTGACCTCTCAGTGCCAATTTATAGGTGTTGGCTACTTGGATTATGGTAATCCCAGTGTGATTAGGGAAAGCTTACCGGGGAGACAAAGCAAGTGGTGGGCCCGGTGTGGTTGACCCTTGCTTTGTTTTGGGAGGTTATTAAAAGATGACAATCTCTAGGTGAGCCTTTGTGACCATCACCTACAAAGAGGGAATTTACAAAGTGGTAATTTACAACGGCTTGGGTGAAAATTGAAGAAATGATGAAAATAACCTATAAATTACTGAAAATGGCATCGTGGTTGCGTGATGCCGGTGAATGGTGTGTTGCCGGTGTGTCGGTGTAGAGCGTTCTTCTAAGTTTCAGGGTCAACCGGGGCATGCCTTCGGTGCATTTCCTCTTTTTGTTGTTGGCGGTGCGTGCTTTGGGTCCTCCTTCTTTTTGTCGATGTCGTAGTCGTAGACCTTTGGTTTTTGTATTTGTGGTGCGGTGCGTATATGCGTGTGTGTGTATGTATTGGTGCATGAGGACGGATGTGTGTGTGTGTATGTGCGAGTGCGCAAGCGTGCGTGTATGTGTGTGTATTTCTATATATATGTGTGTGCACGCAAGTGTGCGTGGGAATAGGGCTTAATATTATTATGTATATAATATTATATTTATTTATTTATTTATTATATTTTTTTTCCTGTTGGTTGGCGGTCGGCTGCCTGCAGGCTACGCGAGGCGGATGGGGGGGGGAGATGGGGTCAGAGAAAGGGTGCGGGTGTGTGCGGTGTGTGTGTGTGGAGTAGAGAGAGAGAGAGAGAGAGAGAGAGAGAGAGAGAGAAGAGAGAGAGAGAGAGGAGAGAGGAAGAGGGATTACTGCGGCCGTCTCACTGGCTGAGAGAAGGAAAGAGAGAGATTAATGGCCTGCGCCTTCGGGCTGAGAGAGAGAGAGAGAGAGAGAGAGAGAGAGAGAGAGAGAGAGAGAGAGAGAGAGAGAGAGAGAGAGAGAAGAGAGAGAGGAGAGAGAGAGAGAGAGAGAGGGTTTACTACGGCCTCCGGCTATGACGAGTTCAAGAGGGAGAGAAGGCGAGCCAAGGTGGTGTGTGTGTGTGTGTGTGGATAAGGGAGATGGGGTTCTGGATATCCTATGCGACTTCACACGCTGGCCGAGAGTGAGCGGCTAAGAACGAGAAGGAGCCGGGGTGATGTGGCAAGAGGAGGTGAGGGTGGATAAGGGAGGGAGTGTGTGTGGATAATAGAGAGAGAGAGAGAGAGAGAGAGAGAGAGAGAGAGAGAGAGAGAGAGTATTTTTTTCCTGCGCCTTCACAGGCTGGCTGAGAGCGAGAGAGAGAGAGTGTGAGGGAGAGAGAGGGATAGGGTGAGGTCCTCGCCTCGTGGGTTGCCGGACAAGAGAGCGAGGGAAGGGGGGGGGGGGGGAATTTGGCAATGGAGTGGGGTAAGGGGGGGTATGTGGAGAGAGAGAGGGGAAATATTATTCTTTGTTTTGCATGGTGGCTCAAGGACGAGAGGAGGGGAGCAAGTCAATAGGGTGGGGAGAGAGGGAGAATATTAGCGGGCCAAGGGAGGGAGAGTGAGGCTGAGGGAAGGGAGTGTGAGAGGGTGGGGCTAAGAGTGTGGATAAGAGTGTGGATAAGAGTATGGGAGAGAGAGTTTGCATGCAGATCGGCACAGAGGGAGCACGAGAGGGAGAAAGCAAGAGAAGGGGTGGGTGCTCGAGGCCGCTCCTAGCCGAGGGTGGCCAGTGGGGGGTGGGGGGGGGGGGGGGGGGGGGGGGGGGGGGGGGGGGGGGGGGGGGGGGGGGGGGGGGGGGGGGGGGGGGGGGGTCATCATTGAGGGGGTCAGGGAGGTGCGAGTGCGGGTAAGAGAGAGAGAAAATATTAGAGAGAGAGAGAGCGGTTTTTGCCATTGGTTGGTAGCAGGAGGTAGGCAACGAGGGAGATAAAGAGAGAAAATGGTCGGGCCACCTGCATGGGCTGTGATAAACAGTGCTAGACCATTGCTTAAGCCTTCTGATGGTGTCGCTACAGCTTCGGCAAGGGAAAAATACGTTTTTTTTTTCTTTGATTTCCAAAAATCGACCATCATTAGCCCTCCCCTTTTGGCTAGAGGCATTGATGTCTCTAGCCCTGACTTTGATTCTTCTTCAGCTGAGCTGTAGGAGCCGATATTGAGTTGCCTTCAGAACTAGCCATTCCACTTGGCCATTGGTGAGATTTCTGGGATATTCATGAATCTGCAACAGGTCCGATTGATAGCCTGTTTCTTGGAATAGTGTTGGTTGATTAAGAGGGAAGCCCATGGCTTCCAGAACTTTGTGCCAGTGTCCTCCTAGATCCCAAATGAAAAATAGGATCATTGTCTGTAGTGTCAGAACAATAAAATTTGCATGCCAAATAGGACCAAATTTGTAACCGCCAGTAGCGAGAGGGGAAATGAGCATCTTGGCTCCTGCAAAGACAGAACTGAAAATTATGATCCCCAAGAGTGTGCCAAGAATCCACCATATATGGATGCCTTGTTGGTGTCATGAGCTCTAGTTGTCTTCAGAATCCTGCTTACTGCCATGACTGCAAAAACCTGCAAGCATATCATGCTTCTTTTGGGTGTGCTCAAACATGTCAGCTTCCTTTTGTGATGCTAGTAGTAAGCCACCTACCTTGCGGCTTAAATACAAGCGTAATCCACTCACCTCTCTCCAAAGAGAGGATGCACTATTTGTAAAAAATTGTACCAAATTGGGAATGAGGCCTTCATTCTTGCATTCTATCAGCCTTTTTTCTATCCATGGCTCCTTAACTCTTATGTCCATGCTGATCTTATCCCTATATGTTATAGCGCTAGCCATAGCCATAGGTCTGATGCATCCCATGCAAACACAATGTTGTGTTGTGGAGGAGTTTGGAACATCCTTAAAAGGTTGGAAACATATTGATCATAAAACTTACTCTGAATAACCTCACATAAACTGGAGGCATTACCCATATCCAAGTTTATAACACCTTTCCGTAGACTAGAGGCATTACCCATATCCAAGTTTATAACACCTTTCCGTAGACTAGAGGCATTACCCATCTCTAAGTCTATGACACTACACAATAAAGTCTTGCTCGGCTGCCAAGCCTCTGGAGCAATATCCAACTCCAAACCTTCAATCTTGCTTACCTCTTCGTTATGGTCCTCTAGTGAAACTTCCTTGATGCAAAATTCCTTTAGCTTGCTACATTGTCCTTGGTCCATGCTGGTGCACAGGCTTCTGTCTTCAAAGCCCTCCCCTTTTCTTGATATGTTGTCCATCTTCTGCAAAGCCTTGCTAGTAGGTCGGTCTTCCTCTTCTCTTGTACCTTCCATGCTCTTTGCATTCCCCTTACTCTGACGAGGCCTGATCAACACTTTACACCTTCTTACCCTTAGTGCCCAATGCTGTCGATTGATTTCTTTGGTGCCTGTTTCATCCAGGGTTAAAGATGTACTCATATTTGTAACACAATTTCCTTGACTTACCTCCCCCAGTGGGGTAGCATCTTTTGATTCTTTAACCTCTTGTTCCATTGCTTCAGTCCTTTGAACAAACTTTTCGCTTGATCCTTCTTCTGATATCTTCATCTTGACCTCTTCTGCAAGAACAATGATACTTGGTGTGCTGGTACCAATTGGCACTGGGCGTAAGATGAGTATAAGTGGTGATTGTGGCGGTTGTTGCATTGGTGACTGGCATTGAACTGGTGGGACTAGTTGTGGTTGCACTGCTGGTGGTGAGATTTGAACAGATGAGATTGGTTGCCTGGGTGGCGGTGGTCTCGCCCTTGGCGGAGAGATCTGATTCTGTCTCCCCCCTCTATTGAAATTCTGCCTCCTTGGGTGTGGGCAGTAGTACATTCCATGACCATCTTTCCCGCAGTTGTAACAATGGTACTCTTGGTTCTGCCTTTGTTGTCCTCTTCCTTGTTCTGGATTCTTGACAAGTGCATGCCCTTGCTGCACTAGATGCACAGATAAACTCTCTAGTTGGGTGGTGATGCGACTCAGCAAGTCTTGCTGCTCTTCTGATGCCTCTTGCGGTTGGGCTCTATGACTGGCTGTTGCAATCACTGGGGTTGGTCGGGCCAAGCTTGTTTTCTCTGACTCGTTTACTCTTTCTTGCATGCACAGCTTCTTGTTTTTAAGGCGGGCTACTTCGACTGCCAACTCATATGTTGCAGGAAACCTTCCCTTCACCTTCTCTCTAAGCAGCGACCATAGACCAGCAATGAATCGGTCCTTCTTTAGGAAATTAGGTGCTCCTTCGCCTTCCTCCAGTGAGGCAACCCATCTCTCCCATAAGTCCACAAATTTGGACTCGTAGGTGGCATACTCTAGCAGACCTCCCTGCTTCAGTTCCGTCAGTATAGCTGCCATAGCTTCTCCAAGGTTGTGCCTCCACAAAAGCATCCCTTAACACATCCCATGCATTCTTGGTAGCCTGGGGCAATGCATTATACCAGGACTTGGCCTCTACTTTCATCAGTAGAGGAAAAATTCTGAGTCGTGAAGCATCGTCATCTTTGTTATAGATGACACAAGCAATGTCGAAATCATCCAAAAAGTCGGTGGTGAGATCTTCTCCCTTCTTTCCACTGAATGTGGGGAAAGAAACACTTGCCATGGTAGTGACTCAGGAAATTACAAACCTTTTTTTTTATTATATAGATTAATACATTAACAACAGTAGCAGCTCATAGCGGCATTTTACAAAGTTGAATGGATAGATTAAAACAGGATAGAGAATGGATCACAAAGCTAAAACAAAATAAAGATGCTTACATCAAAAGAGTGGTAGTAATCCAGGAGGGGAAAGATGATAGAGCATGGAGATCTCAGGATTTCATCAAGCATCTCGGCTCGAATAAGAAAACAATCTTTTGTTGGTAGAATATCTTCCTATCAATATACATGTTTACATGCATGTGTTGCAAGAAACGAAAAGGAAATACTTCTGGCCTATTGTTATTATCCATGCCAGGTGTAGGGCAAGGATTTTGACCACTAGGGTTGCGTACCTTAGGTGTTGACGAGGTGACACCTTCACCACATGCTCCTACCTCTTGTAGTAGTCCGCACAATCCTCCACATTAGGTTCAAAACAGACTGGGCGAGAAGAGTCTACCTCAATCGGCTTTCCATTCTGCATGCGGCGACGGCGCTTGGGTGGTCGAACTTCATTTGAACTTCCCAGGCCTAGAGAGAGTGTAGGCCCACTTGCGTCCACCAAATGCTTCAGGCTTTGGGACGAAGCATTAGAGAGAAAACACTTGGTGCTATAGAGAATCTGATTGTTGTGAGAGTGCCGCAGTTTTCAAAAGTAAAACTCACCATTCTTTTTTCACTTCCTCTGTCGGCCCTCATTGACAGAATGTTGTGGTTGACACCAGTAATGGCAATTCATAGGCCTCACACCTGATGCTCTCAACTTGTGGTTAGAATGAGCAACACGAGACGGAGAATTTACCATTTGAATACTGACAACACTGCAGCCTAGCAGTAGTACTTGATTGAAGGCGGTTAGTGCCTCCTTCGTCTCCTCTTCTTCCGTCCTCCAGTTAGAAAATTCCTTCAGCCATTCATCCATGATTGATAGTGGGTGTCACTTTCAGCATTGTAAATTGAAGGGTCTTAGAAGCCCTCCTCAGTGGGGACACCAAATGACGGGAGCAAAGTGAACCCCGAACACCGACGGCCTCTAAAACGCCGGGGGACTGAATGGCGTGCCTCGAGCCTGTCACACAGTAAAGCGAACAGGGGGCACCACCTAGCTTTGAGCGGCTAGGACGCAAACCACGATGATATGAACACCGCAAACTTACACACAGAGAAGAGAGAGAGAGAGAGAGAGAGAGAGAGAGAGAGAGAGAGAGAGAGAGAGAGAGAGAGAGAGAGAGAGAGAGAGAGAGAGAGAGAGAGAGAGAGAGATTTGCAAATGATGAAAACCCTCGGGAGTGTGAGGGAGAATTATTTCTGCAGTATTTACAAATGGCACGACGTGGTGATAGATAGGTAGGGAGAAGAGATGGTGCAAACTACTTGGTGCGTTCTCTAAGAAGACTCAATGATTGTGAAGCTTGCTACCAAGAGCGTTGGAGAGAAGGAATGGGGAACACACCGGACACACACGCAACTGCCACTATATAGCTCAGGGTATTCACACCACCCATGTCCTCTCTAAAACACCTTCAAAAAAGACGATTCACACTAGCAGGGCCTCGCTTGCACTTCGCCCAACGCACAAACACTCTGCACAATCCTCGGACAGTGATCACAGCGATCTTGCCCGCTTCTCGCACTTCCACAATTCAACACCTCTCTCTCTTTCTCTCTCACACACATAGGGGGCCCGGGGGGCGCACACGCTCACACACACTGGCACCACACACCCTGGAGACGAGCAAAGAAGAAAAAGGGGGGAAGGGGGAAGAGACGACGCAAAACCGGCAATGATAGCTTTCCTTCGATGAAAAACACCATGTACAAAATCCGTACAATCTTCTCTAGGCCGCACCATGGCCATCACTATTTCAAGCAAAGGGGCACACACCTCCCTCCAAACTCGGCTGCATCGACACACAACTCGACAAAAAATTGACCATTGGCTTTGCTCTGAAATGAACTCCGCGTCTTGGTAGCCCTTGCTAGCTCCATCTCTTGCAAAGCCTTCGCCCTTTCGAGCCGTGTCACGGAATACACTTTGCCATGGCGTGCTGACTTCGACCGTCGAGCACACAAAACTCCTCACTTTCCTCTTCTCAATTTTCTTTCTCTTCCCCTCGAAGAAAAAGACCCCGCTCGAAAAGGATGCCCTTCCCTTTCCTCCCTTTTCCTCTTTGTTTCTTTTTAAGTCAAGGAAAATTTTTTACTTGGTGAGCCAAAGGCCCTTTTCCTGCTATCTGAACGCACAAGACACCACGTGTCACCTTGTCACTGGATGCTTTTCACTAGCTCATCGAGTAAAAAGCTTCAACTAATAAATAATAGAAACGTTGGACGCGCGCAGTTCACAGCCATCACCTTCACCAAGTTTGCAGGTTCCCAACCATCACCTTCGCCCGGTTTGCAGGTTCGCAGCTAGCAGCAATTTGCAGCAATTCCGCAGGTGCGCAGGTTCCCAGCAGTTCCACGTCCGAAGTTCCTAGCAGCTCGCAGGTTTCCAAAAGCTACAATAGTTTGCAAGTTCCAAAAGCTACAGGTTTGTTGACTACAACTAGAACAGACCTCTGCCATGAGAGAGAGAGAGAGAGAGAGAGAGAGAGAGAGAGATTCATGCAAGCTCCCAAAAGCTACAGGTTTGTTGACTTCTCTGCCATAAGAGAGAGAGAGAGAGAGAGAGATTCAACACATACAAGCCAACACATGTCGGCCTTGCTCGTCTGCAAAGGCCACCTCTGATTGCAAGCGGCCACACCTTGCTGCTCGTCGATCCTCCTGCAAACGTTTTCTTTTTCTTCTCTGACGACGACGACGCCCCACAGACCCTCCACAGACGGTCGCCCGCTTTCAATCCCTGCTCTCCAGCTAAAAAAATTTCAATCGCCTTATATATCCGCCACGTGGTGGCTTGTGATCTCAAAGAGACCTTCGGCTCATCAAGAAAAAGAAAAAAGAATCATGTGCTTATTAATATTGTTATGCAGGTACGTTTAACTGAAATGTCCTTGGATCTGTGGCAGCCGGCTAGCAAAGAGTGGCCGCAACCTCAATCTGAACACGCTTCTAATCTAGAACAGATGTGACATTGAAGTGAAGTGCGGTATGAACAAGCAAAACATGAACATGCCAGATGGTTAAGTTTCGGGGTGCTTGCCCCCGTGTAGGTGTAGGTGACCCGCACAGTTGGTTGCAATGTTTTTTGCGGACGTTGCACCTTATTGAAGCTTATCATATGTTGCTCTCTCTAAGGGTCACAAGCCTGCGTGTACATGAGGTGGTAAAGCTCCAGAGTCTGAGAGCCGAGGTAGTGGGTTCAATACCGCGTGAGCCCTGCGTTGAATACCATTTTGGTCAATGGGCAATAGCCCGCTAGGCATGATTGGATGAATGTTGATCAAGGCATGGTGCAGGTTGGTGGGGGGGGGGGGGGGGGGGGGGGGGGGGGGAGAAGAGAGAGAGAGAGAGAGAGAGAGAGAGAGAGAGAAATTCATGAACGTAATTTGTTTACTGTTGACTCGATTCCAGATTATGCCAATTGATCAGCGATTAAAATCTGATATCTTTTGTTTCAGTAGCACTAGAACAGACCTCTACCATGAGAGAGAGAGAGAGAGAGAGAGAGAGAGAGAGAGAGAGAGAGAGAGAGAGAGAGAGAGAGAGAGAGAGAAGAGAGAGAGAGAGAGAGAAGAGAGAAGGGGGAGAGAGAGAGAGGATTCATGCCCATATCGGTTTATTGTTGACTCGATTCCAGATTATGCCAACTGATCACCGATTGAAATCTGATATCTTTTGTTTTAGTAGCATTAGAACATACCTCTACCATGAGAGAGAGAGAGAGAGAGAGAGAGAGAGAGAGAGATTCACGCCCATATCTATTTATTGTTGACTCGATTCTAGATTATGCCAATTGATCACCGATTGAAATCTGATATCTTCTGTCTCAGTAGTACTAGAACAGACTTGTGCCATGAGAGAGAGAGAGAGAGAGAGAGAGAGAGAGAGAGAGAGAGAGAGAGAGAGAGAGAGAGAGATTCATGTCTGTATCGCTTTATTGTTGACTCGATTCCAGATTATGCCAACTGATCATCGATTGAAATCTGATGTCTTCTGTTTCAGTAGCACTAGAACACACACAGAGAGAGAGAGAGAGAGAGAGAGAGAGAGAGAGAGAGAGAGAGAGAGAGAGAGAGAGAGAGAGAGAGAGAGAGAGAGATTCATGCCCATATCTGGTTATGTTTATTTGAGCTAAACTCCTCGAGAAATTCAATCCAATCTCTAGTTTTGAACCACAGTCCCCAAAGTCCTTCATCATTGCCTTGTATTTATGCTAATGTGTATTTTGTGTCTTGCAGAGAGAGCACATACTCAAAACACTAGACATTTGGATTGCACATGCGTAACTCCAGGTGGACTACACTGCAAGGTTTGTTATCTCCATCCAACTCCCCATGACTATGCGTTTGCTTGGCACAACACATAAACGCTACGGGGCAGGGCACGGATTCCGTTTCTTATAATTTTTGGAGAGACCACAGTGCCAACTCTCCACCATACTTTTGTATGGCACTTCTGCATGTCGTGCACTGTATACTTGGCATCTTCAATTTATGGCACTTCATTGTAGGATGAAATGTTTAACTATTCACATTCCTTTTTTGTAGCTTGAGTCAAAGATCGACGTGTAGCTTGGACAATTTGAAAACATATGTACAACATTTCAGGTCAGTAAAGCACTTCATTTCAAATTGCAATACATTGATGCTTTATCAATTTGCTTGTTTTAGAATTTTGTACCTTGCTTCCTTCAGTTTGCTTTACTTGCATGCTGCTTTTAGAATTATACAATCGATGTCGACCAACATCTATATATGTTAATTATACATACAACTCTTTGAGTAGTAAACACATGTAGTATATTGAAATCGTAAATGCACTTTGTGCATCTTTACTTTAGACCTAAACAATTGATACCATACTATATTTGTCCTCATTTCTCCCATAGTAGGTGTCAATATGAAGTTCTCAAGGCCTGCAAGGTTACAGTCCAAGCGTCACGAAGCTAGGAAACGAACTACAACCAAGTTAAAAGCACCTCACCGTCCATATGCTAGGTCATGGTTTGAAATTATTACATTATATAAAGATTGGATCATGCAATGTGAAATCCTTGCTCACAATCTAGAACTGTGTCCCTCTTGCATGGCAACAAACCTCACGTACAACAATAAACGAGCCAGTGAGACAAAAGAAATAGACAGTCCTGTTGCACTCACTTGAGTATTATTGTTGAGTGCTTTGGAACATGCAGAAGTCAAATACTCATGGACGACTTGTACTTCTTATAAAACAACTAATTCCCATTAAAGATATATTTCCATTCATGCACCTGACTACATAGAGCGTATTCTCTCTGCTCGATAAATACACACACAACTGCTTAGCATTATAGATGTATCGATAAGTGTGACAAAAACTACACATGCAATAGCACGAGGATCACTAGAGCGGAGGTCATTGCTAGATAACCCACTAATATCTTGGTCAAGTGCTGCTAGTCTACACTCTACAAGTCATGAGCTATCCACCTAAACCATTTCAGACTTAGCAGCATTGCATCTACAGTCCATTATCAGTTCAAGATACCAACAAGGAATCAACAGTATCCCCTCTCTATTCACAAGTTGTCTATGTTAACACGGACCACTTTTGACCTTATCACAAGACAAATTGTCAACGTAACAAGCCGTACATTGATAGATCCCTTCAACAAAAAATGTGTTCTCTTGCTTGGTGACCTTGTGCAGTTGCCCCCAGTTTGTAATCACGCACGGGCGCTTTGTGAAGCATGCCATATCACAGGCTCAATGCATTGGCTGCATGCAACTTTCTACAACATGTCATGCTCCACATGACATGCAACGGACCCTGAACTTCTTCAATTCTTGACCATTTTTCATGAAAGAAGACCAATCATAGATGAGATCAACTAGATCTTGGGTGCATGCATTATAGATGAAACGCATGTGCATGACTACATCAACAACTCCACTACAATAATTTGCATTCATAGATCAGACGTCCAACACTACAACAACCTTGCCTTGAATAGCTGATGTCTCAAGGGTTCTTCCATGTTGATCTTTCAAAATTGGCATTAACTTACACACCACCCTTTGTAGCATTGTCTTGCGCTCTAATTTTGTCTCAATTCTTATGACCACTTTATCAATGGTTCTGCACAATTCTACTATTGTTTTTTCCAGTATGAACTCTAAGCATGTCACCGTTGCATGTAACATAAATAACCAAGAGAACAAAATGAGCAATTCAAAGGTATACTACTCTATAAAACATATCACATTATGTTTCTTCAATGCACACAAAATACTGATCACATTTGTATAACCTTGCAAAGACTTGTTACCCTTTTCAAGCAAAACATTTCCTCGAAGAAAAACCCCCACCCCCAAATCGAACCACGTCAGTATCTTGATGTCTGTTTCTTCATGTTCTGCTCGAGCATGACAATCAACCGAGCAAAAAACAACGGACATTGAATACAACGTCTACTCCATCACATGCCGCCAAAATATAGGAAAGTACATAGGTGTCACAAACAATTTCACAAGACGAAAGGCAGAGCACACTCAACAACTACCTTCAAATATGCGATCCGACGTTCTTTGCTACCAGCCATTCGAAGAAAACTTTCTTTTTGACATCCTTCTCGTCTCCAAGAATTTACATGTAGCATGTATACTAGAAAAAACATCCATCAGTAGACATAGTAGTACAAGTTCATTTGGATATAATGTTTTGCAAGCTCATCCCCCTCACTGCAATAAATACAAGTTCTTGAAACAAAAAAGAAAGATCTAAATTATCCTTGCACAGTCGTACACGTCTCATTGAAATTTGATGTTCTATCTGCTAACACAACATCCTTTTTCTCTCTTTTTTCTCAATTATTATACACAAAAACCATTCTCAAAATTCCTATCAAGTAGTTTGGTTCATTCATTATTAAAAAACTCATATCAATCTCTATTGTTTCACATTTAAAACAAATTTTCACCTTGGAGTCCAACCACTCTTTTTGTTTTTTCCAACTCCAGCCACTAACCTTTTGAATTTACAACCAAAGTTGTTGGTAGGTTCATTCCCACGTCGTCGGTGCTTTTAAGTGCACCAATTTGCTCCTCCAAGCCACACCTCTCAAGAACTTTTTCCGCATTAAGAACATTCCACATCCCTCCACTGCAAATCATACAGTTGGAAAAAAATCAAGCTTGCCCTCTCCTTCTGCCGTAATTGTCTGTCCACTTGAAGTGGGCATATCTCAATGCCCCTGAATCCGATCGGTGACCCGCAAGTTTTGGCTGACTCCCCATCTTGCATGCACTTCTCTAGAACCTGAGCGAGCTCAAAAATATCTTTCTTAGCACGCCTATCGACGTGGCCCGATGAGCACGTACCCGATCCCCGGCAAATATTCTACAAGCCATAACTTGCCCGTTTGAGCTCCGAACAGCAAACCGAAAAGACCGGCATGATCGACAGCTTGAGCTTTACACTCGTATCCACTGATCCCAGTTTTCGCCACCTGCCTGTACCTGCCCTGCCCGTCGGGGATCTGCAAAGCATTCCATCTTCGGACAATCATAACTTTCACAACAAAGCCCAATTTGACGAGCCGTCTGGACGAGCTTCTAGAGCATTTCGAATACCACATTTTGGGACACATTTCACGCATTTTGAACACCGTGACCTACCATCTCAATTATCCCAATTTGGCGGCCTCCCTGGCCTAAAAAAAAACTTTAAGCATACATTTCCACATCCAGTCTCCTGCTGCCTAGGGTCTTCATACCTGCTTTAGCCCTTTGCCATGCACCTGTTAGCACCCTTTGCATTGCATAGCACACTTTATAGCGCGGACCAACTTTGGTTGCACCATCATTGCCCACCCCCTCGTTGAACATTTATGTTCAACCACAAACAAGCTTATTGCACTAAAAAACTGCCACACCAAAACAAACTCTCTGCACATCACAAAACCACCTAACATATGTACAAAACCTAGCATCTGCTACCCGCTGCATTTGTTCGTGCGGGTTGCCCAACCCCCTGCTTTACCTGCCATATCCACCTGGATCAAACACCTGGCATTGATCCCGTCCACCCACCTGCATCAGGCTCACATAGTGCCGCTCCAAGGCATCTAGCCAACAATCCACATAAGTTGTTCTCGCCATGCTTCCATTGCTCCAAGCATCCATAGGCACACTGTCCACTTCCAAAAAAACACCACCAAAAGCATCACTACTCTCCGAGTGCACATCATGATTCACATTGAACATACCATGCCCTCCCTCCCAACCATATAAAGTGAGATTCTCCTCAAGCAAATCCTGCACCTTCTCGACAGCCCACTGCACAGCTGCGTTTATCAGCATCCCCTTCAACCACCATACGCAAATTTCCTTTGACAGCTCGAACAAGTCCACACCCTTGCACTTTTCTTCATGTTCAAGAGGACCACTCTGCTTAGCGGGAAACTCTTTCAACATAGGCACCTTGGTCACCATTTCTTTCGTACTCACTTCCATACCTGCCTCTGTTGACACCACCATAGCAGCAGACTTTTGCTCTCCCAAAGAAACCTCCACCTGTAGAGGGATAGACCCTCATATCACCTATATTCTGGTTAAAGATTTCCCTGCAAGCACCTGTGTCTCTTCATCCATCTCACCCACCGGGTCATCAAACCCCCAATCAACCTCATCCAAGCATACCTGCTCAAAAGCACCCGTATCCAAGGCATCTCTCATGCAATCCATGTCTAGTTGGTGCTGCTCTTCTTCTTTATGAGCGTCCAATATCTCTTGCATGCCATCTTCTTCAACTTGTTCTTCTTTCTTAGCCACAACAACTCTCTCCTTCTTGGGAAACCCTTGTATCTGTCGTATAATCAAAGCACCTTCCATAGCTACCTTGATGAGCATCGCCATTAGCATGGTGCCACACAACACCCTCACTTGCATGTCTCCATTTCCAAGCTTTGATGCTATCACCTGCTCATCCTTTATAGTGGCAACCACCACATCCTTATGCATATACGAAGGTAACTTTACCTTTACCAGCATTGACTCTTCGGATTCTGTCTCCCAGCTCGTATCTCTATCCTCCTCGCTCGTTTCCCAAAAGCTTGAGCTTGTAGCCTCATCATCTTCACCATAGGCCAATTTGGCATCAGTATCATTATCCTCAAGCTGCTCCACAAAAGTTGGACCATTATCGTGCTCACTTTCGTCATCCAACCCCAAGCTCTTGGCACCTACCATTTGCCCACGATCTGTTACCCTTTCATACAAGCACTCCACGAGAACAGGCTCCACCTCTTCAAGTTGCACTGGACACTTGGCATCTGCTAACTTCTCTACACACATGCTCTTCTTAACAAAAGGCTCATCTTCGCTGACAAGCTCCTCCACAATCGGCATAGATGCTTCATCCACAGGTAATTCCCAAGGAACATAGTCAATCATAGGCCTTACCCTAACAGGATCCACACTTCGTATCACTGGCACCATCCTCGACGGGAACATAGAACAAACTACCGCTTCAACAGGCACACAATCTGTAGGCTTTAACAAGCCTAACTCCAGCTTTCTTTTCATTTTCTTGCTCTTCACCTTGGCAACTTTGATTGCCTCGGCATAAGTCTTTGGCTCTTCATCATCCACCTTATCTCGAACTCGAGGACACAGGCAAGCTAGGAATTTCTCTAGCTTGAAACCATCCGCATTGACCACTCTGGTTACAACCACTAAATCCTTCCAGCTCGCTTCAAACTTTTCGACAAAAGCATCAAAATTTTCACTTAGTTCTTGTCGCAACCCTTTAATCTTTGCATCCGCTTCAACAGCCGACACCACTTTGTGAAACTTGCAGAGAAACCGCTCTCGAAAACCAACCCAATCTTGCTTACTTGCAGCTTCCAGACCATCAAACCAGGCTTTTGCTTTACCTCGCAGCACCAACGGAACTGTCTCCAACTTTTCTTCATCACTCAACATTTGCAATGAGAGCATAAATAACTCGAAATCTGCTAGCCACTCATCCGCATCTTCTTCACCACTAAAAATTGGGCCAACACTCTGCCACATTTTTGTTTATAAACACATCACCAGGGAGCAATCAGTGTGCTCCTCCGTGGGGGCACCAGAAGATGGAGAGGGGGAATGGGGAACACACCCGACACATACGTAATTGCCCCTATATAGCTCAGGGTATTCACAGCACCCCTGTCCTCTCCAAAACACCTTCAAAAAAGACGATTCACACTAGCAGGGCCTCGCCTGCACTTCGCCCAATGCACAAACACTTTGCACAATCCTCGGACAGTGATCACAGCGATCTTGCCCGCTTCTCGCACTTCCACAATTCAACACCTCTCTCTCTTTCTCTCTCACACACACAGGGGCCGTGGGGGGCGCACACGCTCACACACACTGGCACCACACACCCTGGAGACGAGCAAAGAAGAAAAGGGGAGAAGGGGGGAGAGACGACGCAAAACCGGCAATGATAGCTTTCCTTCGATGAAAAACACCATGTACAAAATCCATACAATCTTCTCTAGGCCACACCATGGCCATCACTGTTTCACGCAAAGGGGCACACACCTCCCTCCAAACTCGGCTGCTCGACACACAGCTCGACAAAAAATTGACCATTGGCTTTGCTCTGAAAGCAACTCCGTGTCTTGGTAGCCCTCGCTAGCTCCATCTCTTGCAAAGCCTTCGCCCTTTTGAGCCGTGTCACAGACTACACTTTGCCATGGCGTGCCGACTTCGATCGTCGAGCACACGAAACTCCTCACTTTCCTCTTCTCAATTTTCTTTCTTTTCCCCTCCAAGAAAAAGACCCCGCTCGAAAACGATGCCCTTCCCTTTCCTCCCTTTCCGTCTTTGTTTCTTTTTAAGTGAAGGAAATTTTTTTCCTTTTTTTGGCACTAGCCCCTGGCGCCACTGCTTTGCTTTTCTGTTCCTTCCTTAGATTAACTTTGCCTTGCCTTGAAGTTCATCACCTTTTTTTTTTCACTTTGGAGTCCAGCCACTCTTTTTGTTTTTTCCAACTCCAGCCACTACTTACCTTTTGAATTTACAACCAAAGTTGTTGGTAGGTTCATTTCCCACGTCGTCGGTGCTTCCATGTGCACGAATTTGTTCCTCCAAGCCACACCTCTCGAGAACTTTTTCCGCATTAAGAACATTCCACATCTTTCCATCGCAAATCGCACAGTTGGAAAAAAATCAAGCTTGCTCCCTCCTGTCGTAATTGTCTGTCCACTTGAAGTGGGCATATCTCAATGCCCCTGACTCCGATCGACGACCCGCAAGTTTTGGCTGACTCCCCATCTTGCATGCAATTCTCCAAGACCTGAGCAAGCTCAAAAATACCTTTCTCAGCACGCCTATCGACGTGGCCCGATGAGCACGTACCCAACCCCCGGCAAATATTCTACAGGCCATAACTTGTCCGTTTGAGCTCCGAACAGCAAACCGAAAAGACGAGCATGTTCGACAGCTTGAGCATTACACTCGTATCCACTGATCCTAGTTTTCGCCACCTGCCTGTACCTGCCCTGCCCGTCGGAGATCTGCAAAGCATTCCATCTTCGGACAATCATAACTTTCACACCAAAGCCCCATTTGACAAGCCGTCTGGACGAGCTTCTAGAGCATTTCGGATACCACATTTTGGGACACATTTCCCACATTTCGAACACCGTGACCTACCATCTCAATTATCCCAATTTGGAGGCTCCCCTGGCCTAAAAAAACACTTTAAGCATACATTTCCACATCGAGTCTCCTGCTGCCCAGGGCCTTCATACCTGCTTTAGCCCTTTGCCATGCACCTGTTAGCACCCTTTGCATTGCATAGCACACTTTATAGCGCGGACCAACTTTGGTTGCATCAGCGTGTATATGCGTGTACATCGACCATTGGAGTCGAGAGATGGACGTGGCTCCCTTCGCATGGTGCAATTCCCAAGGCAAACCCAACACAACAAGCCCCCTCCCCGTGATGGTGATAGTGTCAACTCTTCCCACTACACTCTACCAAGTGCTGACCTCTCATGAACTGCCCCCCCCCCCCCCCCCCCCCCCCCCCCCCCCCCCCCCCCCCCCCCCCCCCCCCCCCCTCTCCGACAGTGACCTCTCAGTGCCAATTTATAGGTGTTGGCTGCTTGGATTATGGTAATCCCGATGTGATTAGGGTAAGCTAAATGGGGAGACAAAGCAAGTGGTGGGCCCGGTGTGGTTGACCCTTGCTTTGTTTTGAGAGGTTATTAAAAGATGAGAATCTCTAGGTGGAACTTTGTGACCATCACCTAGAGAGAGGGAATTTACAAAGTGGTAATTTACAATGGCTTGGGTGAAAACTAAAGAAATGATGAAAATAACCTATAAATCACTAAAAATGGCATCGTGGTTGCGTGATGCCGGCGAATGGTGTGTTGCCGGTGCGTCGGTGTAGAGCGTACTTCTTTTCGGGGTCGGCCGAGGCATGTATTTGGCGCATTTTCTCTTTTTGTTGTTGGCGGCGCGTGCTTTGGTTCCTCCTTTTTGTCGATGTCATAGTCGTAGCCCTTTGGTTTTTGTATTTGTGGTGCGGTGCGTATATGCATGTGTGTGTACGTATTGGTGCATGAGGGCGGATGTGTGTGTATGTGTGAGTGCGCAAGCGTGCGTGTATGTGTGTGTATTTGTATATGTATGTGTGTGCGTTCAAGTGTGCGTGGAAACGGGGCTTAATAGTATTATGTATATAATATATATATATATATATATTTCGTGTTGGTTGGCGGCCGGCCGCCTGCAGGCTACGCGAGGCGGATGGGGGGGGAGATGGGGTCAGAGAGAGGGTGTGGGTGTGTGTGTGGTGTGTGTGTGTGTAGAGAGAGAGAGAGAGAGAGAGAGAGAGAGAGAGAGAGAGAGAGAGAGAGAGAGAGAGAGAGGTTTCTGCGGCCTGTACAGGCCCGAGAGGGAGAGGGAGAGAGAGAGAGAGATTACTGCAGCCGTCACTGGCTGAGAGAAGGAAAGAGAGAGATTAATGGCCTGCGCCTTTGGGCTGAGAGAGAGAGAGAGAGAGAGAGAGAGAGAGAGAGAGAGAGAGAGAGAGAGAGAGAGAGGGTTTACTGCAGCCTCCGCACTGAGAGAAGGAGAGAGATGGTTTACTGTGACCTCCGGGCTGTGACGAGTTCAAGAGGGAGAGAAGGCGAGCCAAGGTGGTGTGTGTGTGTGTGTGTGTGTGTGGATAAGGGAGATAGGGTTTTGGATATCCTATGCGCCTTCACAGGCTGGCCGAGAGCGATCGGATGAGAACGAGAAGGGGTCGGGGTGAGGTGGTGAGAGGAGGTGAGGGTGGATAAGGGAGGGAGTGTGTGTGGATAATAGAGAGAGAGAGAGAGTATTTTTTTTCCTGTGCCTTCACAGGCTGGCTGAGAGCGAGAGAGAGAGAGTGTGAGGGAGAGAGAGGGATAGGGTGAGGTCCGCGCCTCGTGGGCAGCCGGACAAGAGAGCGAGGGAAGGGGGGGGGGGAAATTTGGCAATGGAGTGGGGTAGGGGGGGGGGGGGGGGGGTATGTGGAGAGAGAGAGAGGGGAAATATTATTCTTTGTTTTGCATGGTGGCTTAAGGACGAGAGGAGGGGAGCAAGTCAATAGGGTGGGGAGAGAGGGAGAATATTAGCGGGCCAAGGGAGGGAGAGTGAGGCCGAGGGAAGGGAGTGTGAGAGGGTGGGGCGAAGAGTGTGGATAAGAGTACGGGAGAGAGAGTTCGCCTGCGGCTCGACACAGAGGGAGTGCGAGATGGAGAAAGCGAGAGAAGGGGTGGGTGCTCGAGGCCGCTCCTGACCTAGGGTGGCCAGGAGGGGGGGGGGGGGGGGGGGGGGGGGGTCATTGAGGGTCAACGGGGTGCGGGTAAGAGAGAGAGAGAGAGCGGTTTTCGGCCATTGGTAGGCAACGAGGGAGGTAGAGAGAGAAAATGGCCGGGCCACCTGCATGGGCTGTGATAAACAACGTCAGGCCATTTCTTAAGCCTCCTGATGGTGTTGCTATAGCTTCCACAAGGGAAAAATACATGTTTTTTTTTTCTATGATTTCCAAAAATCGACCATCAACAGCTTGGAGAAGATGAAGGAAGCTCAAGCCACACAATAGAGAGTGTGTTACTTAGTGTGCAATGGAAAGATAGATAGCCCTAGAGTGATGCGCGTAGATACAATGCATGGTGGAAAAAACCTCCTAAAGAGGGAAAAAATGCCCCGATGGTCCTAGTGTGTTCACACACATCACTACCACATGTATATGGTAACACCCGGTTGTTTGGGCACCCGGGACCTTGGGTGGGGTTTATCCACTCCGGATTGTGAATAAGGAATGGGTGCTGTTTTTTTCACCCTTAGGTGGCCGTGAGACAAGAAGAGTACTGGTCATGATTATTATAGACAATGTTTTGATTGATAGTACCCTGTCTTAAGTTTAAAGATGTCTGTTTGTTAAAAGAATGCTTTTCACTACTATCTTTATACTTGATTGAAGTAATTACTGTGATGGAACATTAAAAGAAACCATTATTTTAAATGTTAAAACAATGTAGTAGCAATTAGAAAATAAATAAATCATGTGTGAGTGCGGGGTGGTAAGTGGGGATTGACTAAGGTTGTCAATCATGGACGGGTGGACCTGATTAGTCAGGTAACTACCCATCCCTGCGCACTAAAACGTTTACAAAACTTCTTCACTTGGAAGAGGAATCTACCAGCAGCTGTGCCCTCACATATGTTAGGGGGAAAAAAGCGTTGGTTGAGGATACCTTAACCCAATTTGTGGAAGTTATAGGGCCGAAATAGTTTTTTGGACTTTTAATACGTTGTCCCGTTTTCGCTACGAGACAGGACTAGGTCTTCTTCTAAGGCTATAGACCCAAGCCATTGTTAATGGTAGAGGTCTATTCCTTGCATTTTTCTTGTTTAGAGACTCTGATTTTTATCAGACCTAGAGACCTGTCAAGGATCCCATCCCAATTTTGGTATTGGCGGGTTCGGGATCTCACAAGTGGTATCAGAGCCTAGGTTTCAGAGCCTCGGTTAGCTTGGAAAAATTTCGTACTATCTGAAAAGTTTTTTTGAAAAAAAAAACAAGAAAAATTGGTTGGCTAATCCAAGGCTTCTGCGTCGATAATTCAGGAAGATCCTGTGGTTGGATATCGCAAGTTCCAAGTCTTTGAGCTTATTTATGAGAATGCTTGTCGTTCTCCAAACTATTTTTTCCGACGAAGCGTGATGGAGCTACTGACGAAGGCTCACACTCCTCATTCGACTCGGATAGATAAAGGCTGGGAGATCGAATGGAGCAATGAAGGCGGGACTTATTACATCCATGCTTGGAAGCTAGGATGTCTTACCACAGATTTAAAGAAACTACGCTGGGTACAATCACTGTTCCCACTTATCCAGGAGACATGGGAAAACCCCTGAATGAATGGGTATGGGATAAAGTGGTGGAGATAATTTCATGTCGAAGAATCAAAAATTTTTCTCAGAATACTCCTAAGAATTTGGATCTTTTAATTTACTTTTCGATTTCCAATGAGTATAAGACCTATTATACCAATCAGTTAGAGGATTATAGAAATCTGATACAAACACCCATCGTTTGTATCATCATATTCCAAGTCATCCAGCTATGTGGATTCTTTAAAGGCCACAAAAATTTACAACAAGTTAGGATGAGATACCCTAAGCCTCTTTTGTAAAGCTATCCTTGTAAATAATCACCTATTGAATGAGGAAGATAAAAGAGCCACTCGCTTGGCCAAGGTTAGCAATCCTAGAGTTTTGTAAACCACTATAAGACAATAATGTAAAACTTTGAGTTACTTATATAATGGTATACATTATTTTCTTTCCCAAATTACTTAAGGAATCTAAAGTTAAATTAGCATTCACTCAAAAAATTAAGGATTGACCTAGTAAATGAGACAGAGGTTCTCGATAATATGAAAAGAATTTGAATCTTGAAATTGAGATAGTTATTAAGAAACCAACTCACATTCTTTATGTACACGATAGCCTTCCCTGGAAATGACATAGATATGAAAGTATTAAGGTACGAGACTAATAGGAAGCCGAAAAGAACTCTTGGTATGATACTTCTTAAAACCCTTTACATATTCTTGGTCAACCAGGTTAGAGCACAAAGGGGGTACCTCTGTTGCAATAGTGGAAGCTTGTGCCGAATGCAGATTGCTCAAGATGGCAAGAACATGCCGAGCGCATTCAGATTGGCAAATCTCGAATACATGATACTTGTCGAACGCTGATTGCTTTGAATGGTCAGTTAGGCCGAGCATGTTCATGTTGACAAGGTGGATAAATGAATCTTTTATAGAATGGATTTAATCTGGTTTTTGAGATGATACAAATGGTTTGTAAAGGTTTTTAAGACGGGCTCAACACTGAGAGTTTCTTAGGATAAAATTGAGTAACAAGTAATCAGTAAGGAAGTGTAGAAACTCTCACCAGAGTGTATCTTTGAAAAACTAGAAAGAACTCTTAGAATAATCAGTAACATTTGGTAAAGTATAAAGATTATCTCACCAAAGATGCCACTTGGGAGGATGAATTTCTCTTCTCAAAGATTTCCCAAAAACCGGTTGAGATGAGGACATCTCAAGTTCTTCAGTTGGGGTGATTGTAAGGTTTCCAGTTTTTGAAACCTTAGAAATTGTATAAAGCCTGATCAAATTTACTTGGTTGTTAAGAAAACACAGTAGAATGATCCAACTATGGCAAATATTGGTATTTTTCGAACCGTAACCAGAGCTTTACTATGGTTAGAATTTTTCAGAACAGAATTCTGATAAAATCTGGAAAAGTTACAGGCTCGGAAAGGTTACACTATGAATTTAATTAGTTCAGTAAAATTGAATGGTTTGAGTAATTATTACTGCTAAAGACTTTTTATCTTAAGGTCTTAGAATTGCAGATATTTTCAAAATTAATCATTAAAAGTCAACAAACTAGCAAAAAATAAATTCTGTGTATGTGGGGGGCTGTGTGGGATAATGATGAACTTTCCAAGACTATATTTAATAGCAGGGGGCGTTTTTGGAGCTGTAGGGATACTTGGGATGCAAATTACTGCTATTTTCCAGCCTGTGAGTGCCCAAAAACCTATAAATATGACCCCTTGCTTCACATTTTGGACAGACTCGGAGCCTTGGTACATTCTCTCTCATCTAGAGAGACCTCTACGCAGAAATCACTAGAGAGCAAAGCTCTAGTTGGTTAATCAACGGTAATTAGCACTAGCCTTTCTTAATTAGCAAAGCTATGTTAACCTATTTACAATTTTCTTAATTAATTGAAGATTAATCCTATGTATACTCAAAAATCCTCTTTTAATTAAATTTATTTACTGATTATTGTGATTAATCTTAGGGATACTAAGCTAATTAATTATTATATCATATTAGGACTGAAATTATCCATTTTAACCATAAATTAATGATAATTATAAGAATTAAGTTTATATTAAAATGAGATAATTATCGAAGATGTGTTAGACTGTCATTATATTAGGAAATTATTTTGTAATTTTTTGAGTAATTTCCATAATTAATTAAGCCGAATTACACTATTTTTAAGAGAAAAGTAAAAGGAAAAATAATCAAACTAATCCAAAATGCTTTGATATATTTATCAGTGGTAAATCACATCTTACGAAACCCGTGATAATTATCTTAATGACAGATAATTAGTTTACCTAATTATTTTAGCAGAATTACACTATTTTTAGGATAAATTAAAAGAAAGAAAATAACAAATTGATCCAAAATTCTTTGAGAAAATTATCAGAAATACATCACATCTTATGGAACCCGTGATAATTATCTTTACCTCAGATAATTAGTTTACCTAATGATCTTAGCATAATTACATTGTTTTTAGAAAAAATTAAAAAAGGGAAAATATCAAAATGATTCAAAATGCTTTGAGATAATTATTAGAGGTAAATCACATCTTATGGAACTCGTGATAATTATCTTAACCTTAGATAATTAGTTTAACTAATAAATTTAGCATAATTACATTGTTTTGAGGAAAACTAAAAGGGTGAAAATAGATAATTGATTCAAAATGCTTTGAGATAATTATCAGAGGTAAATCACATCTTATGAAACCCGTGATAATTATCTTAACTTTAAATATGTAGTTTAACTAATTATGTCAGCATAATTATACTGTTTTTAGGAAACATTAAAAGGGGGAATATAGCAAATTGATTCAAAATGATTTGAAATAATTATCGGAGGTAAATTACATCTTATGAGACTCGTAATAATTATTTGAACCTCAGGTAGTTATTTTAACTAATTATCTCAATGTAATTACACTATTTTTAGGAGAAATTAAAAGGGGAAAAATAGCAAATTGATCCAAAATGCTTTGAGATAATTATCAAAGGAAAACTATATCCTATGACCCGTGATAATTATCATTATCTGAGATAAATAGTTTAACTAATTATCTCAGCAGAATTACACTGTTTTAAGGAGAAAAATAGGAAAAAATAGCAAATTAAACTAGAAACTTATGAGATAATTATCAGAGGTAAATCACATTTTAAAAAACTCGTGATAATTATGTTAACTACAAATAATTAGTTTATTTAGTTATCCTAGTAGAAAAACACTATTTTTGAGGGGAAGTAAAGGGAAAAATTAGTAAATAATGTGATATGATTACATACTATTTATCAGAGTTAGACTACATGACAAAAATGCTGTGATAATTATGTCAAGGTTAGAAACTTAGTATAGATATTTATCTAAGTCAAATTATATTAATTCTAGTTGAAAATTAAAGAGGGAAATTAGTAAATCGTGCTATAAGATTACATGCTATTTATTAGAGCTATATTACATGATGAAAAGGGTGTGATAATTATGTCAAGTTTAGAAACTTAGTTTAGATATTTATCTAAGTCAAAATATACTAATTTTGATTGAAATTTAAAGGGAGAAATTAGTAAATCATATTATATAGTTACATACTACTTATCAGAGTTATATTACATGACAAAAAGGGCTTGATGATTATGTTAAGGTTAGAAACTTAGTATAGATATTTATCTAAGTCAAATTATACTAGTTCTAGCTGAAAATTGAAGATGGAAATTATATAATTAAGTTGGAAAATAATAAGATAATTACCAGAGGTCAGAAATATCCTTATCTACTTGTGATAATTATACCATAATTTATTAGTAAGGTTAGAAAATTATAATTGACTAAAAGTCCTATTTTTGGCCAAAGATTAATTAAAAAAATAGACTTTGCAGTCAAAATTTTTTAGGAAAATTATAGTAAGTGTAAACCTGTGATATAAAGTTGAGGAAATGAAATATTTGAAAGAAAATAAATCGAATAAATGTTAAGCTCAAAATAAGCAGATTCCAAGCTTAAGATTCGATGGAGAAATTAGGAAAAAGATATAGAAAATTATAAGAAAATTAGGATAGCCTAGAAAACCCTTAGGAAAGCTGTGGAAAAATTTATCATGCCTATTTTAGGCAAATAAGAAATTAGTAGGTCAAGAATTTACCAATTAAGACTATAAATTTAACCTAGATTTGGGTAAAATTGGATACAAAGGTTACGCCTAGCTTTCGGATAAGCTTTCAGATAATTTACCTAATGATTAGACGTCCTTTTTATAAGGATAAGAAGTTATGGCACCTAAAAGGACCCGAGAAAATCCGACATCTGATGATGAGGACGTAGCTCCAAAACGAACTAAAGCGTCGCACGACGACGAAGCCGGGCCTATTAGTAGGCCTACGGAGGAGAGTCTTCAAGCGCCAACGCAATAACAGATGGCTGATCAGTCCCAAGTGGATTTTTCATTATTCAATTAAGTCTTTAAATAGTTTAAGTTCTTATATAAGTTAACATTGCATACGTAAGGAGTGAGTAAGAATCAGAAAAGGTATAGTTGGTCAAAAGGTAACTTCCAAGAAACCAGCGTGCATTTGTTTATAATATATGAAAGAATTTTTTGGATTAAAATTGATTGAATTAGGAAAGATATGATTGATCATCCTTAAGACAACTTGTCTCAAGACACCTCCGACTCCTTGGTATAAATTGATGATAATGATTGGCTTTCCAGCCACCACGAATAAGTCGGTTACCCCCATGAACGATGAGTTTCTACTCCGTGTCATGTCTTGATGTTTCTACATAAGTTATGATAACTTTTTTTATCCTAGGGGAGCCGCCCGGTTGTATGGGAAACTGGTTTGGTGTATGGGCACCCAGAACCTTGGGTGGGGGTTTATCCACTCCGGATTGTAAATAAGGAATGGGTGCCGTTTTTTTAACCCTTAGGTGGTCTTGAGACAAGAAGAGTACTGGTCATGCTTATTATGGACAATGTTTTGATTGATAGTACCATGTCTTAAGTTTAAAGATGTCTGTTTGTTAAAAGAATGCTTTTCACTACTATCTTTATACTTGATTGAAGTAATTACTGTGATGGAACATTAAAAGAAACCATTATTTTAAATGTTAAAACAATGTAATAGTGATTAGAAAATAAATAAATCATGTGTGAGTGCGGGGTGGTAAGTGGGGATTGACTAAGGTTGTCAATCATGGACGGGTGGACCTGATTAGTTAGGTAACTATCCATCCTTGTGCACTAAAACGTTTAGAAAACTTCTTCACTTGGAAGAGGAATCTACCAGCGGCGGCTGTGCCCTCACATATGTTAGGGGGGGAAAAGCGTTGGTTGAGGATACCTTGACCCAATTTGTGGAAGTTATAGGTCCGAAATAGTTTTTTGAACTTTTAATACGTTGTCCCGTTTTCATTGCGAGACAGGACCAGGTCTTCTTCTAAGGCTATAGACCCAAGCCATTGTTAATGGTAGAGGTCTATTTCTTGGATTTTTCTTGTTTAGAAACTCTGATTTTTATTAGAGTCTCTATTTCTTGGATCTTTCTTGTTTAGAGACTCTGATTTTTATTAGACCTAGAGACCTGTCAAGGATCCCTTCCCGATTTTGGTATTGGCGGGTTGGGGATCTCACAGGGATGTACATCAATCGGACATTGTTACTGCTTTTTTGAATGGTGACATATTTGAGGAAGTCTATGTAACGAAGCCTTGTGGTTCTGTCAAGAAAGAACAAGAGGATAAGGTGTGCAAATGTAACAAAGATTTTTATGGGTTGAAGCAGTCTCCTACTGCTTGGTATGAGAAGGCTGACACTCATTTGGTCAAATGAGGATTTTGTAACAGTCTACTATCAGAAAGTACATTGTATGTAAAGCATGAGGGTGATGTATTTCTCATTGTTGTTCTTTATGTGGATGATTTTTTGATCACTTGTCCCAATGAGGCACATATTACTAAGTTAAGGCTGATTTGAATGCTACTTTCAAGATGAAATATTTGGGGCTGTTGCATCATTACTTGGGCATACAATTTACACAGTGTGATGGTGGTATTGCCTTGTGTCAAAAAAGTTACATAGAGACATTGCTATGTAAGTTTGGACTTGAGGATTGCAAGTCTATTGCCACTCCCATGGAAATAGGTTTGAAGTTGAGTCTACATTATGCTTGTGATCTGGCTGATGTCACTCTTTACCAAATCGCTATTGGATGCCTCATTTATGTATGCAACAAGAGGCCGGATATTCAGTTTGCAGTCTCAGAAGTTAGCAGATTTATGCATAGCCCAAGGTATAAGCATTGGCACGCTCTCAAGAGGATTTTTTGCTACCTTAGTGGCACTATACATCTTGGCTTGTTTTATCCCAAGGGGGGATCATTGCCGCCAGATTTACATGCTTTTTTGGACTTAGATTGGGCTGGTTGTTTTGACACGCGAGTGTCCACAAGTGTCTTTTGTTTCATGCTTGGTAGTTCATGTATATCATGGTTGAGCAAGAAGCAACCCACTAAGGCCACTTCTAGTTGTGAGGCTGAGTACATGGCAGTCTTCACAGCTAAAGTTGAGTGTGTATGGCTTAGACGCCTTATGGCTGATTTGGGTGTTGGACAAGACACTACCAACACTATCTACACTAACAGTCAGAGTGCATGGCAATTGTGAGGAACCCAGTTTTTCATGCTCGGAGCACATTACTACTATGTCAGGGAGAGGCTCTCAGCAAGAGAGATCAGCTTGGATTATGTGCCAACACAGGACAACCTTGTAAATCTTTTCACAAAGGCATTGTATTGTGAGAAGCTCAAAGATTTTCGCAAAGCTTTGGGCTTACTCCCCTTTGTGGACTGATCATGTCCTCAAGGCATGGCACTTCCCTTTACTCATGTGCCAGCTCTCGTTCATTGCATCACTCCAGGGGGGGTTTGTTACCATACACATGTGGTAGTGATGTGTGTGAACACACTAGGACCGCCAGGGCAGTTTTTCCCTCTTTAGGATGTTTTCTCCCCCGTGCATTATATATACACCCATCACTCTAGGGCTATCTATTTTTCCATTGCACACTAAGTAATATACTCTATATTGTGTGCCTTGAGCTCCTTCATCTTCTCCAAGCTGTGTGTGTTTTCTTGCAACCCTAATTCCAACATGGAGGAATATAGCACCTTGCTTCTCCTATCTTTGGGTACTTTGGCTTGTAGTCTCGAGGGCATCCTTAGAGAAGCATTAGAACTTGAGCAAGGTGTGCATGAGCTGTTGTAGTTGGAGATCCCATGGAGTCTCATTGAGCTGTGGAAATCCATTGGTCCTCCCCATAAGAAAAAATAGCCTAGCTTAAAATCCCATAGAGAATTTTCAAATGTGGTGAAAATTTTTAGGGGCCCAGTGGTGTGAGGATACATTCCCCCATGTATACAGGCTTTGTAGCATGCTTTCTCTGGCAAGGGGCCATAATAAAGAATGATAAGGTGCTTTTGACAAAGACACAGGAATTTGACAAGATTTTGTCACAAAGTATTTATATTAAGTATGTGCCAATTCTAAGGGCTATGCTTAGTGAATATTCTCTTTGCAAAACTTTTGTGTAGAATGAATAGAGTATTTTGTCACTCAAATTGTGTGGAATTTCCTTGGGTAATGTTGAACGGCCCAATAGCTCAATCATGCAATTAACATGTTCGTGAATGGGCATCAATCCATACTGGGCTACCATTAACAGAAAGTGATGGCATCCCTCTTTCACTAAACCTAAGTGGTTTCACGTAGATAGAAGATTTGTAAAAGCTACAAGGTCTGGGTTAACCCCTTCATGAAGCATCTTCTAAAAGCAAGCCATGGCTATGACGAGAATAACCAAGAATACTTGCATTCCATTCATCTACGCTACACCCTTGAGCCGTTGCAAAAACTTTGTGGGCTTCATGAAGACTTGGACTATAGTGCCACCTTTTGATAGGTATCTAGGGACAACTTGGCTTGCTCTAGTTTTTTCCTATTGCAGATGCTCCATTGTCTACTAGGGCCTTGTACATCTTGATGTAGATATTGTTCTTTGGTGGAGATAACATTTACCAGCCAGCATCTACTATATGTTGGTTTGTGTGCCTTATTGTTTGGTATTGAGGATAGTGGATAAACCAATGTCACCACATGTGGTACTATTTATGATTCTTGGGATGAGGGACTTGATGCTTTCAAGCTCTTTGTGTTGTTTGAGGATTGCTCAAGTGGGATCTAGAGTGAAGAGCATCAGATGGGCCTAGTTGCTCCTTTTTTCCCTTATAATGGGGAAGTGCTGAGATATGAGGGAATGCCCAACATGAGAGTCGACGACTTTCTCACGTATAATGTGATGGTAACCTCTTTGGAGGAGGAAATGGCTTGGAGAATAGATAAAGAACCTAGATTTTTGGGGTTGACTTTAGGAATCTTGCTTTGTTCAGTCCATTAAAATACAAAGTATAATCAATTATTAAAATACAAAGGATAATGAAAGGTTGCTTGGAATATGGCCTGGCAATTATGAATGCATGGTGCTTGCAGATTATGCCAGAATTTGAGTCCATTAGGACTCGCTTTTGTGGAAATTTTGTAGTAACAATGGGTGTCGAGGTGCGTTGAGATAGCCACGAGTAGGTGCTAGGCTATTATTTTTGCAAATGCAAAGTGAAGGTGTCTCTCTAAATGTAAACATCTCAGTTACGCAAGATGCTCATATAGGAAAAATAATACATGATGGTGACATCGTTAGTCATGGGCTATTGAAAAAAACATTGTGCTTGAGACTACCTTGATATACGTGTCCACTTACACCAAATGTGGTGTACTTTGTCTCTTGGAGTGCATTGATTTCAAGATATGCCCAAAAACAAACAACATCAGTTGACACAAAGCAAGGATAGCTGATGTGAAGCGAGGGTATCTCTCTGGAAAAAATTACCTATGCTTGCATCCTGAAGGCTTGTGACATGACACACCATGTTGATATGGGAAAAAGAATGCTTAAGGAGTTCTTTTGTTTGGAATGCCATCATTTGGAACACACTGATTGTGGCATATGCCCAAGAAGGGCACAGGGAGGAATCTCTAGGTTTTTTTTAGCTGATGTAAAGCAAGGGCCTCTCTCAAGCTGTGGGCTGTCTTCAGTGGATGCAAAGTGAGAGTGTCTCTCTGAATGCAATCACCTACGTTTGCATCTTGCATGTATGGTGATTGTCTTAGATCAAACAAGGAGTCTCTATTGGCACTGTAGGTGCTTTGAACGAGCTCTTGGTTGTTTTTGGTAGACGTGAAGTGAGGGTCTCTCTCCATATAGGTTTCTGGGGGCTATTGGAAAAAGAGATCGTGTTTGGGAATGCCTTGGTCTACACATCTGTCATCTGTGCTGTACTTTTTTCAAAATTCACAAAACGTTCTTGAGGAGCTTCATATCCAAGAGGTCATTCTTGCAATACACTGATTGCAAGACTTGTCTAACAAGAGAAGGCCACAAGCACTGGGCTGTTTTTAGTGAATACAAATCCATGGCTCCAGATACAATCCCCTACGCTTGGTGTTTTCAAGGCACATGGCACTATAGAAATACTGAAATGTGGTTTACTTCAGAAGGCATGACATGATTTCTTGAAGCAGTTTCTCTATGGGATGTCATCTATTGGAATGCACCACTGATTGGCCAGATTTGCCCAGCACAGGCAATGCAATAAACTCTTGGCATTCTGTATAGCAGATGCACTGATTGCGGTATTTTTCCAATAGGGCGAGGGCCAACAGTAGGCACTGGGCTGTTTTTGCAAATGCAAAAAACTCTGGGCATTCTGTATAGCAGATGCACTGATTGCGGTATTTTTCCAATAGGGCGAGGGCCAACAGTAGGCACTGGGCTGTTTTTGCAAATGGAAAGTGAGGGTATCTCTCAAGATGTAGTCATTTGTGTTATGCAAGACCTCATGTAGGAAAAAAAATTCATGTCGATGACATTATTAGTCATGGGCTATTGAAAAAAACATCATGATTAAGACTACCTTGGTCAAGGTATCTGCTTATGCCAGATATGGTGGACTTGTCTCTTGTAGTGCAGTGATTAGAGGACATGCCCAATAGAGAACAACATCAATTGCCACAAAGCAAGGATAGTGAATGTGAAGCCAAGGCATCTCTCTGGCAATAGTTACCTATGCTTCCATCTTGAGGCATGTGGCACGCTACACCATCATGATATAGGCAAAATAATGCTTAAGGATTCCTTTTGTTTGGAATTCCATCTCTTGGAACACACTGATTGCGGCATATGCCCAAAAAGGGTAGAGCAAGGATATTCTGGGATGTTTAGCTTATGTGAAGCAAGCACCAGTCTCCAATTGTGGACTGTTTTCAGTGGATGCAAAGTGAAGGTGTGTGCATAGGTGTTTGCATCTTGAATGGATGGTGAATGTTCTAGATCAAACAAGTAAACTCTATTGGTGCCGTAGGTGCTTTGAAAGAGCTCTTGGTTGTTTTTGGCAAATGCAAAGTGAGTGTCTCTCTCCATATAGTTTGTTAGGGGCTGTTGGAAAAAGATATCGTCTTTGGGAGTTCCTTATTCTACACATCTATCAACAGTGGTGTACTTTTTTTAGAATGCACAAAAAGTGCTTGAGGAGCTTCCTATCCAAGAGGTCATTCTTGCAATGCACTGTTTGCAAGCTTTGTCTACCAGTAGAAGGGCTAGCAAGCACTGGGATATTTTCAGTGTATACAAAGGAAGGGCTCTCTCCAAATGCAATCACCTATGCTTGTAGTTTGCAAGGAACATGGCACTACACAAATGTTGAACTGTGGTGTACTTCATAAGGCACCACATGATTTCTTGAAGCACTTCCTCTTTGGGATGTTCTCTATTGGAATGCACACTGATTGGGGGATTTTCCCAGCACAGGCAGGGCCAAAAAACTCTAGGCATTGTTCAACCGATGTACTGATTTCCATATATGCCCAATAGGGGTAGCGCCAATAGACGCTAGGCTGTTTTTGAAAATGTAAAATGAGTGTTTCTCTCAAGATGTAGTCATTTTTGTTGCACAAGATGCTCATATAGGCAAAAGAATTCCCAATGATGACATTGTTATCCATGGGCTATTGAAAGAAACGTCGTGCTTGAGACTACCTTGGTCAAAGTGCTTGGTTATGCAAGATATGGTGTACCTCATCTCTTGGAGTGCATTGATTGCAAGGTATGCCCAACAACGAACAACATCAGCTTACACAAAGCGAAGGACATCGGATGTGAAGCAAGGGTATCTCTCTCGCAACAATTACCTATGCTTGCATCTTGAAGGCATGTGGCACAGCACACCATGCTGATATGGGCAAAAGAATGCCTAAGGAGTTATTTTGTTTGGAATGACATCTTTTGGAACACATTTATTGTGGCATATGCCCAAGAAGGGCAAAGCCAAGAATCTCTAGGCTATTTTTAGCTAATGCAAAGCCAGGGCCTCTCTGCAATTGTAAGTTGTTTTTAGTGGATGCAAAGTGAGGGTGCCTCTCCAAATGCAATCACCTACGTTTGCATATGGAATGCATGGTGACGGTCCTAGACAAAACAAGGAGTGTCTATTGGCACCATATGTTCTATGAAAGAGATCTTGATTGTTTTTGATAGATGAAAAGTGAAAGTCTCCCTCCATATAGTTTGTTAGGAGCTGTTGGAGAAAAAGATAGTGTTTGGGAATGCCTTGGTCTACACATCTGTCATCTGTGGTGTACTTTTTTTAGAATGCACAAAAAGGTATCGAGGAGCTTCCTATCCAAGAGGTCATTCTTGCAATGCACTGATTGCACGACTTGTCTAACAAGAGAAGGGCCACAAGCACAGGGTTGCTGTTTTTAGTGAATACAAATCCATGGATATCTCCAGATGCAATCCCCTACGCTTGGTGTTTGTAAGGCACATGGCACTATAGAAATAATGAAATGTGGTGTACTTTAAAAGGAATGACATGATTTCTTGAAGCACTTTCTCTCTGGGATGTCATCTATTGGAATGCACCACTGATTGGTGAGATTTTCCCAGCATGGGTAGTGCAACAAACTCTGGGAATTCTTTGGTAGATGCACTGGTTGCGGTATTTTCCCAATAGGGGCAGCACCAGCAGTAGGCACTAGGCTGTTTTTGCAAATGCAAAGTGAGGGTATCTCTCAAGATGTAGTCATTTGTGCTATGCAAGATTCTCATATAGGCAAAAAAATTCACGTTGATGACATTATGAGTCATGGGTGATTGATAAAAGGTCATGATTAAGACTACCTTGGTCAAGGTGTTTGCTTATGCTAGATATGGTGTACTTGTCTCTTGGAGTGCATTGATTAGAGGACATGCCCAATAGCAAACGACATGAATTGACACAAAGCAAGGATAGTGAATGTGAAGCCTAGGCATCTCTCTGGCAATAGTTACCCATGCTTCCATCTTGAAGGCATGTGGTGCGCTACACCATGCTAATATTGTGAGATTCCCAACTTGCCGATACCAAAATCAGGATGGGATCCTTGACAGGTCTCTAGGTCTAATAAAAGTCAGAGTCTCTAAACAAGGAAAATACAAGGAATAGACCTTTACCATTGACAATGGATTGGGTCTATAGCCCTAGAAGAAGACCTAGTCCTATCGTCTCGCAGCGGAAACAGGACAACATATTTAAATTCCAAAACTATTTTGACCCTATAACTTCCACAAGTTGGGCTAAGATATTCTCAACCAACACTTTTCCCCCTAACATATGTGAAGGCACAGCCGCTGGTGGACTCCTCTTCCAAGTGAAGAAGTTTTCTAAATGTCTTTAGTGCATGGGGATGGATAGTTACCTGACTAATCAGGTCCACCCGTCCATGATTGACAACCTTAGTCAATCCCCACTTACCGCCCCGCACTCACACATGATTCTTTTGTTTTTCTAATTACTACCAAATTGTTTTAACTTTTAAAATAATGGTTCTTTTAACTTTTCATCACAGTGATCCTTTAATCAAGTACTAAGATAGCATTGGAAAGCATTCTTTCAGAAAACAAACATCTTTAAACTTAAGACATGGTACTGTCAATCAAAAACATTGACCAAAATAACCATGACCAGTACTCTTCTTGTCTCAAGACCACCTAAGGGTGAAAAAACAACACCCATTCCTTATTCACAATCTGGGGTGGATAAACCCCCACCCAAGGTTCTGGGTGCCTATACAATAAACCAGTTGCCCATACAATTGAGCAGATCCCCTAGGATAAAAACAATATCCTAACTTATGTAAAAACATAAAGACATGACACGGAGTAGAAACTCATCGTTCATGGGGGTAACCGACTTATCCGTGGAATATTGATGGTTGGAAAGCCATCAATATTCATCAAACTATACCAACGAGTCGGAGGTGTCTTGAGACAAGTTGTATTAAGGATGATCAATCATTTCTTTCCTAATTCACCCAAACTTATTCAAACATTTATTTCCTTAATACAAACAATGCACGTTGGTTTCTTAGAAGTTACCTTCTGTTTTCGGCCAATTATTCCTATTTTGATTCTTATTCACTCCTTACGTATGCAATGTTAACTTATAAAAGAACTTAAACTAATTAAAGACTTAAATGAATACTGGGAAACCCACCTAGGACTAATCGGCCATCTGCTACTGCGTTGGCGCCTGAAGACTCTCCTCCATTGGCCTACTACTAGGCCCAACCTCATGGTCATGGGATGCGCTAGCTCTCTTGTGAGTTGCATCCTCCTCATTGGATTGAGGATTTCCCCGGGTCCTCTTCGGAGCCATAGTGTGAGCCATATAAAAGGACACTTAATCAATTAGAGGATTAATTGAATAATCTCTCTTATTTCTTTTACCCAAAAATAGGAATTTTTGGACTTAGTAAATATCTTGATAAACATATAGGTGAAATATTTTTATCTTACCTTCTTGGTTGTATTATTGTGCTTCCATAATTATCCTATAATTATCAAAGATATTTTTCTAATTTCCTTATTTAATTTCTCTTTGAAAATACCCTAATTTAGTTTTAGTAATTTATGAACTACTAATCTGCTCATGGGATATTTATCCTGCGTGGTTTTTGATGTATTATAACCCTAGTAATTATCTTGCTAGCTTCTAAATTGATTTATTAAATTTCCCATTTAATTTTTAGTCAAAATCAGATAACATTAGCTTAAGTAATTAGTTAAACTAATTATTTGTACTTATTAAGATAATTATCTCAACTTACTGATATTGTTTTCCATCTTTGGTAGCTAATATGTAATTATATAAACTAATTAGCTAATTTTTCTTCTTAATTTATAGCTAAAAATAAAAAAATATTACCTAAGGTACTTAGCTAAACTAATTATCTGTACTTAAGATAATTATCCCAAATTTCTAATGCTATTTCCTATCTTTGGTAATTACTATGTAGTTATATAAACTAATTAGCTAATTTTACTTCTCAATTTATAGTCAAAATCAAACAATATTAGCTAAGGTAATTACTAAACTGATTTCCAACTTTCTAATGCTGTTTTCCATCTTTGATGCCACTTAAGGAATTGAGATGTCCTCATCTCAACCGAAATTGGGAAAGTCTTTGAGAAAAAAGAAAAGGGTTTTAATTTTCCTAAGTGGCATCTTTGGTGGGATAATCTTCAAGTGTTATTGATTACTCTAAGAGTTCTTTCTAGTTTCAAGGATACAATCTGGTTGGAGTTTCTACAATTTCTTACTAATTACTTGCTACTCTATTTTTCCCAAGAAGCTCTCAATGTTGAGAACATCTTAAAAACCTTTACAAATCAATTGTATCATCTCAAAAACCAGGTTAAATCCATTCTATAAAAGATCCATATATCCATCTTGTCAACATGAACGCGCTCGGTCTAACTGATCATTCAGAGCAATCAACATTCAATAAGTATTGTGTATTCTAGCTTTGCAAATCTCAACGAGCTCGGCGTGTTCTTGCCATTCTGAGCAATCTATGTTCGACACAAGCTTCCACCATTGCACCAGAGGTACCATCTCTGTAATCTAACCTGGTTGACCAACATTTTGTAAAGGGTTTTAGGAGGTATCATACCAAGAGTTCTTTTGGCTTCCTATTAGTCTCGTACATTAATACTTTAATATCTAAGTCACTTTTCAAGGAAGGCTATCGTGTGCACGAATGTGAGTTGGTTTCTTGATAACTATCTCATTCTCAAGATTGTCTTACTATCGAGAACCTCTTTCTCATTTGCTGGATCAACCCTTAATTTCTTGATTGAATGCTAACCTACCTCGTCTTCCACTTCTACCTCCTCTTAGATTGTCTCCCTGATTTTGAGGAATGGATCTAGCAGTAGTTGTTGACCGCTGGGTCAACAACACAACATAACTCAAGTTTCGTACCAAAGTCGTATCTTTTGCGAGTTATGAAATGTTGCGGATTATGGCTATAAACGTCATTTGTAATGAGTAGTTATTCTAGTTTCAGAAGCCGGGGTGCAATGGCACTTCCAGATTGTAAATACAAAGCCATTTGACCCTTTCAACCCCATTTTTGGTTAAACCTAAGGTAGCCTTAGTATATAAGGTACCTAGGTCATTTTGTAAAAAAAGACTTTTAATCATAATCAAAACTTTAGCGCTGCCGTCTACTGTGTGTGAGAGAGAAAGAGAGTGAGCGTGAGCTTTATCCTCTAGCTACGCCGGGCTCCCTGAACACATTGAAGATCCGACTGCACCATTGTTGTAGGCTTGAGGAGAGCTACACGACAACGCCAACGCATCTATGAGCTATTTGTGGCCGCAAGTGTATCAAACGATGTCTGTTTTCTGCATGCTAGTAATCTATAGAATCGTGGAAACATAAGCTATGCATAGGTACTCATAAATTTCAGTTTTGGGCACTTTCAAAATTCTGCTCTGTCATCCTACACGTTTTCCGCAGATGGGTTTAGAGTGAGGGTTTTGAGTGTAGAAGCTTAGGGACAGGTGTATCCTAGTGAGGGGATGGTGTTCCTTAAGTTTCGTACGAAGCTGGCATGATTAGGTGAGTTACCTTCCGTATGTGTGTATGTGGCTAGGTGGTGTAGTTGAAAGTAGTGAGGTTCTTGATTGTGGTATAGTTGGCCTTCCAGAGTGTTGTATGTGTAGGATGGTCTCAGCCTGACAAGCTAAAGAGATTTCCTCCGTGTGCCTATCGTGTCATCTGTGTCCTCGATTGACATTATGTTGATCTAGGTACTGTTTGCATGCACTTCATGGGTGTGTGAGTCGCTCCCGCAACATTAGTTCAAGGGTTTTGCTCTTCAGGACAATTATTTCTATAGTGCCCCATTTGATTGCATCCGTAGCATCTAACGTTTGGGAAGGTCTGCTCCAAGTTCACTATTGTAGCCAATCCACGTTGCTGATATCCTTGGTTGAAATTTCCCCTGGATCTTCCCCTAAAGTTATTAAATCCATTATAGTTCCTTGTACGGTTGGTTCCTTTAGCTGCAAGAGGCTTGGCTCTGAGAAGTGCATCTTGACTTGATGTAGGCCTCATCGCTTCAAGACGTGAACTCAGGGGTTTATTGAGGCTTTCATAGAATTGGGCAATTTGTTGCTCCATGGTCATCTGGGGAGCATAGCGTCGTAAAGAAACAAACTTGGTGTAGTACTCCTCTAGTGAAATTCCTAGTTGGCATAGACCAAAGAATTCATTCATCTTGATAGCTTGATGTGTAGGAGGGAGATAGCATTCTTTGATTGCCTGCTTCATTTTCTCCCAAGACGGACTACTCGTGGGATTATCTCTACAGTGTTGCTTCCACCAAAGTTTGTCATCTCTGCTGAGACGGAACATACCCAACATTGTTTGGTTTTCCTGAGTAGTTCTTGCAGCTTTAAAATAGTCGTCCATAGCATCTAACTACACTTTGACATCTCACTCTAAATTGGGTCCCTCTCCCTTGAAGGTAGGGAGTTGGACTTGCTTAGTAGTAGTTTTTTCTCTTGGGTAACAGTGTAAAGGCTATTTACGCGAGTATTATCCTGAGATTGAATTAGTGAAACTTAGTACCAAATGAAATCTTTCTTATGCTTTTAACTTATCTCATACTCAAAACTTTTGCACACAAGATGAAGACAATTACCAAACCATAAACAAAACTGCTTATAGCATACCCATGAGAACCATAGTATGTACAAGAGTTAATATAATCCATGAAGATCATACTATGTACAAAGGTGACGACAATCTTGTGGAATTTGGGTGAATCAGATATAAGATCAAAATATACAACATCTTCTAGTCCACTAAAACTAGGGCCTACACCTATGGGTCTAATTCTACCTGGATAGATTACTTTAGACACCTGATCAAACACGCACTGATTCTGTGATACTTGGGCACCATCCACTACAAAGGTTTCCTTTGGATTCTCTGTCCCAATGAAAATTATACTTCAATCACTTGAAGATCTTCAGCCCATTTGAGTCTCTTCATATTTAGTGTTAAACCTTCTAACTCTCCCTCATCAATGAAGAAAATTCCACCAGATCCTGACCAGCTGATCCTCCAAGTGGAAGGAGAAAATCTCTTAGCTAGCCATTTCATCATGCTTTTTTGCATTGAATAGTGTCAGGATAGGCAATCCCTCATAAACCTAATGTTGAAATCCATGGATTTCCAGTAGACATGATGGAAATCTTCCTGCAAAGATGGGAATAATTCCCTCTTTTCCTTTCTCTCTCTCTTTTCAATTAAATACCTCTTTACTTGAATTTGTCAAAGATAACTTATTTCAACCAAACACCTTAAACTTTTCCCTAGGTCCAAGACTTTAATTAACACACGCTCAAAACCACTTGTTAGATTCCCAATCCACCGACACCAAAATCGGGATGGGATCCTTGACAGGTCTCTAGGCCTAATAAAAATCAGAGTCTTTGAACAAGAAAAATCCTAGGAATAGACCTTTACCATTAACAATGGCTAGGGTCTATAGCCCTAGAAGAAGACCTAGTCCTGTCTTGCACCGAAAACGAGACAACATATTAAAAGTCCAAAACTATTTTGACCCTATAACTTCCACAAGTTGGGCTAAGGTATCCTCAACCAACAATTTTCCCCCCCTAGCATATGTGAGGGCACAGCCGTTGGTGGACAGTTCTCTTCCAAGTAAAAATTTTTCTAACCATTTTTAGTGCATGGGGATGGATAGTTACCTGACTAATCACGTCCACCCATTCACGATTGACAACCTTAGTCAATCCCAACTTACCACCCCGCAGTCACACATGATTATTTTGTTTTTCTAATTACTACCACATTGTTTTAACATTTAAAATAATGTTTTCTTCTAACTTTTGATCATAGTGATTCCTTCAGCCAAGTATTAAAGACAGCATTGGAAAGCATTCTTTCAACAAATATACATATTTAAACTTAAGACAAGGTACTGTCAATCAAAAACATTGACCAAAATAACCATGACCAGTACTCTACTTGTCTCAAGACCACCTAAGAGGGTGAAAAAATGGCCCCCATTCCTTATTCACAATCCGGGGTGGATAAACCCCCACCCAAGGTTCAGGGTGCCCATACACCAAACCAGTTGCCCATACAACTGAGCGGCTCCCCTAGGATAAAACCGGTATCCTAACTTATGTAGAAACATTAAGACATGACGCGGAGTAGAAACTCCTTGTTCATGGGGGTAACCGACTTATCCTTACTGAAAAGCCATCTTTATTCATCAAAATATACCAAGGAGCCGGATGTGTCTTGAAACAAGCTATCTTAAGGATGACCAATCATTTCTTTCCTAATTCAACCAAACTTATCCAAACATTTCTTTCGTAATTACAAACAATGCACATTGGTTTCTTGGAAGTTACCTTCCGGTTTTGGCCAATTATTCCTTTTCTGATTCTTACTCACTCCTTATGTATGCAATGTTAACTTATAGAAGAACTTAAACTATTTAAAGACTTAATTGAATATTGGAAAACCCACTTGGGACTGATCAACCATCTGCTGCTGCGCTGGCGCCTGAAGGCTCTCCTCCATAGGCCTACTACTAGGCCCAATCTCATGGTCGTGGGACGCCCTAGCCCTCTTGTCAGTTGCATCCTCCTCATCAAACTGATGATTTCTCTGGGTCCTCTTCAGAGCCATAGTGATAGCTTTATAAAGGGATACTTGATCAATTAGAGAATTAATTAAATAATCTCTCATATTTTTTAACCCAAAAATAGAGATTTTTGGACTTAGTAAATATCTTTGATAAATATCTAGGTGTGATATTTTTATCTTAACTTTTTGGTAGTATGATTGTGCTCCCATAATTATCCTATAGTTATCAAAGCTATTTTACTAATTTTCTTATTTAATTTCTCTTCAATAATAACCTAATTTAGCTTTAGTAATTTATGAATTACTATTTGATCGTGGGATATTTATCTTGGGTGGATTTTGATGTATTATAACCCTAGTAGTTATCTTCCTAACTTCTAAATGGATTTAATAAAATTTTCCTTTTAATTTTTAATTAAAATCAAACAACATTAGCCTAACTAGTTAGTTAAACTAATTATCTATACTTAAGATAATTATCTCAACTCTTTGATGCTATTTCCCATCTCTCCTAATTACTATGTAATTATTTAAACTAATTAGCTAATTTCTCTTCTTAATTTATAGTTAAAAATAAGATAATATTAGCTAAGCTAATTAGCTAAATTGATTATCTATACTTAAGATAATTATCCCAACTTTCAAATGTTGTTTCCCATCTCTGATAATTACTATGTAATTATATAAACTAATTAGCTAATTTTTCTTCTCAATTTATAATCAAAATCAGACAATATTGACTAAGGTAATTAGTTAAATTTATTATCTATACTTAAGATAGTTGTTCCAAATTCCCATGTTGTTTTTTCATCTTTGGTAATCACTATTTAATTATATAAACTAATTTGCTACTTTCCCTTTCAATTTATGCTTAAAAACAAACTATTTTAGCCTAATTAATTAGTTAAACTAATTCTCTATTCATGGCCTAATAATCTCAACTTTTGAACAATGATTTTTAGCTATGATAATTAGTGTATAATTATCTAAGTAATTTAGCTGATTTCTCCCTTTAATTTATGCTTAAAAATAGATAACTTTAGCCTAATTAATTAGCTAAACTAATTTTTTATTATGGCCTAATTTTCTAGCTTTGTAATAGTGATTTCTAGCTATGATAATTAGTGTATAATTATCAAGGTGATTGAGATAATTTTCCCCTTCAATTTATGCTTAAAAATAAAAAAATTTAACCTAATTAACTAGCTAAGCTAATTTTCTATTCATTTTCTGTGTATGGCCTAATTATCTTGGCTTCCTAACATTGATTTCTAGCAATGATAATTATTGTATAAATATCTAAGTGATTTAGCTAGTTTCCTCGTTCAATTTATGCTTAGAAACAAATAATTTTATCCTAATTAATTTGCTAAACTAATTCTCTACTCATGACCTAATTATCTTGGCTTTCTAAGAAGGTTTCCTAGCTTTGATCATTACTGTGTAATTATCTAAGTGTGTTAACTAATTTTTCCTTTATTTTTTGTTTAAAAGAAATTACTTTCTATTTAATTAATTAGGTAGACTACTAAAAAAATTAAGATCTGATTCCCCTGGCTTCTGACAGCATAACAAGCTTTAAAACATATACTATAATTATCTAGTCTTAAAAACTATTTTTCTTCATAAATCAACCTAAAATTAATCATTGTCAGCTTAATATGAAGTAGTTAATTAATTAGATTATTGATCAAGCTTAAGAAATTAGTGATCAGTAGCCTAAGATAACTTAGAGAGTAGTTAAAAATACGAAATACTTAATCTCCTTAATTAATAGTTTAATTAGAAAAATTAGTCAAAACTTAAGCTATTTTCTTAATTAACTAAAATTAAACTAATTACCTCGATTAATTACAAATAGATTTTACTCTCTAGGTAATTTCTATGAGGTATTCTCTTATTTGCAAGAGTAATCTACGAGGACTCCGAGTCTGAGTTCTATTGCGGAGAGGGGGGGCTATTTATAGAGTTTTAGGGCTCATAGGCTGTGTTTGGCAGTTTCTTGCACTACAAGGCAGCCCCTAGACTCTCCCGTCCTGCTTAATTTGGCTTGGGTAGGCTCATCACTGCTCCACACAGCCTCCAGATGCTCCAAATCGGTCGTGCTATTTTTCTAACCTATTACATGCTTAATTTTGAAAATATATGTACTTATATGTAAATATCTGAAATATCTAGAGGGTTTTATGATAAAGTCTTTAACAACAATGATAACTAAGACCTTACAACTTATTTAGTTAATTTAATCAACAGTATAAACTTCCAATGGCTATAACTGTGTCAAGTTTTATCGGAATTCGGTTCTAAAAATTTCTAACCATATTAAAGTCATGATTACGGTTCCAAAAATACCAATATTTGCCAAGGTTGGACAATTCTACATTTATTTTTCAATAATCATATCAGCTTGATTAAGCTTTATACAATCTTTAAGGTTTCAAAAACTAAATACCTTACAATCACCCCAACTTAAGGAATTGAGATGTCCTCATCACCACAGAAATTGGAAAAGTCTTTGAGAAAAAAGAAAATTGCTTTCATTTTCCTGAGTGGCATCTTTGGTGGGATAATCTTTCCACTTTACCAAGTGTTACTAATTACTCTAAGAGTTTTTTCTAGTTTCAAGGATACAACCTGGTTGGAGTTTCTACAATTCCTTACTTATTATTTGCTACTCAATTTATTCCAAGAAGCGCTCAGTGTTGAGACCATCTTAAAAACCTTTACAAATCAATTGTATCATCTCAAAAACTAGGTTTAATCCATCCTATAAAAAATACATATATCCACCTTGTCAACATGAACGCGCTCGGTTTAGTTGACCATTCAGAGCAATCAACATTCGACAAGTATTGTGTATTCCAGCTTTGCCAATTTGAACGCGCTCGACGTGTTCTTGCCATTTTGAGCAATCTGTGCTCGGCACAAGCTTCCACTATTGCACCAGAGGTATCCCCTCTGTACTCTCACCTGATTGACCAACATTATGTAAAGGATTTTAAGAGATATCATACCAAGAGCTCTTTTGGCTTCCTATTAGTCTCGTACAATAATACTTCAATATCTAGGTCACTTTTCAAGGAAGGCTATCTTGTGCGCGAAGGTGAGTTGGTTTCTTGATAACTATCTCATTCTCAAGATTCGAATTTTTGTCTTACTATCGAGAACCTCTTTCTCATTTTTTAGATCAACCATTAATTTCTTGATTGAATGCTAACTTAACTTTAGATTCTTTAAGTAATGTGGAAAAACAAATGTATACCATTATAATGTATAAGTAACTCAATGTTTTTCATTATCGATTTATAGTGGTTTACAAAATTTCCTTTTGTTGCTGAGCTCTAGCTAACTGTGGCCAAGCGAGTGGCTCTTTCATCCTCCTCGTTCATTAAGGTTGGTTCTCCCATGATTGCATAAGCTCTGGCTTCTCTTGCTCTTTCTCTACCTCAGTTAAATACCTCTTTACTTGAATTTGTAAAAGATCACTTATCTCAACCAAACAAATTAAATTTTTCCCTGGGTCCAAGACTTTAATTAACACATGCTCTAATACCACTTGTGAGATTCCCACCCTGCCGACACCAAAATTGGGATGGAACCCTTGACAGGTCTCTACGCCTAATAAAAATCAGAGTTTCTAAGCAAGAAAAATCCTAGGAATAGACCTTTACCATTGATAATGGCTTGGGTCTATAGCCCTAGAAGAAGACCTAGTCCTGTCTCGTAGTGGAAACGGGACAACATATTAAAAGTCCAAAACTATTTTGACCCTATAACTTCCACAAGTTGGGCTAATATATCCTCAACCAATGCTTTTCCCCCCCAACATATGTGAGGGCACAGCTGGTAGAGGTGGACTCCTCTTCCAAGTGAAGAAGTTCTCTACACGTTTTTAGTGCACGAGGATGGATAGTTACCTTACTAATCGGGTCCACTCGTCCATGATTGACAACTTTAGTCAATCCCCATTTACCACCTCGCACTCACACATGATTCTTTTGTTTTTTTAATTACTACCACACTATTTTAACATTTAAAATAATGGTTTCTTTCAGCTTTTTATCACAATGATTCCTTCAGTCAAGTATTAAAGACATCAGTGGAAAGTATTCTTTCAGCAAATAAACATCTTTAAACTTAAGACAGGGTACTGTCAATCAACTAATTCTTTGCTCATGACTTAATTACCTTGGCTTTCTAACAAGGTTTCCTAGCTTTGATAATTATTGTGTAATTATTTAAGTGTGTTAACTAATTTTCCCTTTATTTTTGTTTAAAAACATTTAATTTCTACCTAATTAATTAGGACGATTATCATAAAATTAAGATCTAATTTTCTTAGCTTCTATCAGCATAACCAAGCTCTAAAAATTATACTATAATTATCTAGTCTTAAGAACTATATTTCTTCATAAATCAACCTAAAATTAATCATTTTTATCTTAATATGCAATAATTAGTAATTAGATTACTAATCAAGCTTAAGAAATTAGTGATTAGCAGCCTAATAATAATTAAGACAGTCGTTAATAATGGGGAATTCTTAATCTCCTTAATTGATAGTTTAATTAGGGAAATTAGTCAAAACTTAGGCTATTTTCTTGATTAGCTAATCACAAAGAGTTTTTACTCCTTAAGTAATTTCTGTGAGGTATTCTCTTATTTGCAAGAGAAATCTACCAGGACTCCAAGTCTAAGTTCTATGGTGGAGAGGGGGGGCCTATTTGTAGAGTTTTAGGGCTCATAGGCTGTCTTTGGCAGTTTCTTGCACTACAAGGTAGCCTCTTCCTAGCGCCCCTGCTACTTAACTTGGCTTGGGCAGGCTCATCACTGCTCCACACAGCCTCCAAATGCTCCAAATCGATCCTACTATTTTTCTGACCTATTACATGCTTAATTTTAAAAATATATGTACTTATCTGTAAATATCTAAAATATCTAGAGGGTTTTATGATAAAAGTCTTCTACAACAATGATTACCAAGACCTTACAGTTTATTTAGTTAATTTAATCAGCATTATAAACTTCCAGTGGCCATAACTGTGTCAATTTTCTATCGAAATTCAATTCTGAAAATTTATAGCCATAGTAAAGTCATGATTACGGTTCCAAAAATACCAATATTTTCCAAGGTTGGGCAGTTCTATATTTATTTTTCAATAATCATATTATTTTGATTAAGCTTTATACAATCTTTAAGGTTTCAGAGTTTTGAAACCTTACAGATATAGGTAAAAGAATGCTTAAGGTGTCCTTTTGTTTGGAATTCCATCTCTTGGAACACACTGATTGCGGCATATGCCCAAAAAGGGTAGAGCAAGAATACTCAGGGATGTTTTTACCTTATGTGAAGCGAGCACCACTCCCTAATTGTGGGCTGTTTTTAGTGGATGCAAAGTGAGGGTGTGTGCATAGGTGTTTGTATCTTGAATGCATGGTGATTGTCCTAGATCAAACAAGTAAACTCCATTGGCACCGTAGGTGCTTTCAAAGAGCTCTTGTTGTTTTGACAGATGCAAAGTGAGGGTCTCTCTCTCCATATATCTTGCTAGGGGCTATTGGAAAAAGAGATTATCTTTGGGAATGCCTTGGTCTACATATCTATCAACTGTGGTGTACAATTTTCAGAATGCACAAAAAGTGCTTGAGGAGCTTCCTATCCAGGAGGTCATTCTTGCCATGCATTGACTGCAAGCTTTTTCTACCAGAAGAAGGGCTAGCAAGCACTGGGATATTTTTAGTGAATACAAAGGAAGGGATCTCTCCAGATGCAATCACCTATGCTTGTAGTTTGCAAGGCACATGGCACTACACAAATGTTGAAATGTGGTGTACTTTAGAAGGCACCACATGATTGCTTGAAGCACTTCCTCTTCAGGATGTCCTCTATTGGAATACACAGTGATTAGGGGATTTTCCCAACACAGGGAGGGCCAACAAACTCTAGGCATTGCTCAACAAATATATAGATTTCCGTATTTGCCCAATAGGGGCAGCGCCAATAGGCACTAGGCTGTTTTTGCAAATGCAAAGTGAGTGCGTCTCTCAAGATGTAGTCATTTGTGTTACACAAGATGATCATATGGGCAAAAGAATTAACAATGATGAGATTGTTATCCATGGGCTATTGAAAAGAAACGTTGTGCTTGAGACTACATTGGTCAAAGTGCTTGCTTATGCCAGATGTGGTGTACCTCATCTCTTGGAGTGCATTGATTGCAAGGTATGCCCAACAACGAACGACATCACCTTACACAAAGAGAGGACATGATGTGAAGCAAGGGTAACTCTCAGGCAACAATTACCTATGCAACTAATTCAACTACACTTACTCTACATGTCTAACAATACGAATTCTTAAGATATTCAATGAAGATTTACCAAATGAAGATATGAAGCTCAAACTTTATTAGATAAACACACCAATGTAATTTCAGCATATGCTATGAACTTATTGCATTTGGCTATATTATTCTATTAGACTCTTTAAAAACTTTTGATAATAGACTAGCTTCAATCATTCTAAAAGAGTACGAGCGACTATACAACATAAAAAACAAACAAGATCCAATCACTTTGAAAACCATTACAACATCACTAGATATGGAATTTGCATGAAGACAATATGACACTACTTGCAAATTTTTCATTACTATGAATCAAAGCAATGGTATAAAATCATAATTTCTTCTCTATTTTTATATCATAATATTATTCAAGCTAAAAATAAAATTACATAACATTGTTTATAGATACGTATATAGCTAATATAGGAGTACCATATTCACAAACAACTTCAATACCTATAAATATTCCATCCACCAGTCAAGGTACAATTATTACTTCAAAAATTCCTATTTTACTCAAATACCAACAAATTTAATATATTATTTTTTTAATAGAATATCAACATAAAGTCATATAATACATTCTCAGATCTCTCTCTCTCTCTCTCTCTCTCTCTCTCTCTCTCTCTCTCTCTCTCTCTCTCTCTCTCTCTCTCTCTCTCTCCACACCCAAATGTGAATCCATTGCTTACTTTAAAATAAAAATCTGCATTTCGAAATATTTGAATAGATTTTAAATACCTCTTATATTTTTAGTAAATCTCATAAAAGTTCCTAGATTTGAATTATTAATTTTTCTTTGTAATGGAATTGGCCTATTAACTTGAGAGCAGCGGAAATTAGAGAGAGTACTTTTGCAAAACTACTTTGTGAGCATAGCGGGTGACCATAATTGAAGATAGCAACATAAACATAGTATTTAATTAACTTGGCATGACAATACTTTTGCAAGAGAGAGAATTTAGAGAACATGACAACAGTTGAGGACCGGATTTATGTGGAGCCAGCAGTCCCCCCTCGAATAGGCATTTGTATATTTCTCCCATCAAGACAGACTTGTTACGATACAATCTTTGTGTTCCTTGTGACCTAGGTGATACAATGAATATGGAAAGATTCATGCATCAGGACCATAACATAAACTTGGTGGAAAGCTTTTACTATCCCAAGCCTCATTCCCAAAACCTCAAACACCTTTGAAGGTGGAGAGAGCTAGCAAGGAATGAGGGTAGGGAAGAGGAAGAAGAAAGAGTTCATAGGAGAAAGAACTAGTTCCTCACTTACCATCACTCTTCTTCCTAGCATACATAATAGCATAGTAATGAAAGTGGAGAAGATGGAAATATTAAGAAATGAAGCATGGCTCTTGGTTGGATTTGCATTCCATAGCCAAAAGAGTGTTGGTGTAGGCTCTCAACCTCTACTTGCTTGGAGAAGGAGAGGGAGCTCTTGCACTTTACACAATACACAATGAGAGTGTGTGTGAGTGTGTGTGGGAGAGTATACTCCCTAAGCAGACCCCCTACTTGCTTTGGTCGACCCCCCCTTGTAGCTCATGCTTGAAGCTCATTGGACTAGCCAATCACAAGAAGGAGGTAAATCAAGTAACAAGGGTAGCCTTGGGACAAGTGTCCCCCTTTCCCCTTTGAGAGAGAGAACTTGATAAATGTAAAAACAACTAGTAAAATCTTCTAATTTATCATTGGACCCCTTGGGTGGCCAACCAATAGGCTTCAGGCACACCATGAGGGCAACATGAGGAGGAACTTGACAAGTGTCCCTTTTGCTTTCTTTGTACTAGGCATGCCTAGTGTGAGTGTGTGTGTTCTCTCTCATCCCCCCTCTAGTAGGGCTCGTCCCCTCCTTGTAGGGATTGAATATTGAATTTTTGGCACACCTTATCTCAAGCACCTTAGTCAGCAAGCATGACAAAGCACCTGAAGCTCCCTAGTCGGCAAGCACGACAAGCACCTCAAGCACCTTAATCAACAAGCACGACAAACACCTCAAGCACCTTATTCATCAAGCACTACAAGTACCTCAAGCACCTTAGTCATCAAGCACAACAAGCATCTCAAGCTTACCTAAGGTCAAAGGACTTTAAACACTAACTATTGGAAGTCTTCAATGAAGACAACCCTAAGGTCTTTATGTTCCATTGGTTAGCCTTGCTCTTTGATAGACCATCTCTCATTTTGGCCCCTTTACCATTGGCCCCGTGTTGAGATAGATCTATAAGCACATGTCTATATCTTAACCCTTGTTCCAACTTATTCTCCCACATTAAACGATCAGTTTAATATGAGAGAATCATTTGGGTTGGTTAGATATTAGATTTTATGACATTACCTCTCTCTTGAAATCATAGTTGTCCTTGACTATGAGATATAAGGGATAAAGCCTTAGACATTAGTCAATCTTACTTAGCGGGTAGAGGATCTCTTTTTACCCTATGATATCTTTCCAAGATGGATGACTAATCCCATTTGGTGCTTGGGAGACATAGCTACTGCAAGCATGTCTGCTCTTTAGTCCACTTCATTCTCCCAAAGTAGAGTGACAAATTCTACCTGGTGTTGGAGAGACGTCGTCATCACAAACATGATTCTAAGCATGCATACTATTTAAATTTGTGCACAATTAAAAAAGAGAACTATTCTTATAAGAAAAAAAAATTGGTCATTTAAAATAAATTTGTACATGTGCTTACTCTAATGTAGCATTGTAAGCATTGACAAGGTTCATACTATCCTTAAGCTATATTCCTTGCATCCATCTAGTATCTTCAAAAGGATAATTTTTGAACTTAATAAGATATCGTCGGATAATCTTACCATGTCATAGTACCTTGTCTTCATGCCAAAGAATAGCTTTGGGTTGTAGCACCTCTTCTAGGTCTTCAACTTCGGGAGGGTCTTCAATAATTGGTTCACTTGGTGGCTCTCCTTTGTAGGGCTTTAGTAGGCTCACATGAAAAGCATTGTGTATGAGACAATGGTTGGGAAACTTGAGTTGATAAGCCTTCTCATTTATAGGCTTCAAGATTTGTAAAGGACCATAGTATCTTTTTGATAGCTTAGCATAATACTTTTGATGGCCCGATAGGATTTTTGCCCGTCATCTGCCTCAATTGAACCTTAGGAAACTTATTAAGTAAGACCCATTCATTTTCTTTGAATTTTAAGGCCCTTCTGTGCTTGTCAGCAACAACTTTTTGCCTTTGTTGAGAGATGGATATAGCCTCCTTAATCTTTTGAAAAGATTCTTGTAGGTCACGGCTATACTCATTGGCAGCAAAGATCTTTCCATGTACCTTGAGTAGCAAGGGACTTTTAGGTCTTCACTCAATGATCTCAAAAGGTGCTTTTCCTGTAGAAGTATGTATGTTATTATTGTAGGCATACTCTACAAGATGTAAGTACTTTTCCCATTGTGAGCGTTGATCTACTTCTATAACATGAGTCTTTAGTAGATCAAGTATTGTAAGATTGGCTATCTCACTTTGGCCATCCGTTTGTAGGTGATAGATGGAATAGAAATTCAATCTTGTTCCTAGATTTTCAAAGAGACCTTTCTAGAAACTACTGGTCATTCTAGGATCTCTATTTGACACGATGGATGTTGGTAATCCATGGTGTTTGAAAATATCTGATATGAAGAGAGTTGCCATTTGGTGTGCCTTAATAGTCTTTTTGACATGAAAAAAGTGTGCTTGCTTGCTAAACATGTCGACTATTGTCCTTATTCCCGTATTCCCATGGATAGACTTGGGTAATCCAAAGATGAAATCCATGGATATACTCTCCCATGGTGAATTTGGGATAGGCAATGGCTAGAGTAATCCAGGTTGCTTCCCTCTATCATACTCGGGGTTTTGGCATACTACACATTTTGAAACATACTCTTGTATGTCCACTTTCATGGTAGGCCAATAGAAATACGTCTCTACTCCTCAGAGAGTAGGTTGAATGCCTCTATGCCCCGCATAGGGAGGAGCATGGATTGGTTCCTCTTTCTTCTCTATGCCCCGCATAGGGAGGAGCATGGATTGGTTCCTCTTTCTTCCCCAAAGTAAGGGCTGAAATTATGTCTCTAAAACCAGGGTCAGTAGCATACTCATCTATCATAGAAGATAGATCATTGTGAGTAGCTATAGACATCATATTAACTTTTGGTCATCGTGAAAGTGCATCAGCCACTTGATTGTGCTTACCAGCAATGTGAGCAATATGAAAATTAAATTGTGAAGACAAGTTTCCCACCTCATTTGTTTGTCAAAAAGCTTGATTTGCATCATGAAATACTTCAGACTTTGGTGGTCTGCTCGAAGAATGAATGGAGTCCCCAATAAGTAGTGCTTCCATGTGTCTAGGGCTTGTAGAACAGTTAAAATATTTTTCTCATAAATAAAGACTCACTCATCCGTATTGAGCCTTCGGCTCTCATATGCTATGGCATGCCCTTCTTGAAGCAAAACTACTCCAAGGCAATCACCACAAGCATCACATTGGACCTCAAATGGCTTTGAGAGATCTAGAAGCATGAGTAATGGTTGGGAGGTAAGCTTCTCTTTGAGTTTATCAAAAGCATTTTTCTCCTTAGCAGTCCATAAATACTTAACGTTCTTCTTTGTTAAGTCATGTAGTGGTCCTGCTACTTGAGAGAATTTTGCTATGAAGCATCTATAGTATGCACACATATCAATAAAGCTTCTTATTCATGTAGATTCCTTGGATTAAGCCATGCTTTTATTACCTCTAACTTTGATAGATCCATACGGATACCATCTTGAGAGATAATATGACCTAGGTATTGAATCTCTTGAAGGAAAAATTCGCTTTTCTTTTGGTTGAGGAAAAGCTTGTTTTCCCTTAATTCTTGAAAAATCACTTGGAGATGCTGCTTATGTTCCTCCAAAGACTTGGAGTAGATGATGATATCATCAAAGAACACTCCAGTGCATTTGCGGTAGGGTCTAAACATTTTCTCCATTAGACAATTGAACGTGGCCGGTGCATCAGTCAAGCCAAAAGGCATGACTAGATATTCATAAAGACCAAAAGTTGTGCAAAACGCGGTCTTTAGGATATCTTCATCCACTATCCTTATTTGATGATAACCACTTTTAAGGTCAATCCTATTGAATTAGGTAGAGCCTTGTAGCTTATCAAACAGATGCTCTACTTGACACACGATAAATCTATTTTTGATAGTGATATGATTTAGTGCTCGATAGTCCACACACATATGGTATGTACAATCTTTCTTTTGCACTAAAAGGACTAGAGAACAAAAGGGAGAGGATCTAGGTCTCACCATCCCTTTGTCAACCAATTCTTGTACTTGCCTCATGATCTCTTCTTGTTGAGCTTGAGAAACTTGATAGGGAGGCTTGTTAGGTGGTGAGCTTCCTAGAAGGAGCTCAATGCGATGGTCATCATCCCCTCGTTTTGGAGGTAAATCAATAGGGTATCATTGATGAACACATCTTGGAATCCTTTTAGAAAACTAAACAAGTCTAACTCTTCTTGATTCTTACCATTTACATTCAATGAAACATTAGGATCTTTTAGTAGAGACTCTTTGATAAAATTCATGTACACAAAAACTGAGCTCGTCATTGATTTATAAAAAACATGAGGATTTACAGTGGTATAGTACAACCACACTCACTAGCATCTATATACTTGTTCTTTCCTCTGTGGGTGAAGTAGATTCTCCTTTAAGGGAACTTCAAGTTGTCAGCCATGTGATCAAATCATGGTGCCCCTACGATAGCATCCTTATGTTGGAGAGGAGAGATGAAAAAGTCTTCTTTGTCGACATAGCTTTGGACATGGAGCCTCAACTTCCCAATCAAGGGAGTAATGGAGGCTCGCTATCCCTTGAAAGCAGTGTTGGCCGTTACAACATCTCCCATCTCGAAAAATTGAATGCCCAACTCCAATGATATGAGGTTGTGAGTAGAGCCAGGGTCAAACAAGATGAAGGTATCATGCTCTCTTACCTTTCCCCAAGCATAGGAGAGAGGTGCACCTTTGCAATGAGAATTCTCTTTTGGAGCTTCGATGGTGGAAGCTCTAGGAGTCTCATTGCAAACATTTATCTTGGGGCAAGAACGATAACCATGTCCTTGATCCCCACACTTAAAAAACTTATGGTCCTTGCAAAAAGCTTCAAGTTCTTCAGGAGAGAGTTTGTTTTTGCCTTTGTAAACTCCCTTCTCCTTGGACCGATTGTTGTTGTTGTTGTTGGAAGTGTCTTGGGAAGAATTTTGAGTTTTGGTTTTCCCCTTTGCATCATTTTTGTCTTTGTTTTCCATGGGCTTGACATTTTGTCTAGCCCCTTGTTGGAAATTGATGCATGAAGCAACCATGGTGTGATGGATTACTTTGATGATAGAACCAGGCCATTGAGAATTGATGTATTTGGCCATATCTTTTAGTAATCCCACACAAAATTGTTGCTTTCGCTCGGCAAAGTCTATCTTTTGAAAGATAGTAGCCTTGAGATGTAAATCCCAAAACTTGTCTACATACTTGTGGATAGACTCATGAGAGAGAAGCTTCAAGCTGCACCATTTGGTAAGCACTTTTTCCTTTGCATATCTTGCAAGAAATTGCTTCATGATGGAAACTAGTATAGTTTTCCATGTCTCTGGGGCTTCTTCGTTGCCACGAAGGCTAGCCCACACCATTGATGAGCCGATTTTTTGAAGTGTATAGCTACATGGTGTAGCTTGGAGGAATCTATGAAGCCCTCGTCTCCAAAGACCGCATCAAATTTCTCGATGAAGGAAAACACTTTGTCAGTAGCAACAAAGGTGCCATCATAGGTGAGAAAAGAGATACTCTTTCCTCCCTCTTTGAACTTCTTTAGCTTTTGTGAAATTCACCATGCAGGGTATGATTTGTGATGTCCTCCCCTCTTGTATTCTCTAGGAGAATAGCCATAGCTTTCACCAAAAGAAGAGGAAGGTGAAGAAGACGAAGAAGAGGGTGACCTCTTTCTTTCCCTTTTCTTCCTTTGTTTCCTCTCTTCCCTTTTGGGGTGATGAGGACAAGGACTATGTGTTGATCTTTTCCTCTTGGGAGGAGTTGGCGATCGTCTAGACTATCATCTTTGTGGAGCCACATCTTTAGAGGAACTTAAAGTTTCATTGCTTTCTTGCTCTTTGGATTCCTCCTCTTGTATGGGAGAGAGTCTTCTTTTGGGGGTCTCTTCAAGAGTCCTCCTAAGCTCTCTCCCAAGAACTCAAACACCTTGAAGGTGGAGAGAGCTAGCAGGGAACGAGGGTAAGGAAGAGGAAGAAGAAACATTTCATACGAGAAAGAATTAGTACCTTACTTATCATTACTCTTCTTGCTAGCATCAATAATAGCATAGTAATGAAGATGGAGAAGATGGCAAGCTTAAGCATTGAAGTATGGTTCTTGGTTGGATTTGCATTTCATAGCCAAGAGTGTTGGTGTAGACTCTCAACCTCTACTTTCTTGGAGAAGGAGAGGGAGCTCTTGCACTTTGCACAATGCACAATGAGATTGTGTGTGAGTGTGTGTGGGAGAGTATACGCCCTAAGAAATCCCCTAGCTTCCTTGGTTGACCACCCCTTGTAGATCATGCTTGAAGCTCATTGGACCCCTCTAGGCCTAGCCAATCACAAGTAGGAGGTAAATCAAGTAGCAAGGGTAGCCTTGGGAGAAGTGTCCCCCTTTCCCTTTTAACATAGAGGACATGATAAATGTAAAATAAACAAATAATATCTTCTAATTTATCATTGGACCCCTTAAGTGGCCAACCAATAGGCTTCAGGCACACCATGAGGGCAACATGAGGAGGAACTTGACAAGTGTCCCTTTTGTTTTCTTTGTACTAGTCATGCCTTGTGTGAGTGTGTGTGTGTTCTCTCTCATCCCCCCTCTTGTAGGGCTCGCCCCCTCCTTGTAGGAATTGAATATTGAATTTTTGGCATACCTTATCTCAAGAAACTTAGTCAGCAAGCATGACGAAGCACCTCAAGCTTGGGTGGTGTTCCCACAAGCACCTCAAGCTCCCTAGTCGGCAAGCACGACAAGAACCTCAAGCACCTTAATCAGAAAGCACAAAAAGCACCTCAAGCACCTTATTCATCAAGCACGACCAAGCACCTCAAGCACCTTAGTCATCAAGCACGGCAAGCATCTCAAGAACCTTAAGCTTGGGCAAGGGTTCCCACCTCAAGCACTACCCTAGCTTACCTAAGGTCAAAGGACTTTTAGCACTAAGTATTGGAGGTCTTCAATGAAGCTAAGCCTAAGGTCTTTATACTCCATTGGTTAGCCTTGATCTTTGACAAACCATCTCTCATTTGGGCCCCTTTACCATTGGCCCCGTGTTGAGATAGATCTATAAGCACATGTCTATATCTAAACCCTTGTTCCCATTTATTCTCCCACATTAAATGATCAGTTTAATATGAGAAAATCATTTGGGTTGGTTAGATATTAGATTTTATGACATTATTTATAATGTATGATCTATATATATATATATATATATATATATATATTGAACAAACAAATAATCTTAAAAGAAGGATCTTGCATCATAAAAAACAACGTGCTAAATAGATGATAACTAACACTGGCATATAAAAGCCATTCCACAAAACTTTACGATCAAAATTATAGATTCAACAACAATAAAGGACAAATTAAATCACTTATAAACACTTTATATTAAGAAATTTAGATCAATTACTCCAAATGGAAACATTGTTTTTTCCCAAAAATCCTTCTTTTTTTAACAAATACTATTATCTACAAAAAAGATCTTATCTAATTTAAAGGGTTATTACCTATCGAGACATTTTTGTTCATGTTTAGTAAAATCCAAAAATCTCTTTCCAACTCTCTCTCTCTCTCTCTCTCTCTCTCTCTCTAAAATACGCATAATTTCTACAAGATACACAACCAAAATATTTCTACTAAAAATAAAGTGTTGATTTTAGAATGTTATATTCGAAAACATACATCATAGAGGTAATCTAATACAACAAAGGTATACACTTCACATTAAACCTAACCCTAAACAACCACTTTACACTCAAGCAATGGCTAACTGCCCCGTACTAGTTATCTTGAAGTCACATGATCACATAGAGGTCTTTTTTGTATTAATAAATTAAATAACACATTCATTTTTGTCATTGTTCTTAATAACCATGTATGCAAATTTGGTTATCTAAGAGAATTTTCAAAAATATAGGACATTGGAAGTTCAATTTGTTTTTGAAGGGTGGCATATCTTAAATTTTTTAGACAAACATATTTATGAAACTAATCAAGGTCACAAACTTTAAAATGAGTTTTTGAAAAAAAGTGTAATACATCCACAAAGTTTTTCCTTGAAATTTTAATTGGAAGGAACAAGACTAAAGTTAGTAAAACTTTTTTGGAGAGTGCTTACTCTCTCTCATGTTGAACTCTCCTCAGTACAATCTTTCTACTTAACTAAACACTCTTTATAAATGTATTTCTAGTTCTTTTTTCCCTAGTGTCTATTATTTTCTCTGGTTCATGTGGAAGAGATTGAGTATCTATGAGGTCTACTTTCTCATCATCTTGAATAAGATTGTGAAATTGACCCAATTTCATTTTAATTCTGCTAACATGGAGTATTGGATGTATGCCACTTGTCCCTGGTAATTGGATGTTGTAAGCCATATCTCCAACTTTCTTTATTATTGTGTAAGGTCCGTAATACCTTGTGATAATTTTGGACAGGGTCCCATCTTCATGGTTTCAGAATTTTTTTGTGCACTTTGGAATAAACTTTCTCCCCTTCTTCAAATGTAAAGAGGCCTTCTATGCAAATAAATATATGTCTTAGCTCTATCTTGAGACCTTTTAATACTATCTTTAGCAAGTTTAAACATTTCATTCATATCTTCTAGGAAGTCTTTAGCTGTTTAAACTTTCTCCTTTTGCAGTCCTACTACATAAGGAGATCTAGACTGAAACCTATACATTAACATAAATGGACTATATCTATTGGAAGAGTGCTTGACACTATTATATGCAAAATATCCTATAGGTAAGTAGTCTTCCCAATTAGTTTGATGTTTACTAACATACGATGGTAGCATATCTTCTAGGATTTGATTATCCCTTTTAGTTTGACCATCCATTTGAGGATGTTCAGCTCTGCTCATGCTTAGTTTAGTTCCCAACCTCTTAAATAGAGCTCTCTAAAAATGGCTATTAAACTTTTTGTCTATGTCTGACACAATGTCTCTGCTGATGAACCATACAGTCAATATAGATTTTCTACAAATCATCTAGCTAATTCACGAGTCTTAACATCATATTTGTTTGGAGTAAACCTAGCCATTTTGGTTAATCTATCCACTATTACCTAGACAAAGTTGTGCCTCCTCTGTGCTCTAGGTAATCCAACTATCAACTCCATTGAGATACTTTCCCATTTCTATGAAGGAATGTCTAATGGATCATTTAAGCCTTTCATCTTTATTGCTTTTAAATTTAATACATTTAAACACATATTCTATGGCGTCCTCATACATTTTAAACGAATAAAATTACCACTTAACAAGACTATGAGTCTTGTTTACACATAGGTGTCTCTCACTTGCACTATCATGACACTCATAGAGTATCTGGTGCCTAACTTCTTCATCTCTTGGGACACATTCTCTACCTTTGTAGAGAAAATAGCCATCATCTATGGAATTTTTTTCCCACTTGAATCCTTATAAAGAACCCGTAAATGCTTTATTCTTATTGGAAACCTCTTATCTTGGATGCCCTTTTTGAATGGATTTCCATATCTTGGAATATGCAGGATCAACCTGACATTTCTCTCTTAATGATGGAAGTAGATAACTATTGCTCAACTCATTTATCATAGGAATGCTTCATTCTTATTGGAAACCTCTTATCCTAGATACCCTTTTTGAATGGCTTTCCATATCTTGAAATATGCAGGATCAACCTGACATTTCTCTCTTAATGATACAAGTAGATCACTATTGCTCAATCCATTTATCATAGGAATCCTTCTAAGGGAATCTGCTACCACATTATATTTCCCTTTGCAATACCTAAGCTGATAGTTAAACTCTTGTAAGAGTTCATTCTATCTGTTCTTACATCCATTCAATTCTTTTTTATTGGAAAGCCACTTAATGCTTTCATGATCAAACACTATCATAACCTTAGCACCATATAAATAGTGCTTTTGTTTTTTCAATGCATGTACAATAGCATACAATTCCCTCTCATATGTGAGTAGTCCTATCTTGCATGGTCTAGCGTTTTACTTTCAAATGCTATGGGTTCACCCTCTTGAGTTAGAACTACACCTATAGAAAAATTACTAGCATATGTCTCAAACACAAAGGGTTTATGGGATCCACTATATATAAAAGTTGAGTTGTAACTATTGCTACCTTTAATTTTTTCATGTTTTTCCTTTGATTCCCCCCACTAAAAGGTTTTTCCCCTTCCTTTGAGTTGGTCAGAGTTTCATGGGGACTGCTACCTTCGCGTAATCCTTAATGAATCTATGATAAGATCCAAACATTCATAAGAAGATATACAGCACTTCTAGGTTCTTAGATTCAATACACTGAACACTTTTCTAAGGTGTTCTAAATGATCCTCTCAAAAAAGAATATAAATGAGGATGTCATCAAGAAGACTATGTTAGCAGCAAGCTAACTCGGATAACATTTTTCGGATCTTTTATTGTAAAAACACTTATTATTTTAATGGATCGGGAATGTTGTAACTCCTACTTTCTAGATAAATAGTGTAATTGATGAGCTGGGTCTACAAGCTTCCAAATTATATCAACCTATGTTTAGTTAGATCTCCCAGATTATTAGTTTTAACCACAGAAACCTTGGCTAAGGTATAAAAGCCAATTTTTATAAGTATTTTGTAAGTTTTCGGATAATAGAAACACAGTGTGAGCTAACGGTGCTCACTTCTTTCCTTCTCGCGCTTCCTACTCCCTTCCTGGTTGTCACATTGCAGTGACGTCTGTTGTGTTGCAACCACAGGTAAAAGCTCTATGCACTGACGTAAGCATTTTATGGTAATCCGTAGCTTTTGGCATCACCAACCCGTAGCCTAATTTCATTATAAGTAGGAATTTAAGCTTAAAAATCATAAAATAAGTATAGGCGGGGTATTGGGACATCATTGCTAAGAATTTCGATGCATTCTAGGTCGAAAACGACTAGGTCAAAAACTCTCTATTGTTAAATATTGTGATTTTTGTACTTGATCTAAAGTGAAATTTGATACCATAAGCATGTGAGCTTAGTTCTTATAATCACGTTCTAGAAGTTTTGTAACGTTTGGATGTCTTTTGATGTTGTAACGGTTATGATTTGTTTGCCAATTAGCGACTAGCTTTTGGTGATTTCTGTCATTTGAGTGTAGCTTGAGTTAGATGCAAGTTGTCAATTGTTTTCCAAGAGATTGACAACCTCTTGTAGCCTCTATGCACTAGTCGAGTCAGCTTCATCCCATGAATTGATAATTATATTCGTGGTTCTCGCTATGTCTGCAATAAGATAGGAGTGAGGTTAGACACCCGTCCCACATTTGGCCCCGCTGTCGGGGGAACGAAGAGACCTAAACTATGGAAAAGCACGAGTGTCTTGTGAAGTTATCCTTTAAATTCCTCTAGGATCACCTAGAGTCAAAACTTTATTTTTGAAACCGCATAGCTTAAGATTGTCATCTTTTGTTGTTGTGTAGAGGTAGCTTGGAAGTAGGTTGTGCTTGCTAAGTTTTTAGGATTGTAGAACTTTAGGATTAGATTAGGATTTTGAGAATGATTGATTGAAGAGACAAGTATTAAAATCAAGGCTCAAAAAACCATAAAAACAAGAAAACGAGTGTTTGTGGATATTTTCCACAATCCCATTGTGGTAGAATCTAGGAATAGGGTAAGTAGAATCCGAGGTGGGATCTCAGAACATTGCTCTCTCCAAAAGAATCAATTGTGAGTTGTTTATGTGAAGTTGCAGAATTTCAGGTCTACGGCTGGAAACATCACCAAAAGACTATCAACCATTGAATAAAATTGGAGATTATGCTTTAAAATTTGTATGAACCAATGGGTAAGCTTAAGGACGTGTTTGAGGTAAATTTTCAAGAGTTTGCAAAAAATCAGATTACTTACTTTTTCTTGACATTTTAGGCCAAATTAAGTTTTGACTTGACTCAAAAGGCTCAAAATAGATCATAAGAAGACTGTCCACTGAAAAATTGAAAAAAGTGCTCATTTTAGGCCAAAAGTAAATAATCGCAATTGTTTACTTTCAGCTCAAAAGTGACCAAGGTTGATACCAGAGACTCTATGTATGTGTGCAAACATCTTTTGTAAAGCCCTATAGAATTTGGATCACCAAAGTGACCAAAACCTTGATAAAAACTGAAATCTATACTGATTGGGCGAGAACTTGAGTGTGAATTGGGAAAAGAAATTTCAAACTCAATGAAACTTGACTCATAGGCTTTTATTGAAGTGTTAAACAAGTGTACATGCTTTGTTGACCAAAAAAATGCAAAAAATTATTGGAAGTAAATAATCGCAATTATTTATTTTTGTACCATTTTTTAACTTTTTTGACCAACCCAACATACCACTAGTTTTAGCATGCTATATTAAGCCCACAAATCAAAATTGGTTTTGGATCATTGGAGTGAAAATTGTGGCCAAATTTGTAAAGTGAGTCTGCAGACACAAAATTGTTGACCATTTGAATAGGGATTATCCAAACTAGGGAGCTTAAGTTGAACTACTTAACCATTCTGTGTCAATATGGTGGCAAAAAATTGCATAAAAATATCAGGAGTAAATAATCGCGATTATTTACATCGTCTACAAAATTGGACATTTTTGCACATTTGAGTATGCCACAACGTCAAGCATATCAAGTAGACCACACAAATCAAATTTGGTGAAATTTGGATCACAAAAGTAACACTTAAGCCAGCTTCTTGAAAATTGAGTCTGCGGCCACGAAACAATTGATACATTGACAAAGTCTCTTTCAAACTCATGAAACTTGTCCAGAGACCTTAACAAGTTGAATACTTGGCAAAACAAGCCAAAAAGTGCAAAAATTTGAGAAAAGTTAATAATCACGAGTATTTACTTCTGATACACAGAAACAGATTTTGGACTTTTGAGCTTTTATAGTGTTAAAACAACATAATACATGGTCACCGATAAATTTTGGGTTCAATCGAATCTAATTTAGTACATGCTCACTCAGTCTCTAGGTTGCATATTATTCCTTGGGCTTTTTGCAAAAGTAGAATCTAAAAGTTTCAATTGCTGACTCACTTAGCTCAAATTAAAGAGATACACATAGACCAGTCACACTAGTTAGCAAAAAGTGTACAGTCTTGGTGAAACAATAGCTAATTTGATTAAAACTGACACAAGAATCAGGTTGCAGACAAGGAATTGAAATCTTGACAGGAGTTGCAATCAAGTCAAGTGGAAGAATCTGATAACAAGTTAAATCGACGAAATCAAGTTGCAGAGACAAGGAATTGAAAGCTTGAAAGGATTTGTAATCAAGTTAAGTGGAAGAAACTGATAACAAGTTAATTCGGCAGTAAGTACTCTATACAGGGCTTCACAAGTCTATACGAACCTTAGATATGGTTTTACACTAGCAAACCAAGGCATATTTAGAGAGACCACTAGTAGAGTATCCACCCAAGAAAGTGTCGATCAAGGAGATCACTTGGACCCTATCTTTGAAGAAGTCTCAAACACTTTTTCAGAATCAACATCTGAAATGTTTTCCTATTCAACTCATTCAAGAACCGTAATGACAGTGCGTTATAAGCACATACTCACCTTTTATAAGACTAATGGCCATGGAGCTCAGGTTTATTTGGATCCTAATGAAGGTTATGCTATAGAGTTTGAAGAGGAAATCATGGCAAACAAGGAAAAATGTATATGGATAAAAATGGAACTCAGTATCTACAAGTTGAAAACCCTGATGTGATAGAAAAATGGGGGTTAGAAGTAAATACCATAATTCTAGATATGGCAACAAAAGAAGGACTACCGACTTTAGAATTCAAGAGATACGATCAAGTTGATTTGAAGCCTTTGAAATGGCTTAGCATGGATAATCCTAGGATCGGAGTCTATTGTTGGGAGGATAGAAATGTCAAAGATTTTCTATGTACTTCTAATGCCAAATCACGACAATTAACACCCATGAAGATCATCTATATCTTCAAAGACAAGGGTTCATCAGATCTACCAACCTACCTATTTAGGGATTGTTATAACAATAATTTTGTTATGATGAGTTCTGAGGAGGTCGAACAAACCGGATACCAAGGGTACTCTAAAGAGATGGATATTGGGCCAAGGACCAGAGACTATTCCAAGAGAGAAACTCTGTGAAAGATCTTTTGGGAGTAATGTTAAAAAAGCCAAAACTACCTCATCACGAAGAAAACGTAGTGACACTAAAGCCAGTCCAGGACTCGAAACAGGACCAACTGCCAAGAGACCGAGAGTTGAACCAAATAAGCGTGTCAAACTAGCTGATTTTAAAAAATGGGTCAAAAAATACAGTGGATCTGGGGATCCATATGACCACTTAGCAAGCTTTAAACAAGTGCTAAGATCAGAACACATATTTGACTTCCATACTCAATTTGAGGGATTTGGAATGACATTAGAAGGAAAAGCACTGACATTGTTCCAAAACATTCCACCAAGGTCAATCATGGACTTAAATACATTAGCTCAAGGATTTGTAGTTGCATGTTCCAAAATGGGGATCAAACATAATACAGTAGCTCAAATCTATAGCTTCAAACAGAAACAATGTGAATCTGTTAGGGATTGTACAACTAGAATGAAGCAATACATTGCAAGATGCCCATAACTAGAAATACCTGTAGAAGAAAGATTAGTATCATCGTTTCTAGAGGGACTACTAAACAAAGAACTTTATTGTATAGCAAGAAACATATGACCCTAGAAGAGTGTTTGTCAGATGATATTGACTTAGGAGACAATTGTGATATTTTCAATGAAGAAGATATCCCTAAGGATAATCAAAGTGAGAAAATAGCATCCACCAAACTAGCACAAGGGGGAATGGCTGCTGCAGCAGCGCTTACAGCCATAGAAGACATGCTCAAAATGATGAATGAATTTATGACTAACATGCAAAAAGCACCTATGAGGGGACCAGGACAAGCGATACCTCAACAGGGACAACTAATTAGGCTGCAGAAATGGTGTGCAATTGAGGGTAAAAATGGACCAACCATGAGACCAGCGAGTGCTATTACCGACCAAAGCATGATGGGAATGTTCAATATGTGCCTATCAGGCCACAAGGACAACCCATGTACAGATATCAACTTAATATGGCCCTAGCTCAAAGACCACTAATAGGTATGGAAAGACCTCAACCCGTGTTGGGTCAAAAACCTCCATATCTTGGACATAATGCAATACCTATAACATAAATGCATTCAGAGGGAGTCATAGATGAACAAGCACTAATGCCTGCTATAATCTATGTTGAGCCTATTCCATCTATAGTAATGGTAGAAGGAGAGTGGTATAATTCAAATCCACCACCAATGGAAGAACGTGTGACTTATACTACACCAGAGCTTGCATCGATGTACTATGTAGCTAATCAAGGTGTTAGACCTCCGATGGTAAGACCCATGATTAAGCCAAGGACTAGAAACTTTCATAACTGATGTGCAAATGATCACTAGAAAAATGAATGCCCAGAGCTTGACAAGAACATTAAGCCAGTTGAAGCTTTCTGTATACAATGTTACAAAAAGGGAGGAAACTTCCTTGAGGATTGCCCAAAAAATGCTTTAACCAAGGGTAAATTAACCAAGGGTAAATTAGTAGTGAACATAGTCCAAGTGATACGTAGTAGCTCATCTGAGAGTGAACCTATTGTTCCAATCAAGGTAATCACCAGAGCCCAGGCTAAGAAAAAGAAACATAACTCCTCTGATGATTCAGAGAATACTAAATTTTCCTCTCAAAAGACCAAGAGAAGCAGAAGCAAAAGGTATGAGATGATAAAATAGAAACAAAGGACTGAAATCGAGAAGAAAGCCAAGAAATCATTCCTTGAAAAAGTGAAAGAAAATGGAAGTAAAATCAAGGAAACCACAATGAAATCTGGAGGATCATTTTTTGTAGACAAATTTTTTGAGCCAATCAATGCAGCCTTAGAAGCTTACCAAGCGAGAATTAAAGCAAGACAAAACATGGAAAATAAGTGGAAAAACTATCCTTCTCTAGATATGGAAGCATCTAAGCTTGAAGCTTATCAAAATGTGGTAAGAATTACTCAAGAGATGCTAGAAAAACAAAAACCCAAGCTCGGGTGTATAGCAAAACCTGGGCAGCTTGTAGTAGGAGCCAGTAAAGAGAAATCCAAAGTGGTGGTAGAATCCCACCTTGAAACTAAAGAGCCAGAACTCATAGTGCCTGAAAGTGAAGATGCCTTATATGGAATTTTGTTCGTAGAAGAAGACTGGCCAGGACACTTATGGAAAAAAGACAGAGAGATTAATGATGGGAGCCTAACTTTAAAGTCAGCTCCTATAGCGAAAGTTTGGTTAGACAATCTACCTCATGATATGGACATGGATGTACAATCCTTGTATGGGATTGCGGCTTTGAAGCTTTAGGAATGTCTAAACCAATGACTCTGAAAACACTACCCTCTTACTTGGGAGATAACGAATATGAATCCATAGTGTGTAAAACCACTCGGATTAAAAGAGCAGAACAGATCCTAGAGGTAGACAACATCCATTCAATCATGTCTACACCCATTCAATGCACTCTTACTTTAGGAGAAATATTAAAAATCAGACCATATCTATGGAATGGTCTATAGAAAACTCTAGAGAAGGTGGGGATAAAACGGCTAATCGTCGTGAAAGATGTGGAAAAAATGAAACACTAGTTGGATAACAAGGAGATTAGATCCATGCCAATGAACAAAGTTGGAGAATAATACAAAGAGAAAGAAGGAAACACAACCCTTTCAATGAGATATAATGATATAGAAACCATGGCAATAATGGATAGTGGGGCAGGCATAGCCATAGCCATGAAAGCGGTATGGGAATCATGGGGAAATCCAGCCATTATACAAACTCGAATGAAATTGCAACTGGCTGATGGACTCATCGAAAGACCCTTAGGACCGCTTGAAAAAGTGATAGCTAACTCTTGTGTGGTTGATTATCAACACAGTTTTGTAATAGTGGACTTTAGAAAGAATCTCAATTATGAAATCATCTTGGGAAGACCTTTCATGAGGAAATCATTTAGGATCGGGGAAACAATTATCTGTACTTGAAGCAAGTGGGATCAATAACAAGGGTTAAGCTAAAAAATCACACTTATAGAGATGTCATGACAACGCCCATACAAGAATTTGACTAAGTCTCTTCAGTTGAAACTAAGCTTCCATCTTGGTTGGACAAAGACAGACCTATTTGGATGTGTGGAGCTTCAAAAAACGGGAGCTTGAAACGAGAAGAATGTATCTTAGAAAGGGATTGTACAGATGAATCTTATGTACCTGAATCCTTTCCGGATCATTTTCTTGAGCCATTTGAGTGGACTCAAATTTTAGCAACAATGGATGTATGTAAATACGTCTATGCCTACTCAATTTTGCAATGAGGATGGTTATGACATAATTCCCATACAAATGATCTCAACCCTTCACATTGAAGACAAAATTCAAGAATCCATGGACTTAATGAAAGCTCAACAAGTCTTTTTGACCTCTATTATGATGCAACAAATGAGTTAGAAGAACATTCAGCTATCTCAGATGATTGGGGGTCGAAAAAAGAACATGCGAAAGATAAACTACTCATGAAAGGAGGGCAAGAAAAGTTTTTTACTTTCCAAACCAGAAACTGAGAAGATAGAAATGGTATAAAAGAAAAAGAGACACAGTTTCCGATGCAAATATATGCACATGATTGTGTCAAAGATAAAATCATTGGTAGATATCCTTTAAACAAAAGGCAAGAAATATCAAAAACATTGAGAAAATTGAGAAAGGAAATGCAAGAAAAACCTAAATACAAGGACAAGGATTCAACCATGACACGAGTTGAATGGAGAAAGAAGTATCAAGAGTTGAAGAAAGCTCTAAAGAAGATATATACAACTAGAATGGAAACCACTGAGGAGGAAGGTAAATATGTAATGAGTGTTCCATCCCATTACAAGAAACATACTCTTCAAAACCAAAACATCATAGTCGAACAACTTGTCAGGGAACTAAGAAAACAGGGCAAGTCCTACGAAGGACCTGAAAACACAAAAAAAATAGATCTGGCCAAACCAGGAGAAGAGCCTATACATGCCTACATTGCAAACGACTTGACGGAAGAAGAAGAAGAGATTTTTTTAAGCTTATAGAAAGAATATCGAGATATCTTTTCTTGGTCTTATAAGGATCTCAAGGGTATGATCCAAAAATATGTAAGCATACCATACGTATGAGAGATGATGCAAAACCAAGCAGATAGAGGTCATATACTTATAATGAAACATTTCTCAGGAAGATCAAAGAAGAGATAGAAAATCTAAAGGAAGCCTAACTCATTTATGAAATTGAACACACAGATTGGGTGTCTCCAATTGTGGTAGTACCCAAGAAAAATGGAAAATTAAGGGTGTGTGTCAATCTCAAGAAAGTGAATGAAGCTACCATTAGAGACAACTTTCCTCTTCCAATCACTGAGCATGTTTTAAAACGAGTTGCAGGAAAAGAAGCTTACAGCTTTTTAAATGGCTTTTTGAGATACAGTATACTTTTGGTTGACCCCAAAGATCAGCATAAAACTGCCTTTGCGACTAAATGGGGTATTTTTGCCTATCGGGTTATGCCTTTTGGGTTAACTAATGCTCCTGCCAACTTTCAAAGATTGATGAGCCATACTTTTAAAGAATACCTTTGGAATTTCTTGGAAGTATATATGGATAATCTATGTGTACATTCATCAATCCAAGCTGATCATTTTGAACACCTCAAAAATGTATTCAAAAAATGTATACTTCATAGGATTTGCTTAAATCCTAAAAAGTGCACATTTATGGGCAGACAAGGAAAAATTATTGGACATATAGTGTCTAAAAATTGCACAGCTACTAATATGGATAAAAATTCATGTTATCACTGAATTTCCTAGATCGACAATAGTCAAAGGGGTTAAAGATTTCATGGGACATTGTGGATATTAGATATGATTCATTTACATGTACGCTATAATTGCAAAACCCATGTACAACTTATTTACACTCTTTGAATGGATTGATGAGTGTGAAGAATTCTTCATGAAGCTTAAGAAATCTCTCACTTCAGCCCCAATATTGAAAGCACTAGATTGGAATAAGATATTCCACATACATGTAGATGCTTCCAATTTTGCCATTTGGTGTATACTAGCGCAACCAAGAGACGGAAAAATTGTTTTTCCTATTTCGTATGCTAGTAGACAGTTGAATATGGCAAAGAAAAATTATACAACCACCAAAAGGGAAGGATTAGCAATAATCTATACCATAAAAAAGTATAGAAATTACCTATTAGCTAACAAATTTGTGTTGTTTGTGGACCACCAAGCCTTATTGTACTTGGTCAAGCCATGCAACACAGGAAGAATAGTGAGATGGTTCATCATTCTTTTGGAATTTGATTTCACTGTAGTTGTGAAAAAGGGCACACTCATCAAAGAGCAGATCATTTGTCAAGGATTATACTAGGAGAATCACCAAAGGAAGTAGATGATGATCTACCAAATGCATATCTGTTCTCCATGGAAATGATACCCCGATGGTCAAAAAATATGGTATCGTTGATGACCATAGCTCAAGTGCATTTGCAAATACCACTTCCTATTACAAATGGATTAATTGAGCAGTTGCCTATGTATCAATTACTATTTGGGAGTTTATACAAAAGAAATCGCGATTGAATATTTCTTTTATGTATTAATTCTAAGAAGAAAACCCAATACCTAGGTAAAGCACATATTACCATAGTGGGACTTCACTTTGCGGAAGACCAAACTATGCAACGGATCTTGAGACTGGGAGTATTTTGGCCACCCATGAGGAGTGATGTTCATTCATTTATAAAAAATGTCCTCAATGCCAAAAACAAGCACCCATACCTTATCTGACATTGTTCCAAATATCGCTCGTCTCCTAAGTGGAGTAACTGTCTAGCTACTTACTTATCAAGCCAAACATTTCCTGAGGATATGAGTAAATGCTGCCAAAGAGCAATTGAAACTGAAGCAAGAGACTATGCTCTTATTGGAAACCAATTGTATCGGAGAGGAAAGTATCAACATCTGCATCTTTGTGCAAATGAAGACAAATATATTCCCATTATAGAACAAGCATATGATGGATTAGCTGGAGGTCACTTTTCTAGTGAAACCACCACAAGAGCAATCTTAATGGCAGGCATATGGTGTCCAACACTTTTTGCAGATGCCAAAGAATATGTTCAAAGGTGTGATGCATGTCAACGAGAAAAAATCCAACCCATGTAGATAGCATGCCTTTAAGACCAATGATGGGGCTAGAGCTTTTGCAACGAGAAAGTACCCATGGTCCAGCCTAAGTTGCATTTTACGTTATATGATGTACGTATAATACGCTTTAAACGGATGTATTATATGATACCTACTTTTATTTGGCCGTATTATACAGTGCCACATCAACAAAACCACCATATTGTATAATTCATTAGCATTTCGATCGAAATAATATTATGATCAAATAAAATTTTGATCGAACTAATATTAATTTTGATCGAACTAATATTACGATCGAAATAAGTTTCTTTATATACGGTGAAAACGACTCGTGTTGCTCATTCCAATGAGCTCTGTTCTCCTCTTATCATCTATAGGTGAGCTTTAACAACAAGGAAAATATTAAAAAATCAGTTTTAGTTATCTTGATTTGCTTAATAGAAATTTAGAGCTTTAAACAAAATGTGTTTTTATGTTTTGGAGCTGATTTTTTTATCTGCTCTGTGTGAAGTATATCTTACAACACTGAGAGGTAAATTAAGTAAGGTAGTTAATGAATACTTGCATTGTGTAGAAGGAAGTTACACTTGGAAGTGATTCAATAAAAGTAAAGTTAGCAGTTATTTGCTTTGTGTTGAACTATGTTCACACTTGGAAGTATCTTAAGTTCGATAGTTACAGTGAGGAGTTACTTGTTGTGTGTTGAACTATGTTCACACCTGGAAGTAACTTAGGTTAGATTTATCTAATGATTGTCTGTCATGTGTAGAGTAGTACTCACACTATAGACAATCTAGGTAGATTAAATAATAATCTCTCTCTCTTTGTGTAGAGGTATTCTCACACCTAGAAGAGATTTATATACAAGTAGTGAATTTTGATTGCTTGCCATGTGTAGAGTTACACTCACACTTGGAGGTAATTTAGATAGGTTTTTAAAAAATAACTTGCTATGTGTAGAGTTTACTCACACTTGGAGGTTATTGAGATAGATTAAGCGATTTATTTATCATGATTCAGGTGTAAAGTGAGAGTTCACACTTGAAAATTTTCTATTTTTGGTATTTTAATTAAAGAGATTGAAAAAGTTGATAAATAAAGTAATGTAAATGGTATGAGAGTTTGATTCTAGATGTGTATTTAGTAATTAGTTCTATTTGAGTTTGCAGATCTTAAGAAGATGGTGAAAGGATATGAGTGGAACTACGTAGACAAATTGGCTAGTTTTAAGACTATATGAAAGTTGAAGTGTAAGACCTGCGGCCATAAATTTAGCGGAAATGCGCATAGGATAAAAGAACATGTGTTCAAAATTCCTGGAAACGTTTTAGCTTGAAGTAATCCCCCAAGAGGTATTGAAGAAAAATTTTCCGAGAGGGCGCTCAAGGCAAAGAGAGAAATTCTTGAAGGCAAAAAAAAGGGAGGTACCAAAATGATGGCTCCATCTATGGCTAGGGACATCGAGATGACACTTGAGAATGATCAAAACCCTCCCTCTACCCCTGCTTCAGGTCAAGGAGGGCGTCATTCATCCTTTGATGGGGATTGTAGCTCTAATCTTTCCGGAAGCTCTGCTAACATAAGCCAAAGTGAAGCATGGACTGGAGGAGAACCTACTGATGGGAGCAAAGCGAACCCCGAACCCCGACGGCCTCTAAAATGCCGGGGGCCGAATGGTGCGCCTCAAGCCTGTCACGGTAAAGCGAACAGGGGGCACCACCTATCTTTAAGCGGCTAGGACGCTAACCACGATGATATGAACACCGCGAACTTACACACGAAGAGAGAGAGAGAGAGAGAGAGAGAGAGAGAGAGAGAGAGAGAGAGAGAGAGAGAGAGAGAGAGAGAGAGAGAGAGAGAGAGAGACTTGCAAATGACGAAAACCCTCGGGGGTGTGAGGGAGAATTATTTCTGCAGTATTTACAAATGGCATGCCGTGGTGGTAGAGAGGTAGGGAGAGGAGGTGGTGCAAACTACTTGGTGCATTCTCTAAGACGACTCAATGGATGTGAAGCTTGCTACCAAGAGCGTGTATACGTGTGTGCATCGACCATTGGAGTCGAGAGATGGACGTGACTCCCTTCGCATGGTGCAATTTCCAAGGCAAACCCAACACACAAGCCTCCTCCCCGTGATGGTGATAGTGTCAACTCTTCCCACTACACTATACCAAGTGCTGAATTCTCATGGACTCCCCCCCCCCCCCCCCCCCCCCCCCCCCGCCGATAGTGACCTCTCAGTGCCAATTTATAGGTGTTGGTTGCTTGGATTATGGTAATCCTAGTGTGATTAGGATAAGCTTAATCGGGGGGACAAAGCAAGTGGTGGGCCAGGTGTGGTTGACTCTTGCTTTGCTTTGGGAGGTTATTAAAAGATGAGAATCTCTAGGTGGGCCTTTGTGACCATCACCTAGAGAGAGGATATTTACAAAAAAATGGGAATTTTACAATGGCTCGAATGAAAACTGAAGAAATGATGAAAATAACCTATAAATTATTGGAATGGAATCGTGGTTGCGTGTTGCCGGGGAATGGTGTGTTGCTGGTGCGTTGGTGTCGATCGTACTTCTTTTTGGGGTCGGCCGGGCCATGCCTTCGACACATTTCCTCTTTTTGTTGTTGGCGGGGCGTGCTTTGGGTCCTTCTTCTTTTTTTGTGGTCATCGTATTCGTGGTGCGTATACGCATGTGTGGGTACGTATGTGCATGTGGACATATGTGTATATATATATATGTATATGGGTGTGTGTGTGTGTGTGTGTGTGAGTGTGTGTGTGTGTGTGTATTTGTATGTGTGTGCAAGCATGCGGTGGGAACGGGGGCTTATGTACATAATGTATATTATATATATATATATATGTTTTTATTTTTATTTTATTGTTTCTCTATGTTTGGCGGCCAGCAGCAGGAGCTACGCATGCTTGGGGTGGGGGGGATGGTGTGTGTGTGTGTGTGTGTGTGTGTGTGTGTGTGTGTGTGTGTGTGTGTGTGTGTGTTGTTGAGAGAGAGAAAAAAAACGTGTTGTGCCTGTACAAGCCAAGAGGGAGAGAGAGAGACAGACGGTGGGCGGGCTGCTGTGCCGAAATAGAGCGTGAGAGAGGGAGAGGGAATTGGGGTGTGTGTGTCAGTGTGAGGATGAGGGAGAGGGTGAGGGTGAGGATGAGGGTGTGAGTGTGTGATGTGTGTATTGAGAGTGGGCTCCGGCTCCATGCGCTGTGCCTTCGGGCTGAAACGGAAGAGAGAGAGAGAGAGGATGAGGTGGCACTAGAGGGAGGGGGAATCCGTAGGGCGGGTGCCCACCGTGGGGGGGGGGGGGGGGGGGGGGGCGGGAGAAGGAAAGGGTGAGTGAGGCAGAGGGGAGGGTGAGGCGAGCGGGTGGGGAAGAGAGGGGGGAAATAATATTAGCAGGCCAAGGGGGGGGAAGAGTGTGACAAAGGGAGAGGGTGAGTGTAAGAATATGGGAGAGCGGGGGGGTTCCCATGCGGCTCGACACAAAGGGAGCACGAGAGGAAAAACGAGAGAGGGGTCGGGGTGAGTGCTCGAGGCTTGCGTCTGGCCGGGGGTGGCCAGTAGGGGAGGGGAGGTTTGGGAGAGAGAGAGAGAGAGGATATTAGAGAGAGGTATGTAGGGAAAATGAGAGAGAGAGAGGGGCGTTATTCATCCAATGTCCGTCGGGGGGGGAATAAATTACAAGGTAAGAGAGAAGGGGTATCTGAAACCGAGGGAGGCCGGCTAGACTGGGGTATAGACAAGCAGGGGCCTGAGGATGATAAGGCCGGCCAATCAAAGGGGGCGGAGGGGTGTGCCATGCCCGTAGAGGTGTCGTGGGGTTTACCAGGCGGTGCCGAGCCTTCCAACAGTGTCGCCAAGGCTCTGGCAGAGGAAAAATATATTTTTTTTCTTTTTTTTTCTTTGATTTTCAAAATCGGCCATCATTAGCCCTCTCCCTTTGGCTAGAGGCATTCATTCTTCTAGCCCATCTTCTGCTTCTTCAGCTGTGGAGTTAGAGGGTTCTCCCTCTTTTGGAACATCTAGCATGAATTCTGGATCAAACCTAAGAAAATACCTTTTCAGTCTCCATCCATTGACCCTAGTCTTGTGAATTCTCCCATCTGCTTCCATTAGCTTATAGTTGCCGTTGTCATAGCGTTTCTTGATGATGAATGGTCCTTCATATATTCATCCTTCCCATCTGGGTTGAAATTTCTTATTCTTCCTGGTGTCAAATCTGTTGTCGTATCTTAGTACTAGCATACCTTTTTCCAGTCCCTTTTCTTTAAGCCCTTGATTGAAAGTGAGCCGGCGTCGTTCTGCCTGCGCTGCATAATGATTGATTGCCTCTTCCCTATCTAGTTGGAGTCTCTCCAGATCCAAGATGTGGTTTCTGAGGTTTACAATCGGACGATGTATCTGACTAGCCAAAACTCGTAAGCTGGCTATTTGTACCTCAATGGGTAGAATTGCCTCCTTCCCATAAACTAGATGGAAAGGGGTGAAACCTAGTGATGTTTGGAACGTTGTTCTATAGGCCCAAAGAGCTGCCATGAGATGTTTATCCCAGTCCCCTGTGTGATTGCTCACCTGCTTTGTGATGATTTTGCAAATCATTCCATTTACCTTCTCTACCAGACCATTGCATTGTGGATAGAATGTTGTGGAATGCCGGCATGTGATGCCTAACTTCTTCATCAGTTCTCCCACCAAATCACCTCTGAACCCTTGTCCTCTATCTGATATTATCTCAAGAGGAGTGCCAAAACGGCAAACGATATGCTAAAAAATGAACTTTGCTACCTCTTGGGCTATAATGCAGGTGGTGGCTGTTGCTTCTGTCCATCGAGTCATGTAGTCTACACCCACTATGATGTACAGTTTTCGTGATTGGGCCCTTGGTAAAGGACCGATTGCATCTATTCCCCATTTCTCAAATGGCCCATATGAGATGATAGGATTTTGTGGTTCGTAGGTTAATGTTCGATCACTAGCCACTTGACATGCCTTACATGTTTTACACCAATGGTGTACATCTCTCTTCAAACTAGGCCAAGAGTATCCTGCTTGTAGAATCTTCCTACTGGTGATATCTAGAGCAAAATGACCGCTGCAGACGCCATCATGGCAACTTGAAATTACCTCTATGATCTTATTGGAGGTTGGCACCCTTACAATACAAGTGGTCATTTACAAGGCGGTACCTAGTAGCCTTCCTTACCAGCCACTGTTTTTTGGCCTTTGGTGTATCCTGGTGAACATTCTCCTGTATCTAGAAAGTTGATGACATCAGGCATAGCATCACTACCTTGAAAGAGGGGTACCTTTAGTTTGATTGCCCCTACGGGAATGTCTTGTATTCTTTCTTTGGCTAGAGCATCTGCCTCCTCATTTTCTGCTCTGGGAACATGAAATAGCTTCACTACTTCAAACTTCTTTAGAAGGTCCTTAACTTGGCGAAGCTGACCAAGTAAAACCTAATTCTTACAATCCCAGGTGCCATTTATCTGCCTTATCAAAAGCAAAGCATCGCCAAACACATTTAGGCATTGAATTCCTTGTGAAATACTTTGTTCCAACCCAAGAATTAGGGCTGCATATTCTGCTTCATTGTTGGAGTGGGAGTGTATTAACTGCCCGATGGAGAATACTCTCTCTTGTTGTTCATTGAAAATGACTATGCCTGCTGCAGACTGATTCATTGTTCTCTTGTATGCTCCGTCAAAGAAAAGAGAGTGAGCTCTTTCTAGCCTAGGACCTTCTACCATTGGTGTTTCGTCCTTTGCTTCCGTGTTGACCTTTAGCTTCTTCTCATAATGGCGATGAGTGAGAATTCCTGCTAAACTAGCTCAGGTGGAGTTTTCTACTTGCATGGTGTAGTCAAAATCTTGTAATCTAATCAACCACTTTGAGATCCTAGATGATACATCCATGTGTCGCATTACATATGGGAAAACCTCTTCCATTGTCAGGATTACAAAGGGTCTAGGCAGGAGATAGGAGCGGAACTTTGTGGGTAGCAAACATTAGTGCCAGAACCATGTGTTCTACTTCGGTAAATCCCTTTTCTGACGGGGTCATGACACAACTAGAGAAGTAAATAGGACGCGTGAAAGAATTTTTGGGGTCCTTTTGCATTAGCACGGCTCCGAGTGTATCACTTCCCACACTAAGGCTCACATAAAATGGCTTGTCCCATCTATGAGGTGAAATAGTGGGAAAGCTTAGCTAGGATGTGATTTACCTCAGTAAACTTCTGCTCATTCTCTTCATTCCATAAGAAGACATCCCTCTGGGTGAGTTTTTGTAGGGGAAGGACCACTTGAGATAGCAAGTGAATGAACCTGCTTAAGTATCTTACCTTCTGAAGGAAAGCAATCAGTTGCTTGGCAGTGGTGGGTGACGATAAAGATACCAAGGCCTGAATCTTGCTAGGGTCAGCCTCGATCCCTTTTTCTCAAATTAAATGACCAAGGAAAGTGACTTTTCTTTCACCAATGTGACACTTATCCACGTTGAGTTGGCCACCAAAGGTTTGTAGCCTGATTAAGCCGTCATAGACTTTGCTTAAATGAAGGGCTTGTGAGCTATAGATGCAAAAATCATCTATGAAAACCCGTATTGATGTTCCAAAGTAGGGTTGTAAAAAAAAAGTTACATAGCGTTGAAATGTGGCTGGGGCGTTAGTGAGTCCAAACGGCATCACTCTGTAGGCAAAACATCCCCAAGGTGTGATGAAGGTTGTCTTCTTCTGATCTTCCTCCGCAATGATAATCTAGAAGTATCCTGAGTAGCCATCGCACACTGTGTACTGCTTGTGACCTGCCACTTCATTGAGTATTTCATCCTGGAATGGGAGGGAAAGTGATCCCTCTTCGTGGATGCATTAAGAGGTTTATAATCCACATAGACTCTCCACTTACCATTTTTTTTGGTGTGGCTACTACTGGGGAGACCCATTCTGTTGGAGTCCAACTTGTCCAACTGTTGTAATGAGCCCACCTTGTAAAGCCTATCAAATTCCCATTTTTATGTCAAAGAAGTCTTATCATTTTGATCCACTTATCTGGGTTATGTAAAGATTAATCAGTCAGTCAGGACCCAGATGTGTTTCCACTTTGTAATTATGATGAAGAGAACCCCATGTACATTTTTGAGCTAAGGTGACTAAAGTATAAAAGTCACCTTAGAACCGTTTTTTAAATAACATTTGAATATTAATCCTGTGTCATACGAGTCTGAGACAGAGAGAGGGAGAGAGAGTGTGTCTTATCCTCTTCACTATGGGCTTCTCCCTCACCGGATTCACGAGGTGACCACACCATCGCGGTAACCTCTCCGAGAGCTACGCGCCCACACCACGCATTCACATTTTCGAGCTTTTCGCGATCGATCCTTCCTCGAGCTTGTTTTGCTTGTAAGTAGCACAAACAGTGTCTGTTTTCAACAATCAAGTGCTTTATGGAATGAGAGAGAGATTAGCTACACATAGATACTCATAGATTTAGGTTTCACATACTTTTGGATTATGACCTGTGAGTCTATCGCGACTGTATTCGAGATAACTAGGGTTCAAATCTGGTGAGATTAGACTTATAGGTAAGTATATCCTATTGAGAGGATGGTGCCTAGTAAGTTTGATGCGATTCTGAGTTCATTTGAGGTGTAAACGATGTTGTGAGCGTTTAGGGATAGAGTGGGTTGCATTCTACAAGGGTTAATGATTGATGCATCATAGAAGTGTGTATGTGTAGATTGGTCTCAACCTGACAAGCTAACAAGATTGCCTCTGTGCACCTTTGGGTTAGTCGTGTCATCGGATGAAAAGTATGTTGTCTGTGTCGTGCTTGTGAGCATGAACAGGGGAGTAGTTTTTCCCTAAAACATTGGCGCTGCTGCCGGGGAACGAAGACCTTAAGTAGGGAGATCTACGTCACTCGTGTGATAGTTAGCTTACTTTAGTTTCGACTAGAGAGAGCTTAAACTTTTAGAACAAGATCCAGGATAGAGTATCTTGAGGTCTAGTGGTGGATAGCTAGGAAGCCTGTGTCTTGCCGAGGGTCTGTGACTAGTTAGATTTAGTTAAGTAGGATAATGTGGAGCTATGGTTTTTTGGTTTTGAGTGCTTGTTATACTTGTGTAGAAATAGAGTAGAAAAACGCTGTAAAAATGCAAAACAAACAAAAAGAAGAAACAATAAGGTTGTTTGCTTGCCTTGAAAGCAAAACCCACACCATATACTCTTTAAGGGGGTGAAAAGAGTAGACATTGGAATTTATGATCCAACACTTGAGAAAACATAAAAAATTGTGACCAAAACCAACAAAAAGAAACAGGTGATTGTCATAAGAAAACACTAAGTGAACCTAAAGAGGCCAAGAAGAGATATAACCATTAGCCTAGGGTAAACTGACTGTGTCATGTGGTACGACTGATATTCACAAGCTTAAGATGAAGTGTCATCAAATTTGCATCACTTTAAGTGCATTTGAGTTGTGAATTGCCATAGAAAAGTGAAATTTGTGAAGTGCTTGAGTCCAAGGTCAAAATAAGTCCAAACTTCATAAAACTTGAGGGATAGACTTATATGGGCACAGAGAACACAACTGTCCAAAAACAGGAAAAAAATCAAATCCCAATTGCTCTCTGCTGAGTCTATCGCGATAAACTGATGAAGTTGGTGATTGACTAACAACAGGAAAAACCCTTTATACCACAGGTTTAACACATCAATACAAGGGTACTCACAAAAATTGAGTGAAAATGAACACCATCTTGACCACAAAACTTCAAAACTGGTGTTCTAGAGTCTGAATTCAGAGAGAGAGGCAAGAAGGCTTTGACCAAATATCCAAACAGTGCAAAAACTTGTCAATGCACTACACAGGGAGTGGGTGAACATTAGGCAAAATTTGGACTCACAAAGGGGCCCTTTAAGGAGTTTGACTTTACCTCTCTCTACCAAAACGGGCGCATGGATAAATTTTTGCAAACAAACTCCAAAGTTGGCGAAGGTTTGATAGTTAGAATGTCCTCTTCAAGTTCTATCTACTGATATATAGCACACCATGAGATTCCTCATATTTTAAAAGATTCTTTTTTTGATTCACCTATGATGTGACAACTCGGCATGTTCTCCACTGTTGGAATTTCTCTCAAGTAATCTCCGCCAACTTGTCAATGCACGTTGTGACTACACTGCTAGGACATACTCTTCACATAGATCCCAGCCATCATTTCATATTTGAAATTGGACCACCAGAAGATTGACTAAGTGGTTGCTGTACATACTTGAAAGATTTTTCGTGGCTCAAGGAAAACCCTTCTGAACAGACTAACCATACTTGTGTAGATCCCAGAAGGAGATCATCACAGAGCCGCACAGGAAGAAGGAGTCCACGTAAGGTTTAAGTTTGCAACCCAACTTTCATTCTTATGTATTTAAGGTCGGGAGCCTTTTTTAAGTCAGGAGCTAAGAGTGTCAAAAGTCAAGTAAGCACCACATCCACCGAAGAGAGTGTAACTCAGACGAAACTAGACCCATTAGCACCAATCATTGAAGAGGGTAGTGATACTGACACTTCGTCGGAGAAATCCTTCTTCATGATGGGGAGTCAACAGCCAGGAGGTTTCGATGGTGAAGGACTAATGCCAGGGGGAAGCACCTCCGTACATCCTTTAAACAAAACCAAGTTCACTATAATCTTCTTAGAAGGAACAAACTCATTGGAGCCTTAGTTTATTCTGACTATCGAGGACGCAAGTGTATTTGTATTGAAGAAAGATCGGCTCAGAGACTGGAGATAATTCGAGTCTATGATGATGGAGACAAATTCCGAGACGAACAGGGGAACCACTATCTGATAGTTAGTAACCCTGAGGATTACAACAGATATGGGGATAACATGGAAAAAGGGAAAATGGTTTCAGAAACCCAAGAACCGCCTTCTAACATTGATCGACCTGGAGCGCTTTTTATGTATGATAAGAAAACAACTAAGGTCTCAACCTATAATGAGAATGTGAGGATTTACAAGCATGAAAGCGAGGGAATAGTCTCTTACTTTCGATGCAAGGAACCCTACCCAAACAAATTAAGCAAAGACAAGGTTCTTTACTTATTCTCTTATGAAACTGCTATGGGAAGGATATTTTTTTTGTTGACAGGTACGGGAGAGAATACAAACGTATTCTCCCAGAGGAGGTTGAAAAGGCAACAGTTCCGGGAGCATCAACCTATCCCCCCGACGAAGTACCAAGAGCCACCTACACCCCTAGCAAGTCGAAAAATCTCTTTTTAGAAGAGTATGACACTACCTCACATTCTACCCGACAACCGACGTTCAACTACCAGGACCAACCAGCTACTCAGCCATCATTGCATGCATGGCTTCGACAAAGTGCTACATTAGAACAAGACCGAACCCGAGAGGGTTATCAAACCGCACGAGGGCTAAGGGATTTACAAGAACCACCACTCTATGCACAGTATCAAGGAGAGAGTAAGCCAAAGACTTAGGGGGTCAACAGAGCCTGGAAGACCACCCCTAGAACGAGTTCGAAGAGATGAACCATCTCTTGCAAGAACTGTTAGAAATTATGGCTTAGGAGCACCATTGGGAGAGGAACTTGGCCACTACAGACGACCAGAGGAGGTATATCGATTAGGGCGTGGAAATCCAATGATGAGATTTGTAGACCATTGTAGAATTAGACCTTCTCAAGTGCAAAAATGGGTAAACAAGAAATACACGGGAAGCAGGGATCCGAGAGATCATGTAGCAGCCTTTGTGCGTGTAATTAGAGCTGAAGAGGTGCATTAGGAAAAATATGAACCCTCTAGAGGCCCTTTGGGATTAAGGTTAATTAGAGGCCAGCCAATGAGAAGAGGGTGGTGGGGTGGGGGGGGTGGGTGGGCCATATGGAACCTCCAACTTCCCTCCTTTTTGATCCGATTTTGAAAAAATCCCAAAAATTTGAAATTTTTCAAAATTTTCAAAACTCAAATTTCATCTTCTTAAAACCCCGCTAAAACAATTTTATGGTCAAAAAAGCATTTTTTGACCTCAAAAAGTTAAAACGTGCACCCAAAAACCCTAAAATTCAAATTTTGTAAAAAACTTTTGAAAAATCTTTTTTTGCTATCCAGAGCTCCCCTAAAAGTAGTTCTTAGGCAAAAAGTGATTTTCTCTCTCTAGAACCCCTTTTCCAACCTCTCCTTGGTTGCAACCATCACACTCATCCTCTACTCCAACACTCTCTCTCTCTACACCATCTCCATTGCTGTAGCAAGGAAGCTCCTCTCTCCTCCCCTACCACCTTCCATTGCCACACCAAGCAAAGGTTATCCACCTTCTCCTCCCATTGCCAGACCAAGAAAGGGTTATCCACCTTCTCCTCCCATTGCCACAAGGGTTATCCACCTTCTCATATCACTTTATCCTCTGTACATTGTAGCAACAAGCAAGGTCCTTCTCCTCCTCCTAGTTTTCTTTGCTCAACCATAGCCAACTCTACTTCACAAAGGCGGCCAAAGGATGAGGTCACAACACTTGCATGCCACAACACTAGAGGTGTAGATGATGAGTGGGTGCCACAAGAGTTTACCAAAGGTGCTTGGGTATACATGCAACCATCTGCTATTGGCCTTCATCGTGTGCGGAATCATGCAAACTTGGATCTTCATTGGAAAGGAAATCTCCTTGGCTTCAAGAACCGCAAAGACAAGGGGACCGTAGCCATTGTGCAACATGTTTTCTCAATGTCAACCATGCATTTTCAACAACCACCTCGATTTCCAACACATTGTAAGTACATGTTTTGAGAATACAAAGCTAGGTGTGAAATCACAGTGTAATGTTATTATGGATTCATACTTAAGATTTGTCATGCATTTATAGTCATATTTCCATCCACATTGGTGGAGGAGCAGCCACTACATAGTCTCTCTGGCACATTCAATGCTATACATGCGGATATCGGAGCAATAATGTTCCCACATCTTTGGCCAACCAAACTGGTTCAAAGAAGGATTTTCTTCTATTCTCACTCCTATAATGTCCCTACTTCTACACAAGCTTTTGGAACGCTTGAACCCATCAAAGTAACTTCCTTATTAAGTATGGAGTGGCCGGTGCCAGATTTGTGGTCGGTAGCATCTTTCAAGCAAAAGATGATAATGGATGTCCAAAAATCTTTGAAATACTCTAAAGCTTCTAGGTATGTGGGCTTGAGTTAGTGTTTGTCTATTCATTGTTTTGTGCACATTTTTAAAGAGTTTGGATTTGTGGAGACTACCACAATGCTTGTATGTAAATATGCGCATTACGAGGAATTAGGAAGGCTTTTAGAAGAGGACTGGGTTTTTGTGGAGGGCATGCACAACGGGGACTGGTACCGTTGTAAGGTTGGAGCTTCATGTATTGGAATGCGCTATTTGAAATCCCACACCTCCTTGTACATACGATTTCACTATGATCGTTGGATGTGCAATCTTGGAGTGTGGACTCTCTTACAGAGTGTAGACGACGCTATTGCAAGCTTTGACATTGCAGCGAAGATACCCAAGGATGCTTTGGAGGCAGTCCAGGTGAACAAGCATTGGACTCTCAGTAATGTTCGAGAACATTTGGTTATTATGGATTTTGAGGCCCTTCAACAAGCACAATTTCGTTTACAAGGTCACAAGGTGAGAATCCTTCCACCACATTTTCAATACATCATGGTTTGTCGATCATTGGATGCTTATTGTAAGGAATGTCCGCAGATTGGGAAGAGAATGGAAGACAAATTGAAGGTCGAGGAGGACTGGGGGATGGATGGAACTATGCTATCGATCTTATAACTTTGTAACTCTTGCAATTTTCAAACTGATCCCCGCTGTAATCAACATGATTTGCTTCGACAAATCATGCCTTTGAATATAATTTTTTGCATTGGGATGAGAAATCATTTTTTGGTGAAAGTGCCCTTTTTAAAATGTCTTAAAAAAAGGGTCCATTATAAAAGGGGGGCCACCTAACTCATTCACTATTTTCACTTTTGCAACTCTTGAGCTCCTCCACTCTCTATCTACAACCTAGGCTAGAAATGGATGCTTCCACAGCCTCTGCATCTGCAGCCACATCCACCCCTTTGTCACGCTTCATCCTCTTCCTCGAGGACACCAAATACAAAGGGAATATTGGACCTCCACACCTTTTTTACTCGTCTCCCTGACCTTGATGCCACAATTGCCCTTCACATGGATGCATTTGCCGAGATTTTTGTGTTCATGGAGGAGCACATCATAAAATATTCTGTATCTATCCCCCCACATGTAGGGATCTGGGTGCCTTGCGATCTTTTGCACTATATACACAAAGGTGATCGCCCATTCTCCAAGCGGTTGCAACGATTCCAAGAAATTGCAACCAATGTAGGCCATTACTTGGATGAGCAAGCCCCAGGGGTGTCAGCGCTCAAGAAGCGCAAGTTGGGGGTGGAGTACCTTTCTCGGCTCGCAACATTTATCTTCTTGGTGAGCGAGGAACCTGATTTGGAGGAGCTTTGCTTACCACACTTTCAGGTTGGGTCCTTTATCAAGGATACCAAGGAGCAGCAGGTTATCCTCATGAACCCTGCAGCGGAAGGAAAGGCACACCGGTTCGAGTACCCTAGGGGTCTTGAGGAAGTGGTTGAGAAATCCATAGTTGTGGCTGGCCCTAGTGACACTCCAGTGCCACTACCACTGACGGATGTGGTTATCCCAGAGGTAGAAATTAGCCGCTTCTCCTCAGTGTTAGTGGATGGGGAGGAGTATGTGTTCGTGTATGATTTGGAGAAAGCATTTGGCCTGCGCATGGATGAATGCTTGAGCGTGCTATGCAACAACACCAAATGTCGCTTAGACAATACGCCAGATGCACTAGAAAGCAAGCTCTTTCCAGATGGGGACTCTGTTGCTGACACTATTACAGTTGTATGTGCGGAGGTCCTGGCAGCAGAGCAGTTTCACGTGGCTGATGAAGAATTCCAAGCCACGCAAGCCAAGGTTGAGGCTGCTAGGATGCCTATGCCATTATGCAACCTCCCATCTGATGATCCAAAGGTCGTATCTGTGGTGCATGGGAGCATTGACTTTGATGCAAAGGGAAACAGGGAGGAGGACGACAAGGAGCAGGAGGTAAACTGTATCCTAAATTTCATGTTACTATTTTATCCTTCATTGTATTTTTTCTCAACCTTCATCGGTTTATGATAGGATGTCATGGAGGTTGATGATTTTGCCGCAAGGACGGGTGGCAAGCGGACAGGATTTGGACCTCAAGCTTCCCTTGCGCATTACCTAGGACAACTCCCCCCTGGCGATGTGGCCATTATCCATAATGAATTTACTCCCCAAGCCCATTTTATGACTTGGTCGTTAAAATCTTTGAGCAAGTTTTTGTGTTTGAGCACCATTGCTCAAACTGCGCATCAAGTGTTCCTAGTGCGTAGATCCCTTGTATGCACAGCGTTTGGCATTGGCTTTCGTGTTAAAGTGCTTGCCCAGATAGGGATACATGATTCCATTGGCTCAACTGACCCAAAGGCCATAGCGCAGTCCCTCTTGACTGGGGAGTTGCCTTACGCGCAAAATAGGCGCCAGGAAATGGTCAAAAAAATTATGAACTCCTCAGATACATGATATAAAATCACCGTTTTGGAAGTAATAAAAATTATTTGAAATTGTCTCTCTATCTTGCAAATTATTTTGAATGTGATTTGTCAATCTTGAAAATTGTTTCAATCGGTGATATGAAAATTGTTTTGATTAGTGACTTTGTAATTTCAAGTTCTGTATGTAATTTCAGTAAATTTAGGTATTTTATGTTCCCTAGGGGGTAGATAAGCCTACCAAGGGCCAAAAAAAGCCTGGCCACAAGGGCGCGCAAATGGCCCATCCATCAGTTTTGGATGGGCCATTTGCGCGCCCTTGTGGCCAGGCTTTATTTTGCCCCTGGTAGGCTTATCTACCCCCGAGGATACTTACAAAGCACAAATTTATTGAAATGAATTGGTTTTGCATCATTAATTTAGATGCACCCTTTCTATGGCAATTCCAGCATATGTTCACACTCAAGGACACTAGAAAAGGTGAAATCTATTATGAAATGAAGTTTCCAGCACACTATCACCTGCTTTAGCTCTACCTAGTACACCCCTCCACCATAAAGTCCAATTACATCGGACAATTGAAAAATCCAAATTAATGTTGCATAGACACTTGGTTTCACAATATGTTATTTTTTTTGGATATCCTATAGGGAATTCAAAGCTTGAAATGGCCAAAAAAGGGTGTCCACAAGGATCCATGTAAAATAATGTTGCAAAACCAATAGGTTAGAGTAAATTTGTGCTTTTTAAGTACCCTTGGGGGTAGATAATCCTACAAGGGGCAAAAAAAAAGCCTGGCCACAAGGGCGCAAAAATGGCCCATCCAAAACTGATGGATGGGCCATTTGCACGCCCTTGTGGCCAGGCTTTTTTTTGCCCCTTGTAGGCTTATCTACCCCCAAGGGTACTTAAAAAGCACAAACTTACTGAAATTGACTGAAATTACATACAGAACTTGAAATAACAAAGTCATTTCATTACAAAGATAATAGACACAGTAGACACAACTGTTGATCATATTGTCATTGGAAAGTCAAATCATTACAAAGATAAGGGTGTGCAACACAAAAAGAGGGGTAACTTCGGCTAATGCTCGAAGTCTCATCGCAATCGACATGCAAGCTGCATATCTTTTGGTTGTATTGTCCCTCGCTTTGCATGTATGGCGCATAGGTTGGTATCTTCCAACATCGAAATGATGTGGGCCTTTGCAGCTTCTTGAATAGCCTCTAGCGCTATTGCTTGCATTCTATATTGATTTCCATAGCTTTGAAGCACCTCCTTCACAGTGCGAGAAAAGGGGGCACGTCGAATCAAAAGCTCCGTCGTCTTCTGGTAGTGGCCGATTTCTGCAAATGCCTTTGCTATTTTTCGGTGCCGCTGTGGTTGTCTTGGGGACACTTGCACATTTGCTGGCGGGCGACGTTTAGGCTTCTTGAAAAACTTAGACTTGCGCCTATTTGCATGCTTAGGGGCTGGTTCTGCAGCCTTTTCTGACTCTTCCTCTTCCCTTGGCTGCCAATCTTGTCTTGTGGGGAGAGCTCCCTAACCTCTAGGCAATGTCTTCCCCCCAACGGCCACCCGGTGTGTGCGCGGTGTTTTTTCTCGCAGCCATGGTGGCTCACTCTCTGATTCAATGTTTGTATGGACCACCCGAGTCCTGGATGGTCCTGCTTGTGATTGGTGGTGCGACGGCTGCTCCCTATCGAACGTTGATGTTTGCTGGACCTCTTCTTCTCTCCAGCATTGGGCACGTTGCTTCATTCTCCTTCTAGGTGTTATATCTTGAGGAGGTGGAGATTCAACAGTCCTCGATGACTCTCGTGTCCTACCACCATGCCCACTACCAGATGAGTTCCTTGAACGGCCAAGCGTTCGTGGCCGTTTTCTTGTGCCTTTAAGCCATGATGGCTTCTCACATCCTTGGAGGGTGTTTTTGTTGGCAGGCGGATGCTCTTTCGCGGTTTGTTTGGTGTGCGCCATTTTGTTGGTAAGAGCTCACCTGTTCTTAAGAAATGAGTGGTTTATGAGAGCATGCAATATTTATAAGGGCCCATTTAAAAAGGGCCCTGTTCACACTAATTTTTTTTTCAAAATTATTATTTTTTAAATAAACATGTCACTAAGAGTTGGACCCTGCGTTCACGTTTAGTGACTCGCGTAGTATCCACTTTGATCCTTGTCGCACTCTGCATCGCCGCCATGCAGCATGCTTGGTGGGACCTTGCGACATTTGCCACTTGTTGCTATGCTCTTGAAGACTCCATTTCCGCACTTCAATAGCAATCTTGGATTGTTGCGCACGCTCCATTGTGAGCTTACGAGCAAATGTTGTGCGAAAAAACCAATTGAACATCTCCTCCAAATAATTGGATTGCACCATTCCACCACCATGTCGAGTATTTTTGAAGTACACTCCCCTTGCTCGATAATGGGACTTATCCATGCCTTGAGTGCTAAAAATTTCAAGCGATCCATACTTGTGCATAAAAAATGCACCATGCGCAAACAAGATATGTTGTTCACATGAGTAAACAATCCACATTATTAAATAAAAACAATCCCTTCTAATGAATACACCATGTAAAATGACTTACCATGTAATGTGTGATGTTATTTTCACCCCAAGAAAGGGTGAAGACCTTGGTAAAATCCACCAAGGTTTCTTGAAATGATTGGCGTTGTTCTTCTGTTGTGCTGTTAAGGCCCATAAGCTTGACCATTTTATCAAAATGTGCCCAAACTTGCTTGTGCTTGTTTGCAAGCTCTCCATTTGAATCATTGTCGGTAGTAGCTTTGCATAACTCCTTCCAAAGCTCCCAAAGGTTACCTGCCTGCTGGTTGGAGCTGTTTTGAGCATCATATCAACTTGGATTTCCTTGGGAAACTTTCTTCAAAAACTGTCTAGCTTTTTGTCCACTCATTGACACTTGTTGAGCAATTTCATGGGCCTCCCCTGTGTTCTTTGCAGCAACGATTACACATTTCCACCATGACAGCCAATGGAATTCAAGAGTACCTCCACTCTTTCGATCGCTTCCTGGGACTTTTCCAACGGTTTCATTGTGAAAGCATAGTCAATGTGGAGCTTCAATAGCCTATCAAAGATAGAGGAAATTGAAAGATTGGATTCAAAGCGTGGTCCTTTTGATCACGGTCTGGGGCATTGAGCATGGGACATCTCAGAATAGACACTTCCCATTCTCTACCTTCATCTCCAACATCACAACAATCTAACCCTTGTTCTCCATGCCCTTGCCATGGAAGCATGGAACCGGCCTTTGCAGTGCTCTTATGTGATTTTTTTCCATTAGGTTTGTACCCTCGAGTGCAAAATGGACAAGGCATGAGAGAAGAAGTCCCTTGTTTGCAGCCAAGCAAACACTTTATGGTCTTCAAATCCCCACCTAAGTGCCACTCCACATCATAACTACCAAAACCCTCAATCTCCAACTTCTGAACTGCAATTTGGGAGTGTATTACTTCTGTTATCCATAGAGTTCTCTCAAAAATCCATGAAAGTACTCCATTGTTCTCTTTGGGCACCTCAATAGCACCCAACCACCAATTGTCTTTCTCTGATTGCACGCTAAAAGATGGGGTGGGAGATGGCTCGACTGAATCCCTTCGCTTGGTTTGCAGAAGGGCCTCATTCATTAGAGTGACACTTAGCCTCTCTAACCTTCGGCCTTTCACTATTTGACACTCATCGAGTTTCAGCACAAAAGCGACTTTTGTGCCAAGCACTACAAAATAAATAGTGCTAAGACCTTAAACTTCAGAGTCTATGGTAAAAATAATACCAAAGAAAAAAGTAAAGTGTGTCACCTTCTTCAGGTAACTCGTAAAATCTAAGCATGGCTTCTTGAAGCCTTCTAAGATCCACGAAAATATTGTTCCACATTGTGTAAGGAAAGCCCTTCTCCGAAGGTCTTATGGATTGTTTCTTACCTTTTCCCCTTGTCTTTGTTGCGCACAAAGCATAAAGGGAAGTTGGCATTGTGTTCTCAATGTGTAGGTATGTCCCAATGCGAGAGAACACATCTTCGTTTGTGGCCTTCTTTGCAAGCTTGACCTTGTGAGGAACTAGAAATAGGTTTTCCACAATGCCATGTTCTTTGAGGGCATCCTTTAGGAGTTGGAAAATAGCCTGATAGGCTTTGGTGTTGATTCCAGCCTCATCACAAGCTTGTTGAACGTCATCATCACTAACCACATTTCTTAATTTACGCATAAGGTCCTTGGTGACTGCATCCTTAATGTGCTTACCTCTAGGTGATTGTAAGATAGAAATCACGTCCTGGGTATTGAGACAACTAGTGAGAAGGTTGACTCGATCATCTTGGCTTGTTCCACCGCATGCCTCCTGGATGAAGTTTCTAGCAACAAATAAACATAAATGTTAGAAAATAGAGTGAAGTAAGAATGCATCATGCAAGTAAAGACCAAATCACCTTGTGGCTGTAACTCCTTGTTTGCGTGCTCCTCCCAAATGTGCAAGAGTTTCAATGGATGAATACGTGCGTTTGCGTTCCCTTGCACCAAGGGGTGTTTCTTTCAAGTATGTGATGGTGTTGGTAAGATTCTGGATGTGGGAATCCTTTTCTTGCATTTGTTGTTCAAGAGTTTTAACTACCCTCTTCGAAAAGGCAACACTCTCTTGTAATGCCGTCATCTTGAGGTGAAGATCTTGACATTCGTGCATCCACATATGCAAAGAAGCACCCGCGCCCATACACAACCGCTTGCAATAGCTTAACAAACCTGCTTCTCCCCTCCCAAGAAATTGAAGAAATGTGAAAAGGCTATTAAACGATGGATGGAAGCGTCTTATAGGATCGTAAGGGTACAAATGGCCATCCACCCAAATGTCAACATTGGTCTCACAAGCGGTGCGACATTCCTGTGATGACCTTTGATCACCTTCACTAGTGGTCTTCGGTGCAAATGCCGTGGGTAAGCGAATATGTATGCTTTTGGTGTGTGAAGTACGTGGTGGTGGAAGAAAACCATTTTGTGATGTCCGTGAGCACCATGGAAGCTGTTGTGTGAGGAAGCAAATGATGAAAAGATAGAGGGGAAAGGGTAGAGAGGTTGAGGAAGATGGGAGGAGAGAAGGAGGGAGGGGGGGGAGGGAGAGATTGGGGAGGAGGAGGAAGGTAGGGGCAGGGAGGGAGAGGAGAGGGAGAGAGAGAGAGAGGAGGGAGGAAGGAGGAGAAAACAAAATGTTTATTACTTTTTGGGAGAAAAGAGTTTTGAAAAAATGGACTTTCTAAGCTTGTGGGTTAAAAAATGGGTCCAAAAATGATTTTTGGATATGTATATATGTTGGGAGGGAGTTTTAAGTTATAAATAAGTAAAAATGAATTTTTTTAAAAAAAAGTCAAATTTTGTCTCTTTGTGACCTACGTTTTTGCTGATGTGGACACACCCCTATGCTTCCTTCACTTTAAAAAAAGCTAGAGAGAGAAAGTAACCCTTTAGGTCCACATCCTACATTTGTCTAAAAAAGAGGCTAGAAAATCCTACTCAAACTACCTTCTTCAATGCCCTTGCCCCCTAAACCCCACACAACATTAGCCTTAATCCCTAAAAATTAGGATTCCTTACAAGGCCCATGCAAGGTTCATATTTCTCCTAATGGTTAGACTTCCCTACCCAATTTGCAGGATTTGGTTTAACCTTAGAGGATGATGCTGCTACTTGGTTTGACTCTATGGAGCGAAGAGACTTTGAGTGTATGGAGGAAGTGTTTGACGAGTTTATCGAGGAATTCCCACAAAGGGGAATAGCTCATAATACAGTCTCACAAATCCATAAATTCAAACAGAAAGATGGAGAGTCTCTGCGAAAGGCAGCCCTTCGATTAAAAAGATATGTTAAGTTCTGCCTCATGGAAGAACTACAAACTCAGTCCAGACTTATGATTATATTCATCCAAGGACTAAGGAATGCAGATCTCCAAAAGGACTTACATATGAAAAGGAGCACAATGTTGAATGAGTTAACTAGGGAGGCTCTATACCTTGTGGACAATTGTGCGGTCTACAAAGAGGGTGAGTTCAAGGATCTCAACGATGATTCCTCCTCGCAACAAAGCGGAAGCAAGTCTGCTAAGACAACACCAAAAGGAGAAGTAGTTGTAAGCTAAGAACAGCTTGTAGAGGAAGTGCTTAAAATGATTAAATTGTATTCCAAACCACAAGCTAAACAGCCAAAATGGTGTGCGATTGAACAAAAATGGACAAACCATGGGACGGAGGAATGTTCTTATAACAAGGGATATGTGAGAGAATGACCATATGCTCCGCAAGCTCAGGCGACATCCCCTCAAGTCCCACCGATGCCTAGATATCAAACAGGCAATGTACCAGGACCTGTAGGTGTAGAAAGACCACAATCAGTGTTGGGACAACAACCACCCCTACCAGGATTACGACCAGTCGGCATAAGATACACACCAACAGTAAAACTGAATCAGAAGAGAAGGCTTTGGTGCCTATGCATGCATACTACAAAGATCCCAATGGGTATGCTGCAAATCCTGTCTATTATCCATCGGAAGAACCCTCAACACCAGAACCATGGAGCATGATAGGAAATACAAGACCACCAACTGCTGTACAGGCAGCGGGAGAAGGAAGATATATCTTGGATGAAAGAACACTGTTGTTCATAGCCAACGGAGGCATGAGCGGGTAGAGGCTTTCACACGAACAAAGAGGAGCTCAAGGAGCACCTCAACAGCCTAAGGGACCATGCTACAAGTATGATGGAGACCATTGGTTGAGGGACTGTCATCATTGATGAAATCATTAGGGTCAACGCATATTGCACCGAGTGTGGAATTACTCACTTGATCCCTGATTGCCCTAAGAACCTAAGCAAAGGAGCAAAAACTACTTTGAATATGCTGGGAGCTCTGCCTTCCAATGGGGGGTCAGAAAACGAAACTCCGATTCCTGTTAAGGTCTTGACGAGAGTCCAAACAAGGAAAAATGACAATCAGCCCAAGAGTAACAATGAAAATCAAGAGGAAATCAAGACTGACAAGTCTAGCGTCAGTCGTGATAATCCTTGGAAAGAATGAAGAGCAAAAATGAAAGCTAGACGTGAGCGAAAACAGAAAGCTGTAGAAGCTGAGCTAACAATGGCTCGCGAGCAACTTAAACAGCAAAGAGAGTCTGACTCTCTAAAATCAACGGAAGGACCAAGAAGCGTAAGCTCAGGAGGGTCTGCATTGGTAGATAAGGTCAATGAACCCTTAGATGAAATCTTGCAAGCATATGAAGCAAGATTGAAGAACAGACAGACTCTAGAGCAAAGGTGGATGACATATCCATATCCAGAGATAGAAAAACAGAGACTAGAGATGTGCAAGCAGCTGATTGAAACTGCACAAGCTTTACTAGAGCCTCCACCTATGGAAGTGGGAGATAGAATAATCAAACCACCAAAAAATGAAACACCTCTCAAAACTGAACAAAAGGTACCTGACAAGATAGAAAACGTTAAATCCTTGCCTAATGTAGAGGATGCAAGAATCGTGCCTAATAGCACTGATGAATCACTAAAATATTTTCCACCATATACACCTATTGTGGAAGAAACTTGGCCTGAAGAGCTATGGGAAATGGTGAGAAAAGCTCAAGAAACATATGAGACAAAAACAGTCGAGTCAGCGCCTTTCTCGGAGTTGAACTTGAATAAGCCTCAATGGGATTTAGATGCTAAATCATTTCGAGGGGATAATGGTTCAGTTGCATCCGAAGATAGCAGACCAGCGTCATTCAAAACTTTGCCACCATACATGGGAGACTACGAGGCAAGGTCAGAAATTCGAAAGGTACCTTCTCAAAAAATAGGAGGGTCAAATCAATTGGACACTAAAATCTGGACAGACTTGTTGACCACTCCGGTCAAGTGTACAATCACGTTGGAAGAATTGTTAAAAATTAGGCCAAGCATGTGGACAGAAGTGGGAAAATGTCTTGAAAAATTTGGTATAAGGACGCCTCTTAAGTTCTTTGAAATTGAGCTGAATGACACAAAACCGAAGAGAGTCAACACTTGACCAGTGCCGCTCAACAAAGTGGGAGAGTATTGTGAGGGTGAAGACGGAAACACTACTCTACCAGTCGAGTATAACGGCATAGAGACTAAGGCCATACTTGATAGCGGAGTAGGCATTGCCATTGAGACCAAATTGCTATGGGAAAAATGGGGAAAACCTGCAATACGAACAACTAGAATGAAGTTGCAACTAGCGGATGGGCACATAGAAAGGCCTAAAGGATTGCTTGAGGCAATTGTGGTATCTTCATGTGGCATAGAGTACGAACATACATTTTCCATAGTAGATTTTGGCAAGAAGAACAATTATGAAATAATCCTTGGTAGGCCGTTCATGAGGCAACTCAAGATGGTGCAGGTCTGGGGGTATGATTATTTGTATCTAAGACATGCTGAAACCACTACACGTGTAAACATGAAAAATCATAGCTACCATGATGTCACGAGAACACCTGTGGAATAATTGGACTCAGCCACCATTAGTGGATCAGAAGTCCCAGCGTGGCTCTGTAAGAAAAAGGAGATATGGATGTGCGGAGCATCTCAATGTAGTGAATTTGACCACAATGAAAGGACACTAGAGAGGGTCTTGGAAGACGATGCCTATATACAAGAACCCTTTCTTGAAGAGAAGCTCGAACCCCTAGAATGGTCTCAAATTTTGGCTACATTGGATGTATGCGTCAATGAAGTCACTCCCACCAAATTTTGTGACGAGAATGGCTACGATATCGTACCGTACTACATGTTGAGCAAAATTGTGGAGGAAGACGAGAACGAAGGAGACACTGAAAATACGAGGATCAATAAAACGGAAACGAAACTTGAGATTAAGATAGTCGGCTATGTGGACATCCCCACTAAAGAAATTGAGCAGGATGGAGAAGAATTTTATGATTCTTCTTATCAATGTGAAAACAAAGATAATGCGGATGACGAGAAGTCGAAAAATACGGAGGAAGACGACCATCAGGATCAAGACAATGAAGTCTTCTACAATTTACCAAACCAAAGTGAGAGACGCCAAAAAAGATACAAGAGTAGGCGACACCATAACAGTCTATCAACTAGGCTTAGACCTATGCCTGAGTTCAGGGGTAAGACACATTTTCTTATGAGCATTCATGGTGTTGATTGTACTAAGGACAAAGTGTCAGGAAGATTTGTTAAGGTTGCTGAAGACTCAGGTTTTAAGTCCAGACTATGGAAACTTAAGAAAACCAGCAAAGCAAAAAAAAGAGTGGCAATAGAAAAATTGGATGTCTCTGGCGATCCAATTATAACGAAAGTTGAGCGGAAAAAGAGATACAATGATTTGAAACAAAAATTGAAAAATGTATGGACAAGTGAAATGGAAAGTAGCGATGGAACGAACGCTAGTGATGGGAGTAGAAAGATAGATGTACCTCCTCACTATTGTAAGTACACCATTTAGGAAAGAAAATTGGTGGTTCAACGAGAGAGCTTAAATCAAACGAGTCCTACAATGGGCTAGAGAACTCCAAGAAAATAGACCTAGCAGAGCCAGGAGAAAGTCCTCGACTTGCTTACATTGCCATAGATCTAAGCCGGGAAGAATAACACTTGTTGATCAAAACGCTTAAGGAATTTCATGATGTATTTGCCTGGTCGTACAAAGATCTGAAGGGGGTGGACCCTAACATTTGTGAACATTCAATCCCTCTGAAGTCTGATGCAAAGCCAAGCAAACAACGTCCATACATGTACAATGAGACATTCGCCAAAAGGATAAAGGAAGAGATAGACAAACTTATGGAGGCTGAATTTATTTATGAGATAGAGCACACGGACTGGGTGTCGCCGATAGTGGTGGTACCTAAGAAAAACGGGAAATTACGAGTGTGTGTGAATCTCAAGAAGGTAAACGCAACAACAATAAGGGACAACAATCCTCTTCCTATCACGGAACACGTCCTGGAACGAGTAGCAGGCAAGCAAGCCTATAGCTTTATGGATGGATTCTCTGGTTATAACCAATTGGGGGTCAAACTAGAAGATCAATACAAAACAGCGTTTGCAAAAGAATGGGGCATATATGCGTTTAGGGTAATGCCATTTGGCTTGACCAATGCTCCAGCCACATTTCAGAGATTAATGACACATGCTTTTAAAGAATACTTGCGAATATTCTTGGATATTTACATGGATGACTTGTGAGTCTATTCTCTATTGAGAGAAGACCATATAGATCATCTTAGAAAGGTATTCAAAAAATGCAGAACGTATAGGATTTTCCTCAACCCAGAAAAATGTTTATTCATGGTACGACAAGGTAAAATCCTAGGCCACATAGTATCGGCTAATGGAATTACCACTGATGAAGACAAGGTAAAGGTGATCATAGAATTTCCAAGACCAAACACTATACGAGAGGTACAATCATTTATGGGACATTGTGGATACTATCGACCTTTTATCTACATGTACGCTATAATAGCAAAACCCTTGTATAGTCTAGTCACGATCTTCATATGGACCAACGAATGTGAGTCATTCCAGAAACTAAAAGATGCACTGATATCTGCACCAATTCTAAAAGCACCAGATTGGTCAAAGATCTTCCATGTACACGTAGATGCTTCGGCATTTGCAATAGGCTGTATATTAGCACAACCAGGGGAGGGTAATACAGATTTTCCCATCAGTTATGCTAGTAGACAACTCAATAGTGCAGAGAAGAATTATACCACCACTGAAACAAAAGGATTGGGTATGATATATGCGGTAAAGAAATTTCGGCATTACTTACTTGCGAACAAATTCACATTTTTTGTGGATCATCAGGCACTCTTGTACTTAGTAAACAAACCTTGTAACACGGAACGAATTGTAAGATGGTTCATTGTGTTGCTGGAATTTGATTTTATGGTAGTAGTTAAGAAAGGAAAAAGTCATCAAAGAGCAGACCACCTTTCTCGATTACTACATGGCGAAAAAGCTATTGGGGTAGATGATGATCTCCCAGACGCATACCTGTTTAATATAGAGATGGTACCAAACTGGTCAGAGCAAATAATTCCGTTACTGACATATGGAATGAATCTTGACGACAGACACACGGTGGAAGACATTAGGCAAGCACAAAATTACACAATGCTTACGGGAAGAATGTACCATCATGGAAACGATGGGATTCTAAGGTTGTGTATAGGCCTAGAGGAGTACAACGCGTACCTAGAGGAGGCCCATACACAAATAGGGGGATTCCATCAAGGAAATCAAATGACCTATGAACGATTAAGAAGACTTGGAGTGTATTGGCTAGGAATGTCAGGCGATGTAGCTAATTACATCAAGAAATGCAACTTTTGCACATCCAATACCACTGTGGATTATGCCACATTATACCAAGTGATAGTAGCACCCGCATGGAGTCATGCTATTGTGGAATATTTGACTAATAAGGAATTGCCAGGAGATTGGTCTAAAGCCAGACAAAAAGCTTTACAAATCGAAGCGAAAAGGTATACCCTCATTAGTGACCAATTGTATAAAAGAGGAACTGATGACCAGTTGAGGTTAGTTCCTCATGAAAATGACTACTTTCCATTATTGGAACAAGCTCATGCAGGCATAGCAGAAGGTCATTTTTCAGCGCCGAGAGAACCGTAAAAATCATTATGGCTGCACGCATATGGTGGCCGACCATGATTCAAGATGCAGCAGAATTTGTGAAAAGGTGTGATGAATGTCAACGCACTAAGGTACCAATTAAAAGAGACGAAATGCTTTAAGACCAATGATGAGTGCTCGAGCATTCGCTAAATGGGTATTGGACTTTGTTGGTCCTATTACTCCACCAGCGTATCGTTCACAAGCACAATATATCATAGTGGCCACGGATTACATGACCAAATGGGTGGAAGCAAAAGCCACGACGAAAGCACACGCTAGAACCACGGCATAATTCTTATATGAATATGTGTTTACACGTTATGGCCTTCCAATCGAGTTGGTGAGTGATAGAGGGACACACTTTGTAAATGAAGTTATCCAACATCTCTTAAATGAGTTTATAGTAATTCATCGCAAATCTGCACCCTACCATCCACAAGACAATGGTCAAGCAGAAGCGACCAACAAAATATTGTGCACAGTTCTTACAAAACTGGTTAGTGAAACAAGAATGGATTGGGATCAAATGCTATATTCGGCATTGTGGGCTTATCGAGTTGCATATAAAAAAACACTCAATGCTACACCATTTAATATGGTATATGGGTTAAATGCAATATTGCCTATTGAATTTTTGATTCCCACACTAAGGGTAGCCACACAGTTGGACTGGACGGGGCATGAGCTTTCAGAACGATTAGCAGACCTTGAAAAATTAGATGAGTTATGATTCAATGCTGTAGCAGCCATATATGCAAAAAAAAGACAACACAAAGAGTTTTTTGACAAACATGTCAAAAACAAGGACTTTAAAACGGGCAACTTTGTCTTAGTATACACCCTTAAACAGTATGCCAAGAAGCTAAAGAAAAGAGGAATTGGACCTTATTTGATCCAAGAAATATCGTCCAGCGGAGCAATAAAACTATCGACACTAGATGGGAAAGAAATGTCGAACTGGATTAGTGGGTGTCGTTTGAAAAAGTATCATCTACCTTTAACACCGGAAATGTTGTTTCAATTGCATTATGGCAAAGCCTATAGACAGGAACAACAACGAATTCAGGACCAAGCACAACAAGAAGCCAAGGAACGCATTGCTAAGCGAAAGCAGTTTCTAAGAACAATAAACATGGTCACACCAATGATGATTGACGAATATCCTCTTTTGACATTCCAAACAATCGAAGCGGATATACAAAGCGAAGAATTAGCAAAGACAATAACAGACTTTATGGCTCAGGACGAAAGCACCATTGACAACTTGGAAAATACGTGGTGTAGTCCTTACATAAAATCTTATGCAGGCACAGAACAAGTTGAAATCTATGCATTGCTTGACACTGAAGCAAAAAATGAGTGTCATCAGCTTTGAGCTCTTTCAGAAACTTGGACCAATGAGGAAATTCCCAGAGACACACAGGTTGAAAGTAGCACCGGGTGATGAGGTGACCACATTGTGGTCTATTATATTACCATTCACAGTGCAGGCACACCCGTACACTACCAAGTTCCATGTACTGCCACCAAGTAGATCAGCAACGCCATGTATCTTAGCAGTGTCATGGATGAAAGATAACAAGGTATTCATTGATTTGGATACGAATGAATCACTGTTCAGAAATGAAAACTTTTCAGAACCCTTCTTATCATATGACCAATACATGTCAAGGTGGAGACAGGAGTCAATACATCCGCAAAGCATTGACCAACAACAAACAAAGTTATCAAAAATCAACAATCATGCAGGGAACCAGGCAAGTTTGGGTACGACGTACAGATCTAGCCGAGGCACAATTTCATGAAGGGAAGAGATATAAAGTTTGGCTCAAGCAAGACAGCTTAATTCCTGTAAAAAAGTGGACAAAAGAACATACAAAACACCCAAAGCCAGCAAAGCTTCAAAGAACAATTATTAACCAGTCGAATCCGCAACGACTATATTGGTATGGCGGCCAAAATTACCAATTCAGAACGTGCCAACAACACAAGTATGGATGCCAAAGAATACCAACAAACAGTTGTCTACAACTGTCAATGACAAGCTAAATCATCCAACCAACACGCAAAAACAAGCAGAATCCACAACAACAATACGAGGATCTGTACGCCCAAAGTCATCCAATGGAAACGAAAGAATATTCCACCAGAACATGCAACAAAATATACAACAATATCGACTTCAAAGGAGCCACATACACCAATTCAAAAACCGTGGAAAACAATCAAACAAAGAGCTGCATATTTACAACTTCTTCTTGCAAAGAAAATCTGCCAGCCAACTCAGGCTACCACAGGAAACCTCAACGACAAATGCCAATAAGCGAATGGCTTATACCTTCCTCTTACACCACATAAATTTTTTCTAAATGCATTGACTGTGCATGCATATAGGGCTACATTACAAGGCCTGCATTAGCACGAGTTCACGCCCATGCACAGCACATACCCTTGACGATACCCTATCGTCCGGGAGGACTCCAACTAGGAGGGGGGGAGGCATTCCAAATGCGGACTCACGTCATATATTAGAGGGCAATGTTTGTGATTAATTTTTCAACCATTTTTGCGTTTTATTGTGTGATTTTGGGAAAAAGAATATGCCCTCATAATTAATCAGAACTGGGGACCAAATGATCATATATGAGCCCTTGGGGATGTGTATATACTATAAAGAGAGTCAAAACTGGCCAAAAACCATCGAAAAACAGCAAAAAATAGGCCAAGGTTGACGATTAAGAGTGAGAATGTACATAGACAAGAGAAAAGTGAGCTACAAAGTGTTTTGCTTTTCATTGGTATTTTTATAGTTTAGAATTGCTATTTTCGGGTTATTTTGGGATTTATTTGCTTTATTTTAGCCATTTTCTAGCAAAACATATAGAAAAAAATCTAGAATCCAGATGGAAACACAGCAGAAGAGACGCCCGATTAGATCAGGGTAAAGAAGATACAGAAAAAATAGGGACTGCGAAGGTGACAGGGCAAAAATGACCACCGTCATGATGGGACCTCCAAAAGGAGAAATCTGCAAAAATTGTAGAACTGGAGCAAATGAGGTCCAAATCAGGAAATTTGCGAGCCTAAACCGCATCTCGCAAAAATTTATAGCCACAGGTAAAAGATGGGAAAATTTCGTGTCGGAGTCTCGATTACATATAGAGGTGCTAGGCTAGAAATCTCTCATTCGAGTCATTTTCCATTGTGAGAGAGAGAGAGAGCTCCCTACAGCAGTTGAGACTTCCAGGAGCTCATCCATCGCACACGGTCACCAGATCGACATCAGATATGAGAGGTATGCTCGTCAACACTGACTCTAAGTGTTGTTTACTTCATTTAGTTGCAAAACCTCGCCAGCACCACCATCACAACCTGTGCACACATACTGTAGACCGGTTGTTAGGAAGACCTAGAGGCCACCAAATGGAACCAAAATTAAAAGGCACAATGCCTATAGCTTAGGGATCAAGCCTATGACCTCAGAAAGCGTGAAGGAAGCCGCCCAAAAAACCCTAATTTCACAGGACCTGCAGAAGGGCAGCTGAACTAAAGTGATCGGAAATGAGCCAAAACTCATAGGCAGCAAGCCAATAACCTCGACTAACCAACTGAATCGTTAGACCATGAAAAAGTTCTTCAAACCGGATCCTAAAATCCCTATTTGACGAAAACTGCGCAAAGCGTCACGATACTCTAACGGGCCGACCAAGTGACCAAATGACACCAAATTTGACAGGGTACATCCAAAAGAGGTCAACTACGAGTTGGAGTGTGTCCACTCAAAAAAAAGATCTTCCACTAGGGAAAATGCCAGCAACAGGCCAGAAAGATGTCCAAATGGTCGTTTTTGCTGAGATAAACACCAACAGAACAACCGACTGCTTTGATGGAAGGTCAAAAGGAAATGAAAGTCAGCTTGAGTCATACAATGACCAAAAATAACGGCGACCATCACCTAAGTGGTCTACTCCGACTTCGGAACCAGCTAAGTGCTGCAAACAGGGAGTACACTTTTCTAAATTGATTAAAACTTAATGTGTGTGTCTAGGAGAGCCTACTCACACCATTGTGGTCAACTAACATAAAAAAAACTTGTAAAAATGACTAGATGCTCAGTCTATCGCGATAGACTTACTCATACACTTAGACAAGTAAAATTTTGTTTTTGACTTCATAAGGGGTACTAACAAGGGATAATGATCACAAATATCAAATCAAAGTGAAAAATTTCTCTCTTGACCAAGTAACTGAGTCTATCACGATAGACTTGCTATTTTTATTTTTGGGGTGAAGGCTTTTCAAAATTTTCACAAGATAGACTTGGGGAAGCATATGGAGGCAGTACACAAAATTTGGTGACAAGATGGACTCATATGGCAAGCCGAGATAGACTTGATAGCAACTCAGAGTCAGAACAGGGCATCTCAAGGGCAGACAGTTAAAATTCACATGTGAGAGGTCAAGAAACCTTACAACAACTAGGAGAAGACAGATAGATGATCACAGAGCCAGAATATGACAAAATGACACTAAGTCCCAGTGTATCGCGATAGACTAAGCAGAGTGATACAGGGTCATCTGATCAAAATTTGGAATCAACAATTGGCTTCAGCATGATGCAAGAGGACTACCCACTAAGTTTGAGCCCAAAACAACACAAAATGAAGGAGATAGACCAACATCTCCTTGGAGGGAATATGAAAAACTGGAAGTTGATCCAAAAAGGGGTTACTTGATATTCATTTGAGGTGGAAATGGGATCAGATCGTGTGCAAGACATGAGAAACCAACAGGTGGAGTCACAAGTGGAAAAAATATCTCCTATCAAAAGATAGCCAGTCTATCGCGATAGACTGGGCAGAAGTTGCAAATGAGCTGATTTTCAGTTTGTGACTATAGGGTGACCTTACATGCCCTATGCACATACACCACACAAAATTTCAAGGCATTTGGACTTGTTCTCCTTCATCAACAACATTAAATTGAAGCCATCAGAGTCGGACAATGAAAGAGCTTGTCTATCTGCTAACATTTTACCTTAACTCATCTTGGGATTAAGAAGGCTCATCTAGATGCATGATTAAGTGGTAATCAATTTAGAAGAGAATTACTATGTTTGTACATTAACCGTTATTTGTGAATATGGATCCATGGATTCTTCTCCGGGAAAAAGAAAAGGCAAGAACCTGGCAACGGAAGGTGCAATACCCTATGCACTTCAACCCAATTCATTAAAGCCAACGACCACCTGGATACCTGCAGACGTGCAACAGGGAGCAGCCTTTCAAATCTACCAAGGTTCCTATGTGGACGACAAAGGAAATTTAGTGGATACAGTGATGATCCCCAAGGAGGCAGAAAATTACCTGAAAAGATCACCGCAAAGGTCATGAGGCTGAAAAAAGTTGGCTTGTGGAATTTTGTTTCACTACCACCAGTGGGGATAGATTTCAAGAGGGTACAACACCTAATTGAGACTATCCAAGAAGATGGAACTTGTAGGGTGGCAGGCATGGATAATGAGGTGATGGAAATTCAGATCACAAAGGAAATCATCAAAGAGGCATTAAAATTGTCTGATCAGGGAGCCAACATGAGAGAAAGAAGGAAGAACCTCACAGTCTACCTGCAAAGATCCAAACTTACTTCTTTAGAACTCATAGCAAACCCGGAAGTAAGAGAACTGACACAGGTATACAGTCAGTGTTTGTTGAGCTACATCAAGAGACCGCCTAGATACACTACACCACATGGGGTCATCTCAACAACACTAACCTGGGCTATGGGAATGACACATGAGTCCTATATAGATCATGCATCATATCTGTTTGAGGAAGTGACAAAGCTACGGCAAGACAAGTCAAATTACATTGCAGGACGAGAAGTCCTCACCAGAATAATATACCAGGCCATAGGCGCGGCAGATGAGCTGCCACCTACTCCACATCAAAACGATTGGCTAGTGTTAAGAGAGAATATTGAAGACAGATCACAAAGGCGAGTACCGGCTTCTACTTACACCATTGGAGGACGCAGGCTGGAAAGAGTAACCAGAAGTACATAGGAAAAGATGGAAGAAGAAGATTTGTGACTAAAGAAGCGGAAAGCGGAAATGGAGAACAACACCAGATTGCACAAGGTAGCAAAAATGGAAAGAATGCTAGAAGGCTTTGTACTCGAGAGATCTCTATGAGGCGATGTAGGCGCCACTTGGAGCCCTTCTAGTAGCACTTACACATTGAGAACAAAGAATATACACAACCCAGCTTTCGAGTTCGACTGGTTTGAGAGGTACATCCAAGAAAGGAATGCTATGGATGAACCAGAACGGCTACTTGAAGAGGAGGATCTCCAAACCTTGAGAGATCAGTTAAGGCCAACTTCACGAGATCAGGAAACACCACCTCCATCTCCAAGGCTAGAGACAAGTGAGAGGCAATCAACCCCACCTGGTGACTCTCCTTTGCATTCAGAGAGCTCACATCATGATGAGAGGGTTCATACACCACCCAATGAAGAAGAAGAAGAAAGGACAGATGGTCACCCAAACACTGGAACAATATCACACATTGATAAAGGCAAGCAAAAAGAGGTGGATCTGACAAAAGAAAAAGCTTCCTCCTCTCAAGAAATTGAGTTGGAAGCTACTATAGACCTGGATTTACAGCCAATGGAGACCCTACTAAACCGAACAAGACTGCACAGTCAGTGGTTAGCCAATCAGAACAGGTCCAACAAAACGAAGTTAGAAACAACCCATCAAAAAGTTCTGAAGTTGCACGAGCAAAGAGATGACACCCTAAAATTGATCAACATCAGAGATGCTGAGATCTTAGGGCTCAAAAGCAGAGTAAACCTCCTCAAGGAAAATTTACAGGAGTTAGAAAATTTCAATGCCATTTGTGAAGATAAAATCAATGTATTTCTTGAAGATGTCAGTGACAGAGATGCAAATCCAAAGGTTGGAGAAAGAAAAGCAAGATGCCCTGGAAACAGTCAAAAGTTTTCAAGTCTTAATCGAGGACTTACAAATTGAAGTGAAGGATTTGAGAGCAGTAACAAATATATAGGCAAGAGAGATAGAACGAGCAAAGAAACAAAAAACGTTGCTACCAGCAACACCGATGGTCAAACCGCAAGAAGAAGTGGCGGCACTGAAGAGAGAGCTAGAATTGGAAAGAAAACAACGCCTAATGATAGCCGAAAGTGCGCTTAGAGCAGAGGATCAATTGCAAAGGCAAATCTCGGACTTACAAAGTGAACAACAACAAGGACCAGCTCATGACAGTGAAATAGAACGCATTGTTTCCAAGTCCCTAAGGGAAGAAAATGAAAATTTGCACATCAGGGTAAAAGAGTTAGAAGAGTCTGTAGCCCAAAGGAGATGGAATTTTAAACTCTCCAAATCAATAATAGAACAATGGTTGCACAAATTGCAAGTCTACAAACTGCAAGGCAACGCTAAGGGCAGGTATGGGTGCACCTGGAGCAAGCAGCCATGGATTTGGCCAGACTGGCATAAGTATATGGGGGTGATGATGACTATGAGGAAGAATCAGATGACCATGAGACCCCAAATACGCAGACTGATCAAACTGGCTCCAAAAACCAAGAAGAAGACAAAGATTCAGTCACAAAATTTGAAGAGCAGAAGTTGGCCGAGCAAATGGAAAAGCAAAGAGATGATGTGGTACAAGGCCATGCAACTAGAGAAGGAGATGCTACAAGGGCTCTCCAGATGAGGCAAGACAGTAGTAGAGCTACGGGAAGAATGGAATGCCCCGATGTTACCCTATGCTCTGCTGAAATATGAAACTCTAACACATCAACGGCAGCTTGCAAAGGAAGAACAAGTGCAAGTATTTGAAGGAGAATTACAGGATCGGGAACAACAAAAAAGAATAGTAGATAGCCAGCCAAAGTGGAGGCATCAATGGATTTTGGATCACCCTAACAACCTGATCCACTTAGTCAATGCACCGCATGAGCTGAGGAATGATAGGACTTTTTGCCCAACACCTCGAACTTACACTTACAGCCAACATAAAGCATTACAAAGCAGAAATCCTACATGGCTGAACTATCCAGTATTGCCAGGGCCTATCGAAGGAGAGAGAATATCTGGTTCTTACATGGTGAAAACCCTTCAGGGCGCCATAGCAGAATTCGGAGGCTCTCCCGACCTATCCTGCAAGATGCTATGTAAAATAGCTTGGATGTTTTTGGCCTGTCTAACAGTGTTCTCAGAAAGCTAGACTTCAGAGTACATGAATACAAAAATAAGCATATCAGCGCTGTCATATGATCTAAGTGGGCCACCTACAGAGCCAGTGTTGTATGCCTACTTCAAACGGCTAATGTTTTTGCCTAGCTATCATCTCCAAACATTCGAAGAAGCATTTTACACCGGCTTCTTCATGTACAAATCCAAAATTTTTGGCCCATTAATGGCGAGCGAGTCTATGCGATATGATGCGTTTCTACATCAAATCAACCAGGAAGGAAGACATTGACACTGAAGACAAAGACAGTCATGTCGTGGTACACATGAACTAGGAGGGGGGGAGTGTTGGAGCCCAACTTGTCCAACTGTTGTAATGAGCCCACCTTGTAAAGCCTATAAAATTCCCATTTTTATGTCAAAGACGTCTTATCATTTTGATCCACTTATCTGGGTTATGTAAAGATTAATCAGTCAATCAAGACCCAGATGTGTTTCCACTTTGTAATTATGATGAAGAGAACCCCATGTACATTTTTGAGCTAAGGTGACTAAAGTATAAAAGTCACCTTAGAACCATTTTTTAAATAACATTTGAATATTAATCCCGTGTCGTACGAGTCTGAGAGAGAGAGGGAGAGAGAGAGTGTGTCTTATCCTCTTCGTTACGCGCTTCTCCCTCACCAGATTCACGAGGTGACCATACCATCACGGTAGCCTCTTCGAGAGCTACGCGCCCATGCCACGCATTCACATTTTTTAGCTGTTCGCGATCGATCCTTCCTCGAGCTTGTTTTGCTTGTAAGTAGCACAAACAGTGTCTGTTTTCAACAATCAAGTGCTTTATGGAATGAGAGAGAGATTAGCTACACATAGATACTCATAGATTTAGGTTTTGCACACTTTTGGATTATGACATGTGAGTCTATCGCGACTGTATTTGAGATAACTAGGGTTCAAATCTGGTGAGATTAGACTTATAGGTAAGTATATCCTATTGAGAGGATGGTGCCTAGTAAGTTTGATGCGATTCTGAGTTCATTTGAGGTGTAAACGGTGTTTGAGCATTTAGGGATAGAGTGGGTTGCATTCTACAAGGGTTAATGATTGATGCATCATAGAAGTGTGTATGTGTAGATTGGTCTCAGCCTGACAAGCTAACGAGATTGCCTCCGTGCACCTACGGGTTAGTCGTGTCATCGGATGATAAGTATGTTGTCTGTGTCGTGATTGTGAGCATGAACAGGGGAGTAGTTTTGCCCTAAAACACATTCTGAGTCCTCGACTGGGTAGATGAAACCTGCTTGTAGCAAACTTCTCACTTCTTTAAGCAGTGCCTCTTGTTGGATTACTCCAAGTCTTCTGAGCTTTTGTACTATGGGTTTACTGCCTTCCTTGAGCTTTATGTGGTGTTGCACTACTATAATTACTGTGATCTTATCATAGCCATCAATGAACAAAGTAGTAGCTTCCATGTCCATAAGCCAAGGCCTCCCAAGAATGATGGGGTAGCCCTCCCCTTTGTGTGGCATGACGAAGATGTCTACATCCACTTCTGTATTGAATGCTTTTACTTTGACCGCATTTACAATGCCCACGCATTTCACTCTTACATTGTTTGCCATCTTGGCTTGGCAGGGTGCCGGCCTAGTTACCTCTAGACCTAGATGGTGCATCATCTTTTCACTCATGATGCATATTTACACGCCAGCATCTATGTATACATTTGAGATTCGTTTCCCCTTGATGTGAGCGTCCATGGTTGGTAGGATGTCTTCGAGATCCCTTCCAGAAATAGCCCCAGCTATCCTGGGCCTTGGTTTTCCTGGTACTTACCATTTTTGTCCATTGCCTTCTCATTCTAGGTCCCAGGGAGGTCACCTAATAAAAATGTAACCTATCACGTGAGTTCAACAAAGGGTATTTAAAGTTCTTGAAACTTACAAAAATATATATACAGAAGGGCATTATTTTTTCAAATTTGAAAAAAACTTATAGATTTTAAAAGAAAAGGGTACATTATATTCCTAACAAAATTCACAGATAAGGGGTTTTACAAACATGTCTTGAACGCACGTGATATGGTAGTTTTACACATAGTGAACTCCCGAAGTTCTAGGTGCAAGGTGGAGTAATTGGGGCCAAGTTATCTTCGGGCCCTGCATTAACACATCCTGAATTAAGTCATAGGGTTTTGCATACTCACCTAGTGAGAAGTCCGCGATGTCTATCTTCCGCCGCGGTTTAGCTGCTTGCTTGCTAGACTCGGCCTTCCCTTTCATCTTCTTTTATCTTTGAGATGCTTCCTCGTGCCTCGCACGCTTCACTCCCATAGCATCCACTTCTTCTACCTTCTCTTTTCCTTTGTGCTTCTCTCAAACTAATTCTTCTACCTTTGCCTTCCCTTTAGCCTCCAAGCTAATAACACTCACCACTTGGTTCACAGCAGGTGGTGGTGGTAGTGGTAGAATGAGAGGTTGGGGTGGTGGTTGCTGTTGTACAGATGGTCGAAGGATTTGCACCGATGGGATTGGTCCTTGTTGCCTAGGTGGTGGTGGTCTTTCTCTTGGCGGAGAGATTTGATTCTGTCTCCCCCCTCTATTGAAATTCTGCCTCCTCGGGTGTGGGCAGTAGTACATTCCATGGCCATCTTACCCGCAGTTGTAACAGTGGTACTCTTGGTTCTGCCTTCATTGTCCTCTTCCTTGTTCTGGATTCCTGCCAGGTGCATGCCCTTGCTGCACCAGATGCACAGATAAACTCTCTAGTTGGGTGGTGATGCAACCCAGCAGGTCTTACTGCTCTTCTGATGCCTCCTGTGGTTGGACTCTATGATTGGCTGTTGCAGTCACTGAGGTTGTTCGGGCCGAGCTTGTTTCCTCTGACTCGTTTACTCTTGCTTGCATGCGCAACTTCTTGTCTTTAAGGCGAGCTACTTTGACTGCCAACTCATATGTTGCAAGAAACCTTCCCTTCACGTTCTCTCTAAGCAGCGACCATAGACCAACAATGAAACGGTCCTTCTTTAGGAAATTAGGCGCTCCTTTTATTTCCTCCAGTGAGGCAATCCATCTCTCCCATAAGTCCACAAACTTGGACTCGTAGGTGGCATACTCCAGCAGACCTCCCTGCTTTAATCTCGTCGCCATAGCTTCTCCGAGGCTGTGCCTCCACCAAACCTCTTTACAAAAGCATCCCTTAACACATCCCATGCATTCTTGGTGGCCTAGGGCAATGCATTATACCAGGACTTGGCCTCTACTTTCATCAGTAGAGGAAAAATTCTAAGTCGTGAAGCGTCGTCATCTTTGTTGGAGACCACACAAGCAATGTCGAAATCATCCAAAAAGTCGGTGGTGAGATCCTCTCCCTTCTTTCCACTGAACGTGGGGAAAGAAACACTTTTCATGGTAGTGACTCAGGAAATTAAAAACCTCTTTTTTTTTTTAACATTACATTAACAGTAGCGGATTTTTACAGGGGTGGGTGGATAGGTTAAAATAGGATAAAGATAGAAAAATTAAAGGAATGATGGTTATCTAATATGGGGAGAATGATAGGGTTCGGGGAATTGTTGGTAGAAGACATTCCTATCTACATAGATATTCACATGCATATGCTGTAGGAATCTAAACTGGAATGCCGTCGGCCCGTTTTCCATCATGCACAGAGGGTGGAATACTTACTTATACTCTTACAGTGCCAGTGTTAATGAGTCGGCACATCCACAAGAGGTCGTCGCCTTTCATGGAATCTACCTTTCCTTCGTTGCTCAGCACGTACGGGGTGATGGTGACGCGTCTGACCACTCCCAGCCTCTTGGCTAGTAGCAATTGCAGGTAATCTCCGCAGTCGGTGTGTTGCATGAGTTCTACTCCATTCAGTTGCAACTCGTCCCCAGCCCACTGGGTTTCACCTGTGGTAGAGATCTTCTTCAGGATAACTTGTACAGGGAGAGGAGGAATATCCTCTACTCACTTTCCAAAACAGCGAGAGCAGTAGCCGAACCACTCTTCTTTAGAATATGGGAATCTTCTTACCACTTCTTCTTCCGGATTGTCGAAGTGGATTGGTAGCACTCGCATGCGTCGTGCAAATCGATAGGCGACCTTCCGCCGCTTAGCTTCGGATGACTTCCTTTTTGGCAAACTGAGTAAAACCCCGATTTCTGAGCTTGAAGCACTTGCTTGGCCAGATGATTCTCCCTTCGGGATCATGTGTTTCCAGACTGGCTTAACTCCTCCTTACCTTTGGCTCGAGCATCCCCTTTAGGCCACTTTGGAGTTATAACTTTCACTGTAGTTTCTTTAGGGAAAAGAGGCCTCACCATTTTCTTCCCTTCCTTGATGTGAATGACTTCTTCGCGATGAATGTTGATGTAGATGACTTCAGCCCTTTCGTTGCCTTCGTTGCTGGCACTCATTGACAATGTGTCTTGGTTGACAACAGTGATGGCACTTCACCGACCTCCCACCTGATGCTCTCAACTTATGGTAAGAACGAGTAACACGAAATGGAGAATTTACCTCTTGAATACTGAGGACACTGCAGCCTGGCAGTAGCACCTCAATGAAGGCGGCTAGTGCCTCCTTCGTCTCCTCTTCTTCCGTCCTCCAGTTAGAAAATTCCTTCAGCCATTCGTCCATGATTGATAGTGGGCGTCACTTCCAGCATTGTAAAATGAAGGGTCTTAGAAAGCCCTCCTCCGTGGGGGCACCAAATGACGGGAACAAAGTGAACCCTGAACCCCGACAGCCTCTAAAATGTCGGGGGCCGAATGGCACGCCTCGAGCCTATCACATGGTAAAGCAAACAGGGGGCACCACCTAGCTTTAAGCGGCTAGGACGCTAACCACGATGATATGAACACCGCGAACTTACACACAAAGAGAGAGAGAGAGAGAGAGAGAGAGAGAGAGAGAGAGAGAGAGAGAGAGAGAGAGAGAGAGAGAGAGAGAGATTTGCAAATGACAAAAACCCTCAGGGGTGTGAGGGATAATTATTTCTGCAGTATTTACCAATGGCATACCGTGGTGGTAGAGAGGTAGGGAGAGGAGGTGGTGCAAACTACTTGGTGCGTTCTCTAAGACGACTCAATGGTTGTGAAGCTTGCTATCAAGAGCGTGTATACGTGTGTGCATCGACCATTGGAGTCAAGAGATGGACGTGACTCCCTTCGCATGGTGCAATTCCCAAGGCAAACCCAACACACAAGCCTCCTCCCCGTGATGGTGATAGTGTCAACTCTTCCCACTACACTCTACCAAGTGCTAACTTCTCATGGACTGTCCCCCCCCCCCCCCCCGCACCCCCGCCGATAGTGACCTCTCAGTGCCAATTTATAGGTGTTGGCTGCTTGGATTATGGTAATCCCATTGTGATTAGGATAAGCTTAATCGGGGGGGCAAAGCAAGTGGTGGGCCCGGTGTGGTTGACCCTTGCTTTGATTTGGGAGGTTATTAAAAGATGAGAATCTCTAGGTAGGCCTTTGTAACCATCACCTAGAGAGAGGATATTTACAAAAAAATGGAAATTTTACAATGGCTCGGGTGAAAACTGAAGAAATGATGAAATAACCTATAAATTACTAGAATGGGGTCGTGGAATGCGTGTTGCCGGTGAATGGTGTGTTGCCAGTGCGTCGGTGTCGAGCGTACTTCTTTTAGGGGTCGGCGAGAGCATGCCTTCGGCGCATTTCCTCTTTTTGTTGTTGGCGGCGCGTGCTTTGGGTCCTTCTTGTTTTTTTGTGGTTGTCGTAGTCGTGGAGTCCTTCGTTTCCTTTGTATTCGTGTACGAAATGAAGTTCTGTAGGCCCATAAAGCTGGTAGTAGATACTTATCCCAGTCTCTGGGATGATTGTTTACCTGCTTGGTAATAATTTTAGAAACCATTCCATTTACCTTTTCAACTAAGCCATTACATTGAAGGTAATATGGTGAAGAGTGCCTCGTTGTAATGCCCAGTTTCTGCATTAATTCTCCTACCAAGTCTGCTCTGAAACCTGGCCCTCTATCAGAGATGATCTCTAAAGGTGTGCCAAACCTACAACATATGTGCTCGTAGATAAATTTAGCTACCTCTACTGCTGTGATTCTAGTGGTGGCTGTAGCCTCTGCCCATCTAGTCATGTAGTCGACCTCCATGATAATGTAGAATTTTCTTGAGTTGGCCCTAGGTAATGGCCCAATGGCATCGATACCCCATTTTTCAAATGAGCCATATGAGAGAATAGGTGTCTATGGTTCAGGCATAAGTGACCTAGTGCCGGCCTTTTGACACAACTTACACGTTTTGCACCAGTGGTGTACATCACGGTTGAGGCTAGGCCATATGAAGCCTGCCTGCAAGATTTTCCTACTTGTTATGTCTAGGGCAAAGTGACCACCACAAGCCCCGTCGTGACAGCGAGCAATTACTCTCGTGATTTCCTGAGAGAGAGGGACCTTCCTGAGTATTTGGTACTTACCCTTACAATACAGATTGTCATTGATGAGTCAATACCTTGTGGTCTTCCGCGTCAGCCATTGCTTCTGTCCCTTTGTTAAATCTGATGGGCATTCCCCTGTTTCCAAAAAATGCATGATGTCAGGCAAGGCGTCACTGCCTTGAAATAGAGGGAGCTTTAGTTTTATTGCTCCAACCACCACTTCCTGTAGTCTTTCACTTGCTAGGGCATCTGCTTCTTGGTTTTGGGCCCTTGGGATATGGTGTATTTGAACTTCTTCAAACTTACCCAACAAGGTTTTTACACCACTTAAGTGAGTCCTTAAACTAGGATTCTTGCATGTCCATGCTCCATTTACTTGCCTTACCAGAAGTAGAGCATCCCCAAATACATTAAGGCGTTGTACACCTTGTGAGACGCACCATTGTAGACCCTTGGTTAGTGCTGCATACTCAGCTTCATTTTTAGAATGTGAATCTAACAATTGGCCCAACGAAAATACCTTTGTCCCTTTGTCATCAAAGACCACTATGCCTGCAGCTGCTTTGTCGGACGCTCGCTTGTAGGCTCCATCAAAGTAGAGAGAGTATGCTCCTTCTACCATCGGTGGTACTGGAAGTAATCGGACTTCTCCTTCCTTTCAAAGACTTGGTAGGTCATGAGTCCCCCCAAACTTGCCCTTGTCGTGCTTTCTACTTGTACCGTGTAGTCAAACTCTTGCAGACGAACTAGCCATTTAGTAATCCTAGCAGACACATCCACGTGTTTTACAACATAGGGAAATATTTCATCCATTGTTAGAATCACAAATTGCTTAGGCAGCAAATATGACCTAAACTTTGTAGTTGCAAATCTAAGAGCTAGGACTAAGTGTTCCACATGGGTGAAACCTTTCTCTCCTACTGTAATCATTCCACTAGAGAAGTAGATTGGCCTCATGAAAGAGTCATCACCAACACTTGAGGTGACATAGAATTTTTCATCCCACTTAGGTGGTGAGATAGTTGGCAGAGTGGCTAAGACCTCCTTTACCTTGTTGTAGTGATGTTCGCTTTCCTCGTCCCAAGTGAAAGTTGATCTTTGAGTGAGTTGTTGCAGTGGTAGAACAAGTTGTGATAGTAGATGTATGAATATACTTAAGTACCTCACCTTCTGTAGAAAAGATACCAGTTGACGTGCGGTCGTTGGTGAAGGTAGGGCTATGAGTGCAGACACCTTACTTGGGTCGGCGTTGATACCTTTTGCTGAAATTTCATGGCCTAGTAGAATGACTTTACTCTCCCCAATGTGGCATTTATCCACATTTAATTTCTCACCTAGGCTCTGCAACCTGGCCAAACCTTCAGTTACCTTTTCTAAATGTGAAATACGGGAGCTATATATACAAAAATCATCAATGAACACTCTTATGGATGTTCCAAAGAACGGTTGAAAGACATATGTGACATATCTTTGGAATGTGGCAAGTGCATTTGTGAGACCAAATGGCATAACCCTGTATGCAAAACAACCCCATGGCGTGATAAAAGTGGTTTTTAGCTGATCTTCCAAGGCTATGCGTATTTGAAAGTATCCAGAATAACCATCATAGATGGTATAGCATTCAAAACCCGCTACTTCATTCAGAATTTCATCCAAGAAAGGGAGAGGAAAGTGGTCTCTCTTTGTAGCTGCATTTAGTGGTTTGTAGTCAACACAGACCCTCCACTTACCATTCTTTTTAGGCGTCACCAGTACGGGTGACACCCATTTTGAGTTTTCTACAGGATAGATGAATCCTGCCTCCAGCAGTTTCCTTACCTCGGCCAAGAGTGCCTTTTCTTGTATGACCCCCAGTCGTCGTAGCTTTTGCATAACTGGTTTTACCCCTTCCTTCAGCTTAATATGATGTTCCACCACTGTAATGCCTGTGATTCTTTCATAGTTGTCAATGAACAGGTTAGGAAATCCCATCAACATTTGCAAAAAACTATCTTTCTCCTCAAGTGTTAATTCCATAGACAACATATCCTTCAACCTACTTCCTCCTAGGCCAGGTGATTTGCTCTCCTCTTCATTGGGTTGCCCTTTTGGTGATGGATCACCAGTTGTGCTTACCCTTTGTGGATCCTTCATAATGATACGCATCACATCAATGGAACTTTCACTTTCGTCCGTGGATGTGGTCTCCTCCTCAGAACTGGAAGATTCGCTAGTGGTTTCATCTGCCGATGTTTCCAGATTCATTTGCTTCTGCTTGCCAATCCTCATGTGGTAGTAGATTGTCTCCCCTTTCTTACCGGCCATGCGTAGAAGGCCAGTACCCCAATCCTGTTTTTCCTTCATGGCCATCAACCGTGGCCTTCCCAAGATTAGTGGATAGCCCTCCCCCTTAGTAGGCATTACAAAAACATCTACCTCTACCTCAGTGTTGAAAGATTTTATTTTCACGGCACTTACCACACCCACACACTTTACCTTTGCGTTGTTTGCCATCTTTGCCTTGCATGGAGAAGGCCTGTCAACCTTGAGCCCTAATCGAAGCATCATAGCTTCGCTCATTACACAGATTTGTGCACCTCCATCAATGTAGGTGTTTCCAACCCTCTTTCCTTTTATGTTTACGTCGACAATTGGAAGGATGTCATCCATGTTGCAACCCAAAATTGCTCCGGCTACCTTTCTTTTGGAGTGTCTTGTACTTACCATTTTGGACCATTTTTGCCTTACTTTAGGTGCAACATGTAGTAGTTGTGGCCATGTAATCTTCGGTCCTTGCTCTACCACATCCAATGTTAGATCATAGGGCTTAGAACTTTCCCCTACCTGGAAGTCGGTGATGCCCAATTTTCGTCGTGGCCTGGATGGCCTCTTGCTAGTGATGGGGGCTTTTCACAAGCCAAGCTCCCATACCCCTCTTCTCTCGTCCCCACCCCATGCAAACCACCTCTTAGGGAGGGAGTGATAAACGGCATTGGAAAAAAGTAAGAAAAAAATAAAGTAAGGTAAAATAGGTCACCTCATGCCTACGGGGCAGCCCATCCCCACCTTGCCTCCTTTTTCTTCACTGTTGCCCCGCCGTGTGTCCCTTTTCCTCTCCTCCACTCAAAAGGTCAACCCCCTCTCTCTTCCCCTTGTCCTTTCTCCTTTCTCTCTCCCCTCAAGCTACCCCACCTCTCACCAATAATGCACCCTAACTCACATGCAACTTACTCGATCTTCCAAAATAGTATACCCCACCCCCCCTTTCTCTCTCCTATCATATCCCATGACCCAAATACCCCCCTCTCTCTCTAAAGGGCACCATGTCTCTTGTCTTGTAGCTAAATAACCTCCCCCACACTCACACACACTCAGTTTCATTGAAAAAGGTGCCCACAGACCCATCCCCACCCGGTGGTTACCTGATTTTTCTTGTGTTCACACACATCTGCACACAGATTCGCCTCTCAACACACTCCCCTCTTGTAATTACTTTATTCTCCATGTCACCTCTCATTTTTTTTCATCAACTCATCTCTCTCTCTTAGTCTCTCTCTCATGAGACTGCTATTCTGGCACATATACACACAGCCAGACAAGTGCGGCCCACAGTCACATGGCCTATGTAGATAATGATTTCTTCATTTCTAAATTCTATAATTTCTCCCCCCTCCTCCCCTATATAAAGAGGGGTCACCATCTCACTAAATACACACACAACATCACCAAAGAGTACACTATGCACTGTGTGTGCCTAGTGCACACACACACACCCACACCATCACCATCACCGCAATCACCATGCTCGTCTTGAGCATGACCTCTACACCCTTGGGCTATGGAAGATGAAGGGCAACTAAATGAAGGATGATGGCAATAACCCTCGTGCGAGTCTTCGCCATCAACAACCACCTATCCGCCATGTGCTCTACCACTCTCTCCCTTCTCATTCCCCTACCCTATGCTCCCCATTTCATCCCCTTATTCTCTAAATAAAGCTTGAGGTTTTGTGAGTATGTTTTCTTGCAATTTTTTGCCCATGTGAGGTGTGCAAAATCGCCACCTAGTTTTGTGTTTGGAGTGAGCTTGTGTATGTGTGAAGGGTGTGCGGATTCGCCATCCTTTTGTGGTGCCTAAGTACTAAGCCGCTATACCCCCTCCCTCACTCTCTCTCTCTTTCTCTCTCTCTCTCTCTCACTTGATCTCGTTCCCTTTTCTCTTCATCATTACTCCCAAGCATCCATCTCTCTTGGATGAAAATTTTGTTATGGTGTTGTGTTGTTTGCGTCCTAGCCGCTCAAGCTAGGTGGTGCCCCCTGCTTGCTTTACCGTGACAGGCTCGAGGCGTGCCATTCGGTCCCCGGTGTTTTTGAGGCCGTCGGGGGTTCGGGGTTCGCTTTGCTCCTGTCATTTGGTGCCCCCACGGAGGAGGGATTTCTAAGACCCTTCAGTTTACAATGTTGAAAGTGACGCCCACTATCAATCATGGACAAATGGTTGAAGGAATTTTTTAACTGGAGGACGGAAGAAGAGGAGACGAAGGAGGAACTAGCCGCCTTCATTGAGGTGCTACTGCCAGGCTGCAGTGTCGTCAGCATTCAAGAGGTAAATTCTCCATCTCGTGTCGCTCGTTCTAACTATAAATTGAGAGCATTAGGTGGGAGGTCGGTGAAGTGCCATCACTGTTGTCAACCAAGGCACACTGTCAATGAGTGCCAGCAATGAAGGAAGCGAAAGGGCTGAAGTCATCTACATCGAAATTCATCACAAAGAAGTCATTCACATCAAGGAAGGGAAGCAAACGGTGAGACCTCTTTTCCCTAAAGAAACTACAGTCAAAGTTATAACTCCAAAGTGGCCTAAAGGGGCTGCTCGAGCCAAAGGCAAGGAGAAGATAAGCCAGTCTGGAAACACATGACCCCGAAGGGAGAAGCATCTAGCCAAGCAAGTGCTTCAAGCTCAGAAAGCCGGGTTGTACCCAGTTTGCCAAAGAGGAAGTCATCCGAAGCTAAGCGGCGAAAGGTCGCCTACGGATTTGCACGACGCATGCGAGTGCTACCAATCCACTTCGACAATCCGGAAGAAGAAGTGGTAAGAAGATTCCCATGTCCTAGAGAAGAGTGGTACGGCTACTGCTCTCACTTTTTTGGAAAGAGAGTAGAGGATCTTCCTCCTCTCCCTGTACAACTTATCCTGAAGAAGCTCTCTACCACGGGAGAAACCCAGTGGGCTGGGGACGAGTTGCAACTGAATGGAGTAGAATTCATGCAGCACGCCAACTACGGAAATTACCTGCAATTGTTGTTAGCCAAGAGGCTGGGAGTGGTCAGACGCGTCGCCATCATCCCGTACATGCTGAGCAACAAAGGAAAGGTAGAGCCCATGAAAGGCGACAACCTCTTGTGGATGTGCCGACTCATCAACACTGGCACGATAAGAGTATAAGTAAGTATTTCATCCTCTGTGCATGATGGAAAACGGGCCAACGGCATTCCCATTCAGATTCCTGCAGCATATGCATGTGAATATCTATGTAGATAGGAAAGTCTTCTACCAACAGAAGATCGTACACCTATTCGGTGTGACAGTACTAGGAGAAATCTTCAATTCCCCAAACCCTATCATCCTCCCCATATTAGATTACCATCATTCCTTTAATGTTTCTATCTTTATCTTGTTTTAACCTATCCACCCACCCTTGTAAAAAAGCTGCTATGAGCCGCTACTGTTAATGTAATGTAAAAAAAAAGAAAAAAAAAGAGGTTTGTAATTTCCTAAGTCACTACCATGGCAAGTGTTTCTTTCCCCACGTTCAGTGGAAAGAAGGGAGAGGATCTCACCACCGACTTTTTGGATGATTTCGACATTGCTTGTATCGTCTCCAACAAAGATGACGACGCTTCACGACTTAGAATTTTTCCTCTACTGATGAAAGTAGAGGCCAAGTCCTGGTATAATGCATTGCCCCAGGCCACCAAGAATGCATGGGATGTGTTAATGGCTGCTTTTGTAAAGAGGTTTGGTGGAGGCACAACCTCGGAGAGGCTATGGCAGTTACTGACAGAATTAAAGCAGGGAGGCCTGCTGGAGTATGCCACCTACGAGTCTAAATTTGTGGACTTATGGGAGAGATGGGTTGACTCACTGGAGGAAGGTGAAGGAGCGCCTAATTTCCTAAAGAAGGACTATTTCATTGCTGTTCTATGGTCGTCGCTTAGAGAGAAGGTGAAGGGAAGGTTTCCTGCAACATATGAGTTGGCAGTCGAAGTAGCCCGCCTTAAAGACAAGAAGCTACGCATGCAAGAAAGAGTAAACGAGTCAGAGGAAACAAGCTCGGCCCAACCAACCCTAGTGACTGCAACAGCCAATCATAGAGTCCAACCACAGGAGGCATCAGAAGAGCAAGACCTGCTGAGTCGCATCACCACCCAACTAGAGAGTTTATCTGTGCATCTGGTGCAGCAAGGGCATACACCTCACAGGAACCCAGAACAAGGAAGAGGACAACGAAGGCAGAACCCAGAGTACCACTGTTACAACCACAGGGAAGATGGCCATGAAATGTACTACTGCCCACACCCGAGGAGGCATAATTTCAATAGAGGGGGGAGACAGAATCAGATCTCTCCACCAAGAGCAAGACCTCCGCCACTTAGGCAACCAATCCCACCTGTTCAAATCACACCACCAGCGGTGCAACCACAACTGGCCACACCAATTCGACCCCAGTCACCAATGCAACCACAACCACAATCACCACTTACAATCATCCTACGCCCACCATCAATTGGTACCCGCACACCAAGTATCATTAGTCTTGCAGAAGAGGTCAAGATGAGTGTAACGGAAGAAGGATCAAGTAAGAAGACTATTCAAAGAACTGAAGCAGTGGAACAAGAGGTTAAAGAATCAAAAGAAGCTACCCAGGTGGGGGAGGTAAGCCAAGAAAATTGTGTTACAAATGTGAGTACATCTTTAACCTTGAATGAAATAGGCACCAAAGAGATCAATCAACAACATTGGGCAGTAAGGGTAAGAATGTGTAAAGTGTTGATTAGGCCTCGTCAGAGTAAGAGGAATGCAAAGGGCATGAAAGATACAAGAGAAGAGGAAGACCAGCCTGCTAGCAAGGTTTTGCAGAAGGTGGGCAACATATCAAGCAAAGGGGAGGGCTTTGAAAACGGAAGCCTGTGCACCAGCATGGACCCAGGACAGTGTAGCAGCTAAAGGAATCTTGCATCAAGGCAGTTTCACTAGAGGACCATAACGAAGTGGTAAGTATGACCGAAGGTTTGGAGTTGGATATTTCTCGAGAGGCTTGGCAGCCGAGCAAGACTTTATTGTGTAGTGTTATAGACTTAGAGATGGGTAATGCCTCTAGTCTACTAAAGGGTGTTATAAACTTGGAGATGGGTAATGCCTCCAGTTTATGTGAGGATGTTCATAGTAAGTTTGATGATCAATATGTTGCCAACCTTTTAAGGATGTTCCAAACTCCTCCACAACACAGCATTGTGTTTGCATGGGATGCATCAGACCTATGGCTATGGCTAGCCGCTATAACATATAGAGAGAAGATCAACATTGAGATAAGAGCTAAGGAGCCACGGATAAACAAAAGCTTGATAGAATGCAAGAATGAAGACCTCCTTCGCAATTTGGTACAATTTTTTACAAATAGTGCATCCTCTCTTTAGAGAAAGGTAAGTGGATTACACTTGTATTTAAGCCGCAAGGTAGGTGCCTTGCGGCTTAGTAAAGGAAGCTGACATGTTTGAGCACACCCAAAAGAAGCATGATATGCTTGCAGTTTTTTCTAATGGCAGTAAGCAGGACTCTGAAGATAACTTGAGCTCACCACACCAACAAGGCGGCCATATATGGTGGATTCTTGGTACACTCTTGGGAATCATAATTTTCAGTTCTGTCTTTGCAAGAGCCAAGATGCTCATTTTCCCTCTCGCTACTGGTGGTTACAAATTTGATCCAATTTGGCATGCAAATTTTATTGTTCGGACACTGCAAACAATGATCCTATTTTTCACTTGGGATCTAGGAGGACATTGGCAAAAAGTTCTGGAAGCCATGGGCTTCCCCTTTAATCAACCGACACTATTCCAAGGAACAAGTTATCACTCCGACCTGTTACAGATTCATGAATATCCCAAAAATCTCACCAATGGCCAAATGGAATGGCTAGTTCAGAAGGCAACTCGATATCGTATCCTACAGCTAAGCGGAAGAAGAAATAGAGCTAGAGACATGAATGCCTCTAGCCAAAAGGGGAGGGCTAATGATGGGGGCTTTTCACAAGCCAAGCTACCATACCCCTCTTCTCTCGTCCCCACCCCATGAAAACCCCCTCTTAGGGAGGGAGTGATAAAAGGCATTGGAAAAAAGTAAGAAAAAAATAAAGTATGCTTATGTAAATATATAAGAAAGGTAAAATAGGCCACCTCATGCCTGCGGGGCAGCCCATCCCCACCTTGCCTCCTTTTTCTTCACTGTTGCCCCGCCGTGTGTCCCTTTTCCTCTCCTCCACTCAAAAGGTCAACCCCCTCTCTCTTCCCCTTGTCCTTTATCCTTTCTCTCTCCCCTCAAGCTACCCCACCTCTCACCAATAATGCATTCTAACTCACCGATAATGCACCCTAACTCACATGCAACTTACTCTATCTTCCAAAATAGTATACCCCACCCCCCCTTTCTCTCTCCTATCATATCCCATGACCCAAATATCCCCCTCTCTCTCTAAAGGGCGCCATGTCTCTTGTCTTGTATCTAAATAACCTCCTCCACACTCACACACACTCAGTTTCATTGAAAAAGGTGCCCACAGACACATCCCCACCCGGTGGTTATCTGATTTTTCTTGTGTTCACACACATCTGCACACAGATTCATCTCTCAACACACTCCCCTCTTGTAATTACTTTAGTCTCCATGTCACCTCTCACTTTTTTTCATCAACCCATCTCTCTCTCTTAGTCTCTCTCTGATGAGACTGCTGTTCTGGCACATATACACACAGCCAGACAAGTGGGGCCCACAGTCACATGGCCTATGTAGATAATGATTTCTTCATTTCTAAATTCTATAATTTCTCCCCCCTCCTCCCCTATATAAAGAGGGGTCACCATCTCACTAAATACACACACAACATCACCAAAGAGTACACTATGCACTGTGTGTGCCTAGTGCACACACACACACACACCCACACCATCACCATCACCGCAATCACCATGGTCGTCTTGAGCATGACCTCTACACCCTTGGGCTATGGAAGATGAAGGGCGACTAAATGAAGGATGATGGCCATAACCCTCGTGCGAGTCTTCGCCATCACTCCCACCTATCTGCCATGTGCTCTACCACTCTCTCCCTTCTCATTCCCCTACCCTATGCTCCCCATTTCATCGCCTTATTCTCTAAATAAAGCTTGAGGTTTTGTGAGTATGTTTTCTTGCAATGTTTTGCCCATGTGAGGTGTGCGGAATCGCCACCTAGTCTTGTGTTTGGAGTGAGCTTGTGTATGTGTGAAGGGTGTGCGGATTCACCATCCTTTTGTGGTGCCTAAGTACTAAGCCGCTATACCTCCTCCCTCACTCTCTCTCTCTCTCTCTCTCTCTCTCTCTCTCTCGATCTCATTCCCTTTTCTCTTCATCATTACTCCCAACCATCCATCTCTCTTGGATGAAAATTTTGTTATGGTGTTGTGTTGTTTGCGTCCTAGCCGCTCAAGCTAGGTGGTGCCCCCTGTTTGCTTTACCGTGACAGGCTCGAGGCGCTCCATTCGGTCCCCGGTGTTTTAGAGGCCGTCGGGGGTTGGGGGTTCGCTTTTCTCTTGTCACTAGTTTCTCCTCTCATGCTTCTCTCATCATCTGATTGTGTAGCTTTCTCCCACCTAGCTCTTTTCACAGTCATGGCTTCAAGTGGTTCTAAAAAGGTTACCTTCTCCTTACCCTTGTCCCTCTCCTTTGCTCTGGGTGGGTCCACTACTACGGCTTTTCCTTTCTCTTCTAGCCTTATGATGTTTACAGGGCGATCAGGTGGTGGGGCTGGTGGTAGAGGTGGAATGGATGCTTGTAGTGGTGTCTGGGGTGGACGTAGAATTTGTGTTGGTGGGGGTGGTGCTCGGGGTGGGGGTGTTCTTTCTATAGGGGGTGACAATTGGTTCCTCCTACCTCCTCTATTATAGTTTTGTCGTGGTTTGGGACAGTAGTACATACCGTGACCGTCTTCTCCGCAGTTGTAGCAATGATACTCCCTGTTTATTTGTCGTGCTCTTCCAGGGTCTTGATCTCTTTCTTGACTCCTCCCTTGTTGTATTAAGTGGACAAACAAATTCTACAGTTGGTAAGTAATATGGGCCAACATATCTTGTTGGTCATCTCTTACCCCAAGAGCCGGTGGTGGTGGTGGAATGGTGGTTGTCGTAGTTGCTTGTCGACGTGATGTTCTTGTTTCTGTTGACTCGGTTTCTTTGGCTTTCATTCGCAGCTTCTTGTCCTTAAGGCGAGCTATCAATCTCAACGGCTAACTCGTACGTAGCCGGGAATCTACCTTTCACCTTCTCCTTGAGAAGCGGCCATAAGCCATGCGTGAACCGATCTTTTTTTAGGAAATCGGGTGCAGCTTCCCCCCTTGCCAGTGACTCAACCCACCGTTCCCACAAATCCACAAATTTGGACTCATAGGTGGCATATTCTAAAAGACCCTCCTACTTCAAGTCTCTCAACTTATCCCACAACTTTTCTGAAGTGGTACCTCCCCCAAAGTGCCTCTTAAAAGCGGTTTTAAAGGGTTCCCAGTCATCCTTGGTTGCTTGTGGAAGTGCATTGTACCATGATCTAGCTTCATGAGATGCTTAAAGATTCTAACCCGGGATTCATCCGTATCTTTGTTGCTCACTACACATGCTACTTCAAAGTCATCTAGGAAGTCTGTTACCAGATCCTCCCCCTTCTTTTCTTTAAATGTTGGAAATGCTACACTTGCCATGATTACTGAGAGAGAGCTAGAAAGACACACTGCTTAGCTTGCAAAAGTTTTTTTCTTCTTTACAAGGAGGCGTGTATACCCTCTTATACTAGGACATAGATTAAAACTTCAAACGGTACATTGCCTTGTACCAAAGGTAAGACAAATGGTTGATCTGATGCCAAAACCTCAAAAAACCGCTCCCCACCCAGCATGGTGTCAATGACGTGTTGGTAGTGAGCCTTCAAGTCCAGTATTACCTTGATTGAGCGTACACGTGTTGGTATGTGTGATCTGTCTTGAGGTAGGTTGTACTGATTCATGTTAAGCTTAGAGGTGCTTAGTCACTGTCCAAGCTTGTGGGAGAGGGTGGTGTTCTTTCCTGAAACAAACTCAGTAGATCCCTAGTTTCTCTAGTGAGAGTGTTAGCCAATGCTTCCGTTATCTGTGCTGCAGCATCAGGTGTGACTTGAAAACTGACTGTGATAATTACCTCGGTGACTTGATTTACCCGATTCTCAAAGTAGAATAGTGTTGATTCTCTATTGTGCAGAGCTCCTTCAATTTCGTTGTTGTTGGTTGGTTGTAGGTTGAGGACATGGTTTCGACCTTCTCCTTCTTCTTCTTGGCACTTGGCTTATGTATATCCACTGCGTTTGGCGTGTTGGTTGACTCTCCCATTGCAAATCGATTACCGTTATGCCTGGCACTCGAGCTTCAATGGAGATGCGGAGTTCGTCTAGTTGTGCTTGGAGCTCTTCTTCTTCTGTCGTCCAATTAGCAAACCCTGCTAGCCATTCATCCATTCACAATAGTTTAGGGGTTTCAGTATTGTAAACTGAAGGGTTTCATGAAAAGATCCTCAGTGGGGGCACCAAATGACGGAAGCAAAGCGAACCCCGAACCCCCGACGGCCTCTAAAACACCGGGGACCGAATGGCACGCCTCGAGCATGTCATAGTAAAGAAAACAGGGGGCACCACCTAGCTTCAGCGGCTAGGACGCAAACAACACACCACCATAACAAAGTTTTCATCCAAGAGAGATGGATGCTTGGGAGAAATGATGAAGAGGAAGGGAAATGAGATCAAGAGAGAGAGAGAGAGAGAGAGTGAGGGAGGGGGTATGGCGGCTTAGTACTTAGGCACCACAGAAGGATGGTGAATCCGCACACCCTTCACACATACACAAGCTCACTCCAAACACAAGACTAGGTGGCGATTCCGCACACCTCACATGGGCAAAACATTGCAGGAAAACATACTCACAAAACCTCAAGCTTTATTTAGAGAATAAGGCGATGAAATGGGGAGCATAGGGTAGGGGAATGAGAAGGGAGAGAGTGGTAGAGCACATGGCGGATAGGTGGGAGTTGATGGCGAAGACTCGCACGACGGTTATTGCCATCATCCTTCATTTAGTTGCCCTTCATCTTCCATAGCCCAAGGGTGTAGAGGTCATGCTCAAGACGAGCATGGTGATTGCGGTGATGGTGATAGTGTGGGTGTGTGTGTGTGTGCACTAGGCACACACAGTGCATAGTGTACTCTTTGGTGATGTTCTGTGTGTATTTAGTGTGATGGTGACCCCTCTTTATATAGGGGAGGAGGGGGGGAGAAATTATAGAATTTAGAAATGAAGAAATCATTATCTACATAGTCCATGTGACTCTGGGCCCCACTTGTCTGGCTGTGTGTATATGTGCCAAAACAGCAGTCTCATGAGAGAGAGACTAAGAGAGAGAGATGAGTTGATGAAAAAAAATGAGAGGTGACATGGAGAATAAAGTAATTACAAGAGGGGAGTGTGTTGAGAGGTGAATCTGTGTGCAGATGTGTGTGAACACAAGAAAAATCAGATAACCATCGGGTGGGGATGGGTCTGTGGGCACCTTTTTCAGTGAAACTGAGCGTGTGTGAGTGTGGGGGAGGTCATTTAGCTACAAGACAAGAGACATGGCGCCCTTTAGAGAGAGAGGGGGGTATTTGGGTCATGGGATATGATAGGAGAGAGAAAGGGGGGGTGGGGTATACTATTTTGGAAGATAGGATAAGTTGCATGTGAGTTAGGGTGCATTATTGGTGAGCTAGAATGCATTATTGGTGAGAGGTGGGGTAGCTTGAGGGGAGAGAGAAAGGAGAAAGGACAAGGGGAAGAGAGAGGGGGTTGACCTTTTGATTGGAGGAGAGGAAAAGGGACACACGGTGGGGCAACAGTGAAGAAAAAGGAGGCAAGGTGGGGATGGGCTGCCCCACAGGCATGAGGTGGCCTATTTTACCTTTGTCATATATTTACATGATCATACTTTATTTTTTCTTACTTTTTGCAATGCCTTTTATCACTCTCTCCCTAAGAGGTGGTTTTCATGGGGTGGGGACGAGAAAAGAGGGGTATGGGAGCTTGGCTTGTGAAAAGCCCCCATCATCGCCAAGGCTCCGGCAGAGGAAAAATAAGTTTTTTTTCTTTTTTTCTCTTTGATTTTTAAATCGTCCATCACTACATCAAGTGGTCCTACTTTGCCTCGGGCATTTGGTAAACAATGGCTGCTTGAACTCCATCTTAAGTGGACGCAAGCATTTGTTGCATGAGGAATTCCTATTATTGTCATTCAAAAATCCTATCTTCAAAGATGCTTTGATGAACGGCGAAGAAGGGTTTTGTGGTACCTGATTATAATAATATGCGTACTGAATACTTAAATAAATTGAAAACTACATCAAAAATATTTTTAAGCGCACAAATCTTGATGATGTGCCACAGTATGGATGCACAATTGCTCTAGATGGTTGGAAATTTTTTCAAAAGAAACCATTGATTAATGTGATGTTGATTTGTCCAAGAGGTTCCATATTTATTAAGGCGATTGATACATCCTTGAAAGATAAAACTAGTGGATATCTTGCTGGTGTGTATGAGCATTGAATCAGAAGGGCAGGAGGACCTAAAAATGTGACAACCATTGTCACAGATAATGCATCTAACTACAAAGCAGCTAGAAAAGAAATTGAAGCAAAGTATCCAGAGCTACCATGGGTTCCGTGTGCTCCTCACACTTTAAATCTGCTCTTAAAGGACTTTGGGAAAGTTCCTTCTATTAAACAAACTCTTCTAGTGACGGCCGGTTTTCAAAACCGCGACCACGAGAACCAAACCCCAAGAAGGGGAGAGCATATTAGCAAGAAAAAAAGAAAACAAAAAGGAGGTTTCTTTAACATTCACCACCCCTCTAGGCTTAACCACAGGCGGAGCGCCACCAATTTGGCCAGACCTCTCCATTAGCACCCGGGGCCCGCTCTCTCTCTCTCTCTCTCTCTCTCTCTCTCTCCTACTGCTCGGCTCCGCCAACCCACTCTCTCTCACTTACCCTGCCGCGCTGCACCACCTGGCCCAATGGGCGCATTTAAAAAAAAACATTTCTTATATTCCCTAGCGGGGCGCCAGTTTTGTAATATTCCCTCTCTCTCTCTCTCTCTCTCTCTCTCTCTCTGTCTCTCTCTCTCTCTCTCTCTCTCTCTCTCTCTCTCTCTCTCTCTCTCTTCGCTCGTCCATATCCCAGACCTAGCAGGACACCATACTATACCCCCCCCTCTTCCCTCTCCACACCCCCTCGGCTTCACTCTCCTCCAGGCTATACCCCCCCCCCCCACTCACACACTCTCTTCCACTCTCTTCCCCACGGTGGGAATCCGCCACAACATAACTCTCTCTCTCTCTCTATAATTCTCCCTCACACCTACCATTCCGTTGACCATTATCCACAAACCCCCCTCTTCTCGCGCTCTCTGTCGACAGCGGGCCACCCGAGCCCATCCACCTCTCACTCTCTCTCACTCCTGGACCAAGCCCGTAGGCACCGCGTTTCCGCTCTCTCTTATGCACACCACACACACACACACACTCCCTCATGCACCCTCCCTCACCATCCCACTCCTGCCTCGTCGCACCCTCTGAGTCAGGCCGCCCATCCTCACCATCTCTCACCCACGCTCTCAGGCCCGAAGGCGTCGCGTTTCTGCTCTCTTTACACACACACACACACACACACACACACACACACTTCCCCTCCCATCTCTCCCCACCGCATGCTAGCTCGACCTCCCTCACCCTCTCTCTCTCCCTCTCGGCCCATGCGGGCGCAAGGAAGACACCCACCACCCACACACACTCTCACTTCACCCCATCTCTCTCATACATGCACACACACCCCTCGCACACACTCTCTGTCTCCCTCCAAATCTCTGCGTCGCCGCTCTCTGCAGTAAGAAACATAAAAAATAAATAAATAAATAAATATATATATATATATAAAACACTCCCTCATTCCCACGCACACACTCATATATATACACACACATCCACGCGCAATCACATACATACACGCACGCGTATACGCACACACCAGAAAAATACAAAAAAAAAGAAATCGAATGACATCGACATCGACAAAAGAAAGAAGACGACCAAATCTCGCGACACTGACACCAAAACAAGCAAAGGCGCTGAAGGCATGCCCCGACCGACCCCGAAAGTGAGGAGTGCGCTACACTGACGCACCAGCAAGGCTGCCATTCATCGGTATCGCGTCCACAATGCTCTCTTCAGTAAAAAAGGTAGTTTGTCATCATTTTTTTCGAGTTTCAATCAAACCTTGTAAAAAATCTCAAATTTCTAAATTCTCATCTCTCTAGGTGATGGTCACAAAGGCCCACCTAAAGGTTTTCCTTATAATATTTTCCAAGACAAAGCAAGGGTCTACCACCCAGGGCCCACCGCCTTGCTTTGTCTCCCCTTATTAGATTATCCTAATCACATTGGATTATCCTAATCTAAAGCAGCCAACACCTATAAAAAGGCACTGAGAGGTCACTATCGGGGGGGGGGGGGCAAGTTCATCAGAGGTCAGCACTTGGTAGTATTTTGGTAGGAGGGATTGGCAACATTTGCACCATGAGAGAGCGGACTTAGTGTAGCAATTTTCTTTGGGAATTTGTACTATGTGAAGAAGCTATGTCTACATCTCGACTCCAACAATCGATGCACACACACTCATGTTAGCAAGCTTCGTGTCAGTGAGTCATCTCTAGAGAACGCACCAAGTAGGCTCACTATTTCTCCCTCTATCTCTCTATCACCATGATTTGCCACCTCGCCGAAAATAAGGTTGCTATAAATATTGCAAGAGAATAATTCTCCCTCACACCCCCAAGGGTTTTCATAACCTGTCTATTCTTTGTGTGTGTGTGTGTGTGTGCGTGTGTGTAAAATCTGTGATATTTCAAATCACCATTGTCTGCATCCTAACCGCTCAAAGCTAGGTGGTGCCCCCTATTCGCTTCACCGTGAGACAGGCTTGCGGCATGCGTTGGCTTCCTGCAGTTTAGAGGCCGTCGGGGTCCGTGTCGCACTTTGCGCTCGTCATTTGGTGCCCCCATTGAGGAGGGCTTCTAAGAAACCTTCAGTTTACAATGCTGAAAGCAACACACCTCATCAATCATGGACGAATTGCTGAAGGAATTCTCTAACTGGAGGATGGAAGAGGAGGAGACTAAGGAGGCACTAGCCGCCTTGGTTGAAGTACTACTGCCACGCTGTAGTGTCGTCAATATTCATGAGGTAAGCTCCCCATCTCGTGTTGCTCGTTCTAACCACAAATTGAGAGCATCAGGTGGGAGTCCTATAAAGTGCTATCACTACTGTCAACCAAAACACACTATCAGTGAGTGCCAACAACAACGAAGGCAGTGAAGGGGCTGAAATTGTCTACATCGACATTCACCGTGAGGAAGTCGTTTATATCAAAGGATGAAAGAAAATGGTAAGGCCTCTCTTTCCTAAGGAAACTGCAATCAAAGGTATAACCTCTACTCCAAAATGGCCTAAAGGGGCTGATGGAGCCAAAGGTAAGGAAAGGATAAGCCAATCTGGAAACACATGACCCCAAAGGAAGAAGCATCTGGCCAAGCTAGTGCTCCAAGTTCGGAAATCCGGGTCGTACCCTATTTGCCAAAGAGAAGGTCATCCGAGGCTAAGCGACAGAAGGTCGCCTATCGATTTGCACGACGCATGCGAGTAATGCCAGTCCATTTTGACAATCCTGAAGTAGAAGTGGTAAGAAGGTTCCGATGCCCTAAGGAAGAGCGGTTAGGCTACTACTCTCGTTGTTTTGGAAGACGGGTAGAGGGTCTTCCTCCTCTCCCCATACCGCTCATCATGAAGAGGCTCTCCACCACCAAACCTAGTGGGTTGGAGATGAATTACAGTTGAATGGAGTGGAATTCATGCCACATGCCGACTACAGTAATTATCTGCAATTGCTACTATCCAAAAGGCTGGGAGTAGTCAGACGCATCGCCATCACCCCGTACGTACGGAGCAACGAAGGAAAAGTAGAGCCTATGAAAGGCAATGACCTCTTGTGGATGTTCCGACTCATCAACACCGTCATGGTAAGAGTATAAGTAAGTACTCCACCCTTTGTGCATGATGGAAAACGGACCAACATCGTTCCGGTCTAGATTTATACAACAGAAGATTGTGTATTTGTTCGGTGCTGCGGTGCTAGGAGAAATCCTTAGCTCCCCAAACCCTATCATTCTCTACATATTGGATTACCACCACTCCTTCAATGTTTCCATCTTTATCCTGTTTTCTATCTGCCCAACCCTGTAAAAAGCCACTATGAGCCGCTACTATCATTAATATTAAAAAAAAAAGTATGTAATTTTCTGAGTCACTACCATGGCAAGTTTTTCTTTCCCTACATTCAATGGAAAGAAGGGAGAAGACGTCACCACTGACTTCCTGGATGATTTTGACATCTCTTGTGTGGTTTCCAACAAGCATGACGATGCATCACGGCTATAAATTTTTCCTCTACTAATGAACATAGAGGCCAAGTCTTGGTACAATGCTTTGCCCTAGGCTACCAAAAATGCATGGGATGTGTTACGTGCTGCCTTTGTGAAGAGGTTTGGTGGAGGCACAACCTCGGAGAAGCTATGGCAGCTACTGACAGAATTAAAGCAGGGAGGTCTGCTAGAGTATGCCACCTACGAGTCCAAGTTTGTGGATTTGTGGGAGAGATGGGTTGCCTCACTGGAGGAAGGTGAAGGAGTGCCTAATTTTCTAAAGAAGGACCGTTTCATTGCTGTCCTATGGTGGTCTCCGCTTAAGGAGAAGGTGAAGGGAAGGTTTCCTGCAACATATGAGTTGGCAATAGAAGTAGCTCACCTTAAAGATAAGAAGCTACGCATGCAAGAAAGAGTCAACAAGTCAGAGGAATCAAACTCAGACCGACTAACCCCAGTGACTGCAACAACCGTTCATAGAGCCCAACCACAAGAGGCATCAGAAGAGCAGCAAGACCTGCCGAGTTGCATCACTACCCAACTCGAGAGTTTATCTGTGCATCTGGTGCAGCAAGGGCATGCACCCGTCAGAAATCCAGAACAAGGAAGAGGACAACAAAGGCAAAACCAAGAGTACCACTACTATAATTGCGGGGAAGACGGCCATGGCATGTACTACTGCCCACATCCAAGAAGGCAGAATTTCAATAGAGGAGGGAGACAGAATCAGATCTCTCCACCAAGGGCAAGACCACCACCACCCAGGCAACCAAGGCTGATTCCACCGGTCCAAATCCTTTGACCACCTATACAACAACCATAACCACCTCTTATTCCGTCGCTACCCCCACCACCTGCTATAAACCAAGCGATGAGTATTATTAGCTTGGAAGCTAAAGGGAAGGGAAAGGTAGAAGAACCAGTTCGAGAGAAGTACAATGGGAAAGCAAAAGTAGAAGAAGTGGATGCCATGGGAGTAAAGAGTTCCAGGCACGAAGAAGCCTCTCAAAGAGAAGAGAAAATGAAAGGGAAAGGCGAGTCTAGCAAGCAGGCATCTTAGCCACGACGGAAGATAGACATCGTGGATTTTTCACTAGGTGAGTATGCTAAACCCTATGAATTAGTTCAGGATGTGTTGTTGCAGGGCCCGAAGATAACTTGTTGGCCCCAATTACTCCACCTTACACCAAGGATGAGGAGGCAATGGACGAAGATGGTAAGTACAAGGAAATCAAGACCAAGGATAGCTGGGGCTATCTCTCGGAGGGATCTCGATGACATCCTACCAACTATGGATGCCCACATCAAGGGGCAATGAATCTCAAACGTCTACATAGATGGTGGCACGCAAATATGCGTCATGAGTGAAAAAATGATGCACCATCTAGGCCTAGAGGTGAGTAGGGTGGCACCCTGCCGAGCCAAAATGGAAAATAATGTAAGAGTGAAATGTGTAGGCATTGTGAATGCGGTCAAAGTAAAGGCATTAAATACAGAAGTGGAGATAGACATCTTTGTCATTCCACACAAAGGGGAGGACTACCCTATCATTCTTGGGAGACCCTAGCTCATGGCTATGTAAGCTAAGCAAGACTAACGTACCCGAATGATCCAGATGAAAGATGCTAAAGGGAAGTCCATATTCTACGACATGAGGACTGGGAAGCAATGCAACATGATCTTGGAGGCTTTAGAAGATGAGTCCACCAGTGACTATTCGTCCACCTCAGGAGAAGAGACAACAACAACTGAAGAGATTGATAGTAGCATCGAAGTGATGGGGGTCATCCTTAAAGACCCAAAAAGATAGACACAAACTGAAGCACCCCCGACAAACCTAGAGGAACCATCAGGTACGCAATACTTAGAGGATACAAGTAAGTTACATCGGATGCTCTGCAATGAGTTAACCGATGAGGAGAGGAAGGAATATGTATCCATGCTAGGTAACTTCACTACATTGTTCATTGATGGTTATGATAAGATAAGAGGAATCAGAGTAGTACAACACCGCATAAAACTCAAGGAATTAAGTAAACCCGTAGTGCAAAATCTCAGAAGACTTGGGGTAATCCAACAAGAGGAACTACTCAAAGAAGTGAGGAATTTGCTACAGGCAGGTTTCATCTACCCCGTCAAAGACTCAGAATGGGTCTCTCCAGTAGTAATCACACCAAAGAAGAATGGAAAGTGGAAATCTGTGTGGACTATAAACCTCTCAATGCAGCCACAAAGAGGGATCACTTTCCCCTCCTATTCCAAGATGAAATTCTCAATGAAGTGGCAAGTCATGAGCGCTACACAGTATGTGATGGCTACTCAGGATACTTTCAGATTAGCATTGTGGAAGAAGACCAGAAAAAGACAACTTTCATAACACCTTGGGGATGCTTTTCTTACAGAGTGATGTATTTTGGCCTCACCAATGCTCCAGCCACATTCTAGTGCTATGTAACCTTTGTCTTCCAACCATACTTTGGAACGTCAATACGGGTCTTCATAGATGATTTTTTCATCTATAGTTCACGCTCCCTCCATTTGAGCAAAGTCTATGATGGCCTCACCAGGCTGAAAACCTTGGGTGGCCACCTCAACGTGGATAAGTGTCACATTGGTGAAAGCAATGTCACTCTCCTTGGCCATGTAGTTTCGGCAAAAGGGATTGAGGCTGACCCTAGCAAGATTCAAGATTTGGTATCTTTGTCATCACCCACCACAGCTAAGTAGTTGATTTCTTTCCTTCAGAAGGTAAGATACTTAAGTAGGTTCATCCATTTGCTATCTCAAGTGGTTCTCCCTCTACAACAAGTCACCCAGAGGGATGTCTTCTCATGGATTGAAGAAAATGAGAAGCAATTTACCGAGGTGAAGCAAATCCTAGCTACGCTTCCCACCATTTCACCCCCCAAGTGGGACAAGCCTTCTATGTGAACCCCAAGGTAGGAAGTGATACACTCGGAGCCGTACTAATGCAAAAGGACCCCCAAACTTCTTTCATGCATCCTATTTACTTCTCTAGTCGTGTCATGACCCCATCAGAAAAGGGATTCACCACAGTAGAACACATGGTGCTTGCACTAATGTTTGCTACCACAAAGTTCTGCTCCTATCTACTTCCTAGACCCTTTGTAATTCTGACAATGGAGGAGGTTTTCTCGTATGTAATGCAACACATGGGTGTCTCATCTAGGATCTCTAAATGGCTGGTTAGATTACAAGAGTTTGACTACACCATGTAAGTAGAAAACTCCACCAGGGCTAGTTTAGCGGTTATTCTTACTCATCGCCACTATGAGAAGAAGCTGAAGGTCAACACGAAGCAAAAGAAGAGACACCAATGATAGAAAGTCCTAAGCTAGAAAGAGCTCACTCCCTTTTTTGTTTGACGGAGCATACAAGAGAACAGTGGAACAGTCTGCAGCTGGCATAGTCATTTTCAATGAGCAACAGGAAAGGGTATTCTCCATCGGGGGCAGCTATTACACTCCCACTCCAGCAACGAAGAAGAGTATGCAGCTTTAATTCTTGGGTTAGAACAATGTATTTTGCAAGGGATTCACCGCCTAAATGTGTTTGGCGATGCTTTGCTTCTGATAAAGAAGATAAACGGCACTTGGGTTTGTAAAAGTCAAGTTTTACTTGGTCAACTACGCCAAGTTAAGGATCTTTTAAGGAAGTTTGAAGCACTGCAACTATTTCATGTCCCCAGGACAAAAAATCAGGAGGCAGATGCTCTAGCCAAGGAAAGAATACAAGACGTTCTCGTAAGAGCAATCAAACTGAAACTACCCCTCTTTCAAGGTAGTGATGCTATGCCTGACATCATTAGCTTTCTAGATATAGGAGAATGTCCGAAAGGGTACACTAAAGGCCAGAAATAGTGGCTGGTAAGGAAGGCTACAAGATACCACCTTGTAAACGACCACTTGTATTGTAAGGGCAAGGATCAGATTCTCAGGCGAGTACCAACCTTTAGTGAGATCACAGAGGTAATTTCAAGTTTCCATGATGGTGTCTACGGTGGTCATTTTTCTTTAGATATCACCAGTAGGAAGATTCTACAGGCAGGATACTCTTGGCCTAGTCTAAACAGGGATGTACATCATTGGTGTAAAACATGCAAGGCCTGTCAAGTGGCCAGTGATTGCACACTAACCTATGAGCCACAGACTCCTATCATCTCATATGGTCCATTTGAGAAATGGGGAATAGATGCAATCGGTCCTCTACCAAGGGACCAATCAGGAAAACTATACATTCTAGTTGGTGTAGACTACATGACCCGATGGGCAGAAGCAGCAGCCACCACTTGCATTACAACCCAAGAGGTAACAAAGTTCATATTTGAGCACATCTGTTGCCGTTTTGGCACTCCTCTTGAGATAATATTAGATAGGGGACTAGGTTTCAGAGGTGATTTGGTGGGAGAACTGATGAAAAATTTAGGCATTACACGCCGACATTCCACACCATACTATCCACAGTGTAATGGCCTAGTAGAAAAGGTAAACGGAATGATCTGCAAAATCATTACAAAGCAGGTGAATAACCACACAAGAGACTGGGATAAACATCTCATGGCCGATTTATGGGCCTACCAAACGACGTTTTGAACATCATTAGGTTTCACCCCTTTCCATCTAGTTTACGGAAAGGAGGCAATTCTACCCACTGAGGTACAGATAGCCAGCTTATGAGTCATTGCTAGCCAATTACACCGCCCAATTGTAAATCTCCGCAACCACACCCTGGATCTAGAAAGGCTCCAACTAGATAGGGAAGATGCAATCAATCACTATGTAGCAAGGTAGAGCGACGCCGGATCACCTTCAATCAAGGGCTTAAGGAAAAGGGTCTGGAAAAAGTCATGTTAGTATTGAGACATGACAACAAATTTGACACCAAGAAGAATAAGAAATTTCAACCCCAATGGGAAGGACCATTCATTGTCAAAAAGCGCTATGACAACGGTAGCTATAAGTTGATGGAAGCAGATGGGAGAATTCACAAGACTAGAGTCAATGGATGGAGACTAAAAAGGTATTTCCTTAGGTTTGATCCAGAGTTCATGCTAGATATTCCAGAAGAGGGATAACCCTCCAACTCCACGACTAAAGAATTAGAGGTAGGGCTAGAAGCATGAATGCCTCTAGCTAGACGGGAGGGCTAATGATGGCCTATTTTCAAAACCGCAAACCCCAAGAAGGGGAGAGCATATTACCAAGGAAAAAAAATAAAGAAAAAGGAGGTTTCTTTAACATTCACCACACCTCTAGGCTTAACCACTGGCGGAGTGCCACCAATTTGGCCACACCTCTCCATTAGCACCCGGGGCCCGCTCTCTCTCTCCTAGAGGAATCCCAATATCCGAGCGAGTGCTTCCGAGCGGAGAAGAAACCGAGCGAATGAGAACTACTAGACCAATGGAGAACATTGTAATGTAGTTTCCCAAATCAACTCTAGTCTAAAATACTTTCGTCAGTTTTACTCGCCACTTTATAATCTTTCCATCTTTATGTTTCTGCCAAAATGCACTAGGCACTCTATTTGGTGCTCTAATGGCCTGATTCAAACTTTCACCTCCATGTCATGAATCTTCCACGTATGCATGTTGCTTGTGTTGTGCAAAGCCATAAACAACCCTCTACAACCCCCTAGGGTTCATGGAGGGTCGACTTGGATGCGGGATATTTTAGGTGGTGCCAAGAACAAGGTGCGACAACCCCATGCTTGTGGTCTTACATCCTAGTTCAGCTCCAATTTCCCATACCATATTTCCAACGTTTACCTCAGGCCAATAATCTGTTTATCCTATGTGCAATTGCATACCCTCCCCCATCAATGGATTTACTAACAAACTCAAGCCTATGGCTATCTTCCACCAGTACCACATGTGCATCCACAAAATATTAACCTCTTCCTTTTCACACTTTTCCTTCCCATATTTGACCTATTCATTTCTCAACTTTGCAAACCCATTTCTGCCATCGAGGAATGAGTGAGATCAACCAAACTTCTATAATTCAAGGAAACCGATGATTGATTAAATAATATCTCGGCTAGATCTTGCGTACCGAGGCCATTGGTTGTCTTTACACTTAAGGTAGGCATTGTACTTAACACTCTAAAGCGTGGCCATTGTCATATTTGCACGAGCAACTTCATCCAGACAAGCTTGTGGCAACACTATGGTCCTTAAATGGTAATGTGCTTAATCATTTTCAAATGTAGCTATGCTTAGACAAGATGGGTTAATGGAGGTCTATAGACCGTTTGAAAATGCTAAAATGCTTTATTGAACCTAAATTTTGAAGACTCTAAATTTTAGGATGCAAGGTATGAGATGTTTCATTTACAATTTACAGTAAGTGCTCAAAATAACATAGTGATCCCACATATAAATTTTGAGATTTACCTCTAAATTTTAAATTTGAGGGTGAGAAAATAGATTTTGAGGAAGTGTGGAGAGAATATCACGAGTATGTCTAAAAAGAAAAAGCTAATAAACAGTGAATCCCAAGAGATACTTCTCAATGATATAGTGAGATTACATGTGAGAATATACCAACTTTTAAAGGGAGAGGGTGGTATCTTTTCTCCAAAAAAAGTGCAGAATCAATGAAAATTCTCTCTCTCTTTCTCTCTCTCTCTCTCTCTCTCTTTGGGGTTAAGACACTATCATTATCATTACAAAATTACAAGATTACAAAGGTGAGCATAATGTGTATTGTGCAATTGAATGCTCTCTCTCTCTCTCTCTCTCTCTCTCTCTCTCTCTCTCTTCTCTTCTCTCTCTCTCTCTCTCTCTCTCTCTAGGCTTAAGACACTATTATTAACATTATGAAATTTCAAGATTACAAAGGCGAGCATAGCGTGTACTGTGAAATTGGCTACTCTCTCTCTCTCTCTCTCTCTCTCTCTCTCTCTCTCTCAGTCCGCCATGGAAAATCGTCTCTCTCGTGTAACACAATATTCCTTCAATGCCCAATGTTATCTATGCTCGCTCTTGTAGATCCTTCTCTCTCTCTCTCTCTCTCTCTCTCTCTCTCTCTCTCTCCTCTCTCTCTCTCTCTCTCTCTCTCTCTCTCTCTCTCTCTCTCTCTCCCCCCCTCTAAATTGCAGTGTTGTTTGCAGGCAATAGCTCTACAGACGAAAGCATACAGAAGATGTTTGGCCAACTTTCTTTCGCGCATTGTTTACATGTTTCCTTGATGTAGTCAATTTACGATGCTATCCCACTTCTCACAGGCACTTTGACTTGTGGACACACAAAGCACTATGGACAACGTGGTCTAGGAGGGTAGCCAACTGAGGGCACGACTATCAATTTTGAATACAACACAGTCTTGGCCGTCCTCGACAACAAAATCGTAGCTTTTTTCTCTTTGGGTCAATGACGGATTCCATCTGAGAGAGCACAACTGCACTAAAAGGCGCACAGAAATAGCGCTCACCAACAACCACTACCGTCTTGTCTGATTGCATGATGCTTTCAGAGGTCAATTTTTCCTCAATATGAAATTCAGAAGAGAATAATAGCAATGGAGAGCTTCAAGATCAAGAGAACTCCTCCATTCTCTCTCTCTCTCTCTCTCTCTCTCTCTCTCTCTCTCTCTCTCTCTCTCTCTCTCTCTCTCTCTACCAGTGCACGCCCGGGAGGGAGCATAAACGGCTTAGGCTTCCCATTCTTCAATTCTCATCAGCTAGCTACACCTGCTAGTCAGAATGAGGGCGGAATCATAATAAACCACTTAACATTGCTCACACAGTATGGGTACCGGTATTGCAGAAACCAGGGCTATCGTTGCTGCAATTGGAAAATTAGAGTTCAAGAGCGTACTATGAGTATTGGACATCCATTATGTGTGCTTCAGGGATTTGAAAACACCGATGCGCAACTTCTCGAGATGCCTCATGGTTGCTTTCCTACGGGCTACATTGGAAGGAAATAAGCAAGACATGAAGTATATGCTGAGAAACAAGGAGACTGGCAGTAAGATCCTCAAACTGATAGCAATGGC